>NC_054481.1:19850035-20165771 GCF_017639515.1 Carcharodon carcharias | reverse complement strand
GTGGGCAAGAGAGCAGGGTGGAGTGTTGAAATGGCAAGCGACAGGGAGGTTTGGGTCATTCTTGCGGACAGACCGCAGGTGTTCTGCAAAGCGGTCGCCCAGTTTACGTTTGGTCTCTCCAATGTAGAGGAGACCGCATTGGGAGCAACGAATACAGTAGACTAAGTTGGGGGAAATACAAGTGAAATGTTGCTTCACTTGAAAGGAGTGTTTGTGCCCTTGGACAGTGAGGAGAGAGGAAGTGAAGGGGCAGGTGTTACATCTTTTGCGTGGGCATGGGGTGGTGCCATAGGTGGGGGTTGGGGAGTAAGCCCTACCATCCATTCTTAATTTGCACATTCGTTTAGATAATATCACCAACTTCGACACCTATGTGTTTTTTTGTTCTGCCGTCTGTGACATCTTTTGATGATCTGCTTCTATCACTGCTTTTGCCTACAACCACACCACTCCCCTCCAATTCTCTCCCCCAACCCAACAGCCCCCACCCCCCACCCCACCTTAAACCAGCTTATATTTCAACCCTTCCTGGGATTCACCTAGTTCTGTCGAGGGGTCATGAGGACTCGAAACGTCAACTCTTTTCTTCTCCGCTGATGCTGCCAGACCTGGAGTTTTTCCAGGTAATTTTGTTTTTGTTTTGGATTTCCAGCATCCGCAGTTTTTTGTTTTTATTTTTGTTTCTACACTTGAATGGTCCTGCCGCCATTCCCACCCCCATGGCCATTAATTGGCTACCAAACTCATTTCCATAGAAATTCAGGGGTCACCCCATGAAACTCAGGGCCCATTACTGTTTCCCCCTGGGGGGACTGGAAACGGGCCTAACTTCATTTTCTGCCCCTACAGTGAAAATCTAGCCCGTGGAGACAAATGTTTCCTTTTTGATTTGACTGTGCAGCTGCAAAATATTATATTAGTTCACTAATAATGACTTTAACAATAACAAATAATGTTTTTCTCTTACATTTTGCTAGGCTCCACTTGATTATTTTAGAGGGGTTGGAGTCCATAAAATAGAATAAACATGAACCAATAAATTATTCACATTTTCTATCACTTTGGTATTACTCACCTGTTTTTACACTGTGATTATCTACCAAAATAATTTCCAAATGACAAAATATTATTCAATAATGCATAACATATATATGCTTCACTGTTGAGTTTGTCTCAATTTTCAATTGACTAGTATATATGGACTGCAGGGGTTCAAGGAGGCAGCTCATCACCAACTTCTCAAGGGCAATTAGGGATGGGCAATAAATACTGGCCTAGCCAGCGATGCCCACATTCCAAGAGTGACTAAAAAAGTATCTGCATAGCCTAGTACAACATGCATTTGCATATGTCTTCATGACGATAGTTCCAGTTTTAGTAGATACTGCCCAAAGTTGCCACACATGCATTTGTTATTAAATTTAACAATGTATGACATCAAAATGTTACAACAGTGGACTAATGGTACCAATGGCAATTTGAACTTTTTAAGGAAAACCTGTGTTTTTTTAAAAAAGAAATACAAGTAAAGGGACTGAGCAAAAGATGGCTGATAATGTGCATTGACCACACCCAGGAAAGTTCCATTGTGGATTATAGTGTTTTTTATTCAATTAAAAGATATGGGTGTCACTGGCTAGGCCAACATTTATTGTCCACTGAATATTGAATTCAACAACTTTAGGTCGTGATCTCCCTCCCCCATCCCCACCCACTTTCTGTTACCCCCTTCCTTTTTTTTTCCAATAAATTATAAAGATTTTCCTTTTCCCACCTATTTCCATTATTTTAAAAAAATAAAAAAAAACAAAAACAAAAAAAAAACACCCCCACTAGAGCTATACCTTGAGTGCCCTACCATCCATTCTTAATTAGCACATTTGTTTAGATAATATCACCAACTTTAACTTTAACACCTATGTGTTCTTTTGTACTATTGTTGTTGACATCTTTTGATGATCTGCTTCTATCACTGCTTGTTTGTCCCTACAACCACACACCCCCCCCACCTCTCTCTCTCTCTCTCTCCGCCCCCCACACACACACCTTAAACCAGCTTATATTTCAACTCTTTCTTGGACTCGAACTCAAGTTCTGTCAAAGGGTCATGAGGACTCGAAACGTCAACTCTTTTCTTCTCCACCGATGCTGCCAGACCTGCTGAGTTTTTCCAGGCAATTCTGTTTTTGTTTTTGATTTATTGTCCATCCCTAATAGCCCATGAGAAGGTGGTGGTGAGCTGCCTTCTTGAACTGCTGCAGTCTATGTGGTGTTGGCACACCCACAGTGCTGTTAGTTGGGGTGGCAGGGGGGGGGGGGGGGGGGGGGGGGGGGGGGAGTTCCAGAATTTTGACCCAACGACAGTGAAGGGATGGTGCTATATTTCCAAGTCAGGATGGTGAATGACTTGGAGGAGTGCTTTCAGGTAGTGGTGTTCTCATATATCTGCTGCACTTGTACTTCTAAATGGTAGCAGTCGTGGGTTTGGAAGATGCGGCCTAAAGAGCATTGGTGAGTTTCTGCAGTGAATCTTGTAAACACCGCTGCCACTGTTCGTTGGTGATGGAGGGAGTGAATGTGTGTAGAAGGGGTGCCAATCAAACAGGCTGCTTTGCCCTAAATGGTGTCAAGCTTCTTCAGTGTGGTTCCAGGCAAGTGGAGGGTATTCCATCACACTCCTCACTTGCACCTTGTAGATAGTGGGCAGACTTTAGGGAGTCAGGAGGTGAGTTACTCACCACAGGATTCCTAGCCTCTGACCTGCTCTTGCAGTCACAGTATTTGCATGGCTAGTCCAGTTCAGTTTCAGGTCATTAGTAACCTCCAGGATGTTGATAGTGGGGGATTCAGTGATGGTAATGCCATTGAATGTCATGGGGCAACGGTTAAATTCTCTCTTATTGGAGATGGTCATTGCCTGGCACTTGTGTGGCGCAAATGTTATTTGTTACTTATCAACCCAGGCCTGGATATTGTCCAGGTCTTGCTGCATTTGGACATGGACTGCTTCAGTATCTGAGGAATCACGAATGGTGCTAAACATTGTGCAATCATCAGCAAACATCGCCACTTCTGACCTTATGAAGGAAGGAAGGTCATTGATGAAGCAGCTGAAGATGGTTGGGTCGAGAACACTACCCTGAGGAACTCCTGCACTGATGTCCTGGAACTGGGATGACTGACCTCCATAACGAGAACCATCTTCCTTTGCACTAGGTATTACTCCAACCAGCAGAGAGGTATCCCCCTGATTCCCACTGACTCCTGTTTTACTAGGGCTCCTTGATGCCACACTCGGTCAAATGCTGCCTTGATGTTGAGGGCAGTCACTCTCACCTCACCTCGGCAGTTCAGCTCTTTTGTCCATGTTTGAACCAAGGCTGTAATGAGGTCAGGAGCTGCGTGGCCCTGGCAAAACCCAAACTAGCATCAGTGAGCAGGTTCTTGCTGAGCAAGTGCAGCTTGATAGCACTGTTGATTGCCCCTTCCATCATTTTACTAAAGATCGAGAGTAGACTGATCCGGTGGTAATTGGTCAGGTTGGATTTGTCTTGCTTTTTGTGTACCGGATGTACCTGGGAAATCTTCCACATTGCCGGTTAGATGCCAGTGTTGTAGCTGTATGGAATAGCTTGGCTAGGGGCGTGACAGCTTCTGGAGTACTATTGCCGGAATACTGTCAGGGCCCATAGCCTTTGCAGAAGCCAGTGCCTTCAGCAATTTCTTGATATCCCATGGACTGAATCGAATTGGCTGAAGACTGGCACCTGTGATGCTGGAGACTTCCAGAGGAGGCCGCGATAGATCATCTACTTGGCACTTCTGGTTTAAGATTGTTATGAATGCTTCAGCCTTATCTTTTGCACTGATATGCTGGGCTCCTCTATCATTGAGGATGGATATTTGTGAAGCTTCCTCCGCTGCAAAGTACCACCATCCAAGCCTCACAGACAAGCCAAAGGCTTTTATTTGGACTCTTAACTTCTCATTTCTTATCTTTGTGTATGTGTGTTGTGTTTTTATTATTTTTCTCGGATTTTAATGACTAATAAACTTACGCTTTCTTTGACTCAAGAAAATCTGGTTAAGTTGGCTTCTTCTAAAAAAATATACATTTGGATCGGGAAAATGTATCCACAGGGGAAGGGATCCCTTTTGAATTAACCTTGTTGTGACCAACCGAGGGGGTTGAATAAAGAAGGGGAGCCAGCCCATTTTTCCTCACCCAGGGGCATAACAAAATTGGGAAGTTAACAAATTGGGAAGATCTCGTCCAAGGACCGTCACAAAAGTTTCATATTTTCATATGATCTGGATGTTGAATCACTTCCTTTGAACATTATGTGATAGATTGGCTGATGTGTCAGACAAGACCTCAGGAAAGAACTAAATTAGTGGTGTTGCTGCATTGAGAGAATGGGAGAGGCACTGTTAATGGCAAATTTTGTTTGCAATTGCCTGGAACGTCTGCAAGAAATTCAAGACAAAAGAACCATCTGCTGGACTTTACTTGAAACTGTTTATTGGATTTATAAACTGGGAAATGAGTTTGATTTAAGTTCGACAATCAGGATACTTTAACTGAAGCATCATATGCGACAAATGTACTCATGAACAGCAACATTTATAGAACACTTGCACTCTCAGGGGAGATGCTACACTCCAGAACATTTGCATTTTTAGTAAAATGTCATTAATTGATATATATAGTAACAGCATGAGTGTGAAAAATCTTAGGTGGTGTAAATCAACCCATATCAGGACTGTCAATCGTTGATAGTTTTAAATCTAAAAATCACTAAATATGTTCTGCAGGCTTTAATTATTTTTCAAAATTCTGACAAGACCTATGGACCTGGCTATGCTCACATGGTTGACTGAGCTCTAAACAGAAATGAAACATATTTTATGTCATAAACAATCAGAGCATTTCCTTTTTCAAATTTTCTTTCAAGTTATGTCTATTTTAGGCATAACAGAATTAGTGCCAAAATTGTAAACAGCTATAAATAGTGGACCCAGCCACAGAGCACAAAAGCTATGGAGTATGAATACCATACGTATCTCTCCTTTTTTTCCACCTAAGCCTCGAATACAGCTGTTCTCAAACTGTGAGTCACAACTCAAATTGGGGTCGCAAATATTACTGGTAATTGACCGTGTTAATATGCAGAATAGCAGCAAACATCCTTTTGTTGAAACAGTTGTTTCCTGCACTGATTCCTGGATTGTTTGAAATTGACAAATAATTAAAGATCAGCCAATCGCGAATAGTAGTTTCCAGGCATTTTGTTCCATCTTTAAAGTTTAGTTCAAATCTGCCTTGTTCCAGCCAATTACTGCTCGGGTCATTCCTGGCAGAACGGCCCAAAAGAGTGCTCCATGGGCAGAGTAAAAAAAGACACACCGTTCCAGACCCAACATCGTGGCTCTGACTGAGATCCGCTACTGCCAGAAGTCCACCAACCTGCTCATCCGCAAACTGTCCGTGCAGCGCCTGGTGCAAGAGATCGCTCAGGGACTGAAGCCAGACATGCATTTGCAGACCTCAGCCATCTTGCCAGCGAGGCTTACCTGGTGGGGCTCTTTGAGGACACCAACCTGTGCGTCATCCACTCCAAGCGAGTCAGCATCATACCGAAACGACATCCAGTTCACCCATCTAGTGCTGATTTCGGCAACAATTCCAACACGGCTCTTTTAAGAGCCACCAAATTAACAAAGGAAAGAGCTGCGATCCCCTGAAACCAATGATCTCTGTTGTCTGGTTCCGGTAGTACCCCATAGCTTTAATTAAAGGGGTTCAAGTCTGATATCTGATCTAGAATTCATTTAGCAGCATCTCTGGTACCCAGGTTCACATAATTTCAGATTAATATATATTGCTGCTACTAATTTGTAAAGAATTGTTTATTTCGGACAAATTTATGGCTAGAAGGGGATATGTCAGAGCAGAAAGGGTTAGAAAGCAAATGCGGTTTAATAGAATTAAGGGAGGAGGAGCTGACTGAGGATTGCTTTTGGATTGAATGAGGGGTGGAGGGGGCTTTGGGTTGTGGATGCCTCCTTTGGATTGACAGTGCACTGGCTGGTTTTCCTTTGGTAGCGGCCAGTTGTGGGGCGACGTTGAGGGGGGTGTTTGGCCAGTTGGGGCGCGGGGGGGCGGTCACGTTGCTGGATTATTTGGAGGAGTGGAGTTTGCTGAGATCCTGGGATTTTCATATTTATATAATGTATATGTTGTTGATCTGTAAAAAGCAAATTTTAATTACATACTGGATGGTATTTTTTTTCTTCATTGCTGTTTTGTTGGTGTCAATTTTCCAGTGTTAAATGGGGTCACATTGGAAAATAGTTTGGGAAGTCCTGTTTTAATATTTCCAATCAGCAGGTTGGCTATCCTATTTCCTGTGAAGGAGGAGGGGGTGTTGAAGACCATATTTACTCAATGATTTAATTATATGTTACTGTGGATCAAAGCAATTCACAAATGTGAGCTGAGATTACCAATAGCTTAAAACAAATATCCAAATGTTTCCTTTAAAATGTCATTTTAATTTATTGAAGTTTATCTTTGATGGAATTCACAGTATTTATATACCTCTGTTTTATCAGAGGCAGATCATTTTAATTTATAATGCTCTTACTTAATATAAAATAAAGGTTTAAGTTATGTCTTTTGGAGTAAACATAGGTGGCAAAATTTGAAAGGCACTGAAAATGGGCAGAAGAATAGTGGTGTTCAGTTAACCCACATCAGTTGCTTCTGATGCAGGCAACATGCCAACAATGTGCTTGTATAAGCCTGCTTGCAATGTCAAGGAGCATGGGAAAGTCCAGCACCAACATGACAGAGGGCTTTGCATAGAGTTTGGAACCCATCCTTTCCAGTGTGGACCTGATGATCATGTTTACAGGTACAATCATGAAGCAGCATTGGACAGCCCATTTCTCAGCTTCCGTTGCAGCACAAGCAGAAGTCCCCCAAAGTCTGGGCCCTGCAATGAAAGCTCAGATTATTGTCCTGCCAATTCAGCTTCTTGTCACACAAGCTCTAATTGCTGCCATCATTTTTTTTCTTTTATTCTTTCATGGGATCTGGGCATCTGTGGCAAGGCCAGCATTTGTTGCACATCCCTAATTGCCCTTGAATTGCATGGCTGGCTAGACCATTTCAGAGGGCAGTTAAGAGTCAACCACATTTCTGTGGATCTGGAGTCACATATAGGCCCAGACTGTCTAGGATGGCAGATTTCAATCAACAATAGTTTCATGATCACTGACATTAGCCTTACTATCCAAATTAATTCATTGAATTTAAATTCCATCAGTTGTTGTGGTAGAATTTGAACCGATGTCTACAGACCATTAGTCTGAGCCTCCAGATCACTAGTCCAGTGACATTACTACTATACCAACTTCTGCCATTGTGGCTGTGGATACCACTATTCAAAGCAGCTGATTACGAGGATTGCTGATGAACTGCTCTGGAGGAGTGCTGGTGGCTTTGTGGAGCACAAATTTGCTGTCCTCTATCAGGAACAAAAGCATTCATCCTCCCACCGCTACTACTCCATCAGTGACCTTGCTGTTGCCTGTCAGCCAGCCAGCGCAGATTGTTGCTGGCCATGCTGGGAAGGTGCAGTCCAAAGCCAGACCTTCTAGTCCCAGAGCTCCTTAATGTTGTCCTCCAAGGCTGTCAGCAGTTTCCACCACTGAAAGTCAGCAGCCTTCCACCAGCCAGGCAGCAGCAACTGGTGCAGCACTGCATAGCAGTACTAGGACAGGCAAAGACACACAGAAGACAGGCACTAAGGTAATGCACAAGGATAATGAGTTGATGTTTGTGTGCAATATGACATGCTGGATTTATAAATCTTGGGTTTTTATTTTTGCACTATAATCAAATGAATGCTGTGATGGTCAGTAATAAGGTGTGGCACTGCTGATGAATGGGGAATTGGGGTTGCATTTACCAGAATCATAGTCAGCTGAGTCATTTGTCGACAATCTGGCTAGAAAGGGGTTGTTTTGGTTGCCACCACCTCCTGCTCCATAGCTGGTTCGGTGTACAGCTAATGGCTGTATCCTCATAATGGAAAGGTTACACAGGATGCAGCACATCACCACAAATCTTGACATGTGTGCTACCAGGTACGGCAGGGATCCTCTACAGCAGACCAGGCAGCGGAAGTGTTGTTTCAGCAATGGGCTGCCCTATCACATTTCTTGTGGTACCATGGCTTTTGTTGTATGCATGCTGCGCACATGTGTATGGGTTGCACATCAGAGTTATGTCGTCAAAGCATTGCCCTTGTCATCCAGTGTCCACCCTCTGTTTTGTCATGGTGACTCAAATGTAGATGCCATTGGGAACTACGGCAAAATATAGGCATCATGACTGGTGCTTGAATATGAGAGATTGACCTGTATGATTTGCTGCATATGGTTGAAAACCAGCTGTACGTTCAGGAAGCGGAATCTCTTTTGTGTGGTACATCTTAGGCTGAACATGTGTGCCACAAAGTGATGTGCATGCAGTCAATGGCATCCTGCAATATGGGGTGCCTGTAATTCTTGTAAGCCCTGTGTTTGTTCTGTTTGCTTCTCTCTTGCAAGATAAAACGAGAGAAAAATTCAGCTGTCTTGGACTACAGAGCAAGAGTGGATGTCAAACTGGGAGATATTGTAGCCTAGAAGAAGCCAAGCACATAAAAGTTGATGGCCATGATCACCTTCACAAGTAATTGGCTGTACCATCTGCTCTTGTAGTTGCATTTGTGGCTGCAGCATGTGGAAAATATCAGTGAGGACATGCTTACTGAAGGGCAGACTATTGCGCACTGTGGTTTAAGTAGGTAAATTGCTCTCTGAACATCCTAGGCCACTATGACCTCCTGCTGTGAGCTCTTCACCACCACCCACACTCCCTTCTCCTCCCTTCTTCTTCCAGCAGATTGTCATGCTCTATGTCAGCTCTGCTTGCTCTCCCAGTCATTTGTAATCCGCGGAGCACGCATACTGCTGAACTGATTTCTGGGCCCAAGTGGTTTATGCCGAATTCTTGAAATTAGGACAAAGTCCTTCAGGAGGTGCCACACGCTCCCTGAAAACTTTTGCAACTGAACAAAATGCTAGAAACCACCAAACCCTTCCACAACTGGAGAAACAACCAGTAGAAATCAATGAATAACCAACCTGTAGGTTTATGATGATCCCTTTAAACAGCTCTGATGGGGGAAGTTGGAAGGAAGTCCTTCCTGCTGCTGAACACATATTCTACTGTGTTTATTTAAGAGAAAGTTTTAGCTCGATTGTTGAGCTTTAAAATGGCTGTACTGACATCATATCAGTACTACACTCCAACTGACATCACAATTTGCCTCCTCTGCATATTTCTAGCGGACACTCCCTGTGCATACTAACACCTTCACTAAAATGGACACTTTGGAGATATAACAGCACTCACAGCATCAAGAAGCTGGGCATCGCGGAACTGAATTTTGCAGCCATACAGTTAAACTAAGGTCCTAGAATGTAAAGTTCAAATGCAGATTAAGAGTTCAGATTCCTGAAGTTTACCACTGAGCAGTTTACCAGTTCTCAGTTATATCACAAAGTAAGATGCAAAGAAGTGGAGTGCTTTATTCCTTTCAGAACAAAATATTCTAACCAAAGTAACTAAACTAAATTACATGCTTTTCCTTCTTTAAAATCAGGAGCAGCTCTGGTGAGCACCACAAAGGAGTCTAGTGGTATTGGAAGACTACTCAGGGAGGAAGGCACATGGAGCGATAAAGCAAAATGTAAAAATAATAAAGAAAAATGGTTGACACTTAAGATTAAAAACACATTGAAAAAGTAATATAATTCTTTACATAAATGACAGCTGAGACAACTGCATTGGGCGATAAGCGTCACAATGCTGAAAATGGAAGTAGAATTCCATAAAGCAGGAATGACTTGTTCTCTTTGTTGACAAACATGTGAGTCAGGCAATCATTAGATTTGAACTGTACAGAAATATCACTGTAGTCATTTCCTTGCATGTAATTTCACAGTTGCATGGCTGCAGTCAAAATACTGCCTCGACTACAGCCACAGGGAAGAACAATTGACTAACAGACACTATGGCAACCTCATCTGAGGCTGTTAGGAGAAAAGCACTGCACAGATGATGACTAATGAGAACTTAAGTGAAGAAGAAAGCGAAGTGACAGTCAATTACTGGCTTAGAGCGATTAACTCTCCCAAAGCTGTCTACCCAAGATAACACGGACTTCTGCATGTACAAGTTGGAACTAAATTTGTGTTGCAAAACTGAAAACAATTCTCTTTTGGAATGGAATGCAAGTTTGATCATAGCATATTCTTTATGATATGATATATTTTTCTATTCTGGTGTCTAAACAGACCTGTGGCTAAACCATTAATATTAAAATAAAAATTCCTATTTTTAATTTTCACCACATACAAAATGAAATGGATAGTTCATTATAGATCTATAATTCTATAACAATCACTGTACATTACAGTTACCTTACTGGTACATCATCTTCATCTTAAAAGGTTAATGAAAGGTCTATGATCGTTTACATGTTGTCAGAATAGCTTTTGCTTTTCCTATAGCGTAAACTATAAAAATCGATTGAAATCTAGGCATTGATGGATCATGAAAAATGAGTAACCCTTTCTTTTTAAAGCTTTATTTTCTCACCAATTTTCTCCTCCTCTTGCTGGCATACAGCCCCATGGGAACTAGCTACACTCTCATGGATCAAAATTCATTTGTGAGCATCAACGCTCAATATTGCCAAGCTAGCGGATTACAGGGATATCACAGCTAACCCCAATCAGTTATCAAATATCAACCAACAGCCATATTCATACATATTATCAACAGGCGGTAATGACAGCAGAAACCATGGGCATCAGCGTGCGGACATGATCAGCGAGCCCGGGAGCGGCTGGGAAATGGACTGCCACCCGTGATCGACCCCCGACTGCAATTTCACTCTGGCTGGCCAATTAACAGCCAGCCAGTGTGAAGGGCATGCAGAAATTCTCAGCGCTGCCAGGGTGGGGGAGGGAGGAGGGCAAGTGCTAAAGTCAGTGCGGTCGTGGGAGAGCACTCACAGGAAGCTCCATGAAGGAAGAGAGCTGCCTTGGGGAGCTGAAGAATTCAAAAACCGTAACTAAATATTTTCAAATGCCGAAAAAAGAAATGTCCATGCATCAGGATCAGTCACCTGAGCATATATATGGCTGATGCAAATTCTGTCCAAATTTTTTTCTAAAATTAATGTCTGAAATCTCATCCATCCCTTGGATGAGGTTCCCTCGAAAAGGCAAAGGCTGCCTGGTCGATTCGCCTGCCCGCCAACTGTAACGTTGGACGAGCAATGAAAAATCACTGTTGATGGCCTTAATCGGCCTCTTAATTGTCGGCGGGCACGATGATGTCAGGATGCTCGCCCAACATCATCACACACTATTTCACGCACAAGAGGGTCGGGTGCACACCCACATGCCGAGTGAAAAATTCTGCCCCACAGCTGATTTTCCCTTTCCCCAATGTCAGACTCCCATAATTACTGCAAATTAAAATTAGCTGGCTCAGCACAGATTAGGCACTGAATCTGGAATAATCCTGCTCTGCATAGCTCAGTTACTCCCTCAATAAACTCTCTGAGTGATGATACGTGCCCTTGCTTTTTGTTTACAAGTGAAAGGAAAGTGTGAAAGTCAGTTCATGTTCAAGCACAAATTACACTCCCTTGCAAACTGATCTTCATCAACGCAAGAATTTTCCCGTCACGAGCGGGGACGGGGCCCGCTCACCAATGCGTAAAATGACGTGGATTGACGTCGGGCAGAGCTCCCAAAGTCATCCCGCGTCATTTGCGTTTTCAGGTCGGCAGGGGCGCAGCCGAGTCAGCAGTGCTGCCACCGATCTGTCAACGGCCTATTGAGGCCATTTAAAAAGCAATTAGTGGACCTGCCCGTCCAACCTTAAGGTTGGTGAGCAGGTCGGGTGTGCTGGCGGCCAACTGAAAAATCACGAAACCTCATCCACGGGTGGGATGAGGTTTCATGACTGAATTAAAAAATCAAGATTAACTTTTACTTAAATTATGTCCATGTCCCAACTCATGTGACGTGGTCACACGAGGGAACATGGATGGTAAATGAAATAGAAAATAAATGTTTCACTTTGGGAACTGGTCTCCCTGAGGCAGCACTTAATCTCAGGAAGATCAGAGTGCTCCTTCATGTGCATGTGCGAAGGAGCGCTCTTCCACATTTGCCACCCCCCCCCCCCCAACCCCCGGCACAGGGAACGTACAGCGCTTCCATGCGGACGTCATGCTGGGCAGGCCTTAATTAGCCCACCCACAAAAAATGGCGGTGCACCCCCAATTGGGGGTGCCAATCGGAGGGCCACCCGTCCACACCCGCTCCCGCACTTCCCCCCCCTCACCCTGACGGGGGAAAATTTTGCCCCAAGTCTCAATTATCTGCATTCAGTCGAAAAAGTGACCAAGCTAAGTAGAGTAGAATGGGCAATTCCAGATTTTTTCCCCTCTCACTTTTGCTTCAGGTTGATGGTTCACCTAGGAGAAGCCAAAGTAATTGAGCTAAGCTTGAATGTTAGGTAGTCTATAAGTTAACAAACTGAGGGTAATTTTCAAATTAAAACTAGCATTATGGTACAGCCACCCATTATAGAAATGCCCCAATATTCTTTTCCCCTGTTTTTAACAAAAAGGATCAGTTGGTTGCTATAACAGGCAACCAGCCTGCAACAAGAGCTTCACACTCCTGTGGAAAGTTGAAAATTACTTCCACCAACTTTTGGACAGGGTCAAATCATCCAATGAGACTGATATTCCTATAAAAAACATTACCCAAATTAAGAAACAGTAATTACTGCATGAAGATGTAAATAAAAGAGATTTTAGCTGGCTCTACTAAAAACGTACTGAATCATTAACCTATAGCATGATATTTCGAGGTTACTGAGCTCTATGAAGGACAGCGAATGCTGGCATACATTTACTTTATTTTACAATGAAACATGTGTTTTATATTTAGCAATCCATCCCTTTAACTTCACCCTTGACACAAAGTAGACGTAATGCTGATGTACAATTCTCAGTGAATGATGTGTCATCTGCACACAGGGGGCTGAAGGCATCAGCCAAGCTGCCGCCCCCGCATTATTAAACTGAAAAGTGTCAACATGTCAGGGTGAAATGAGGAAATCTGAGCTTCTGGCTTAATATGAGAAACAACCCAAACTGTTCCATAAGTAATCCAAAAGCACTGTAACAGCCAAGATTAGTTTTTAAGAGCTGTTGTTTGAAGATATATTCTGCTCATTAACATTTTGTCCTTTTTCCCTCAGATGATGTAAGTTAATAATGTAAGTTAATGTTTTTTTTAAAGATAATATACAGTGCAGACTGCTCAGTTGAAAAGGTATTAAAATTGCATGAGTGGCATTTTCACATTTAACACCTTAAGATTAGTCTAAAACTTGAATTTTGTTTCTGTTCAACAGGAAACAATGGCGTCCCTTAATGACACAGAAAAAGATGATGGCATATGGGCAAAAGGAAAATTTTAATCAAAAACAGTAACATTTATATGTGTTTCCTTTTCCAAATGGTTTCCAAACATAGGTGTATTCTTACTGGTGCTTTTTTAATTTCAGAAGGGGAGGCCACCCTCTTTCAGCAGGCTTCCTTGATTTTGTGAACTTGCAATATACCAAGTCTTTCCTTTTTGGTATTTAATAACCTTTTGTGTTTTTTTTCCCCTCTCTCAAACCAACAATGACCTACTAAGCCTCTGAAGCTGTCAAAATCATATTCTGTCACAGAAATTAGTGCTTACTATGTTTAATGATGTAAAATTAACTTGATTGAAATGTAGATAGGGAAACAGAACATGTCATCTTCATGATTTCTATTTGGCAGAACTGTCCTACAGTGTATAGTGCTGATATGCAGACGACATACAAGGCCAGCTAAGTGGAAAAGTTAAACATAATTTCTAAATCATAGATAAAATGTCATAATTCTGGATTTCTCTGGTCTATTTTGGTCAAATAGACACTATTGTAATTCTTAATGCTATCATTTATGCCAAGACATGCATCCAGACAGGTCCTTGCAGAGTGTCCTTGCAAATATCCCTCAATGTCCTTGCAAATACTCGCTCAATCAACACTCCTAAAACAGATTATTTAGTCATTTATCTCACTGATATTCTGGGAACTTGCTGTGTACAAACTGATGCCGCATCTTGCTATGTTACAAAAGAGAATACATTTTAAAACAACTTAATTGGGATGACTAGAGGTCTTGAAAAGCAGAATATAAATGCATGTTCTTATTCAAGGGCATGGACTACATTTTACTTAAAATACTTCTGCTTTCTTTTATTATGATAATTGCTTACTGCTTTATTAGTGTACTTGGTCATCAAATATTTTCCCATTATTTAAAAGGCCACGTAAGGAATACTCTGGTAGCGATTAGGCTAGTTCATTGTTCTCTCAACCATAAGAACCAAGTTTCCATTACATCCTGAATTCTATTTGGTGACTCTCTAAACCAGATTTACAATTCTGAGCGAGTTGTTTGGTACAAGCAACATCCTGTGAAGATATTCCTTCAAGACTGCCTCCTGCAGGTTAACCAAGCAAATCATCAATATCTCAGCTGACCTTAGTCATCCATGATAGTTTATAGATAAGATGGGAGAAAATGCTCAAAGACAATTTTTTCCCAAATAAAATAAGTTTCATAGATCTGGAAAAGAGGGTAGAAAAACAACAATAAAAATGAACAGTTTAATTTATATTAAAATTTATTAAAGTAGACTGCTACATTTAACTTTTAGCAGATTTTTTTATTTCCTAGTTCACGGAAACAGTGAATGGTCCTAGGGGACAATGATTAAAAGTACAAAGTATTATATTTGACACTTTGTATTGCCTAAGGTTTTACTGTCTTTTTGAATTTAATGTTTATAATTTGATTTAATCCACTGTATGGCCAATTAAATAATTACATGTCCATCCAAATATACAAACCTAAATAGCAGTTAAAATCCCAGATATGCCTTCAATTAGGAAACCAGACATTAAAGCCTGATCTTGATCAACTTAGGAATCTCCTAGGCAGCAAATCCATCCAAGGCAGCAGGAAATATTGGTATACTAGTCAAAACGTGGTTCAGTCAAGGAACACCATTCAGGCTGTCCATGGAAATGACAATGGTTTGGACACTCTGAGAAATGATGCAGAGGAATTTCAAGACAATTTTCTTAATTTTCTTGGCATACTGGCTTAATAAAATAAGAGTCAACCCCGATGCTTTATCCATGATTGCATCTTTGCTGCAAATGGCATTAAATGATCTCTTGCAACATGTGTACTCATAAATTTCATACATGTCTCTATCCTGAGTGATAGCATTAGGAGTGTAGGCACTGCACATGTAAATAGGACCACATAGCTGTAGACTGTGGAACTCCAAGGCCAGGGTTTTCCCTTCGGTGATTTGGGGGCGGGGCCCACTCACCAAGGGGAAAATGACGCAGGATAACGTCGGGAGGAACCCCTGACGTCATCCTGGTCCCTTTAAATATTCACGAAGGCAGGTGGACAGCGAAATCAGCTGTCCGCCCGCTGACCTGTCAATGGCCAATTAAGGCCAATGACAGGCTAATTAACCTTATTAAACACCCTGCCCAGCCAATCTTAAGGCTGACGGGCAGGCCAGGAGCCCCAGCGGGCAGCAGGTTATTAATGAAATTTCATCCACTGGCGGGATGAAGTTTCATGTCCGTTTTTTTAAAAATTTAATAAATTTTGTGTTTATTATTAACATGACCCATCTCGGGTGAAATTGTCACATGAGGGGGACATGTCAATAATTTTAATATTTTTCTATTTTTAGAGTTTACTTACCTCTCACGAATCTCCCTGAGACAGCACTTTGCCTCAGGGAGCAGTGTGCATGCGCGAAAATGCGCACTTTGACAGTTGGGGATTCCCTCCCCCAACACAGGAAGCGCATGGCGCTTCATGTCAGGCAGGCCACTGGGTGGGCCTTAACTGGCCCGCCCACTCAAAATTGTGGCGGGCCCCATTTCGGCAGCGGGGTTCGGCTGTCCACCCGCTGCCGAGCTGGTGGGGCCCGCTCACCAGCCAAGAGCTAAATTCTGCCCCAAATGCTGCCCCTGTAATCACTGGGTAGAGGACCATACAAATCTGTAAACATTGTTAATCAGCTGATTGATGTTTTAGGCATCTTCTTGAAGTTATGGAAAAAGAACAGACTGCAATTAAAAGGCCAAGAGCTAGGGAATATAGCTAACCAATTGGCTAATTATTCAGCTGTGATTTACAAATAATTTTATAAGTTACAGTGGCTAACCTCACAAACAGAATTTGTCATTCTCTGTTAAGATGTCAAGCTGATATCTAATGAAATAACTTTAATTTTCCAGACTTGGTGTACACAATGAAGACTAATGAATGATATTAAATGTGATTCAGTCAGTTCAGATAATGGTTCCTCTAATGGGTTTTCCATGAGATCCAAACTAAGAAGCAAACAGCATTAAATAGCAGCAGTTTACAGAGTTTCATAGAGTCATAGAAATTTATGTAACAGAAGGAGGCCATTCAAATCATCGTGGCTGTGCTGGCCAAAAAGAGCTATGCAGCTTAATCCCACTTTCTAGCCCTTGATCCTTAGGCCCTATAAGTTACAACACTTCATGTGTATATCCAAGTTCTTTATAAATATGGTGAGGGTTCATAGGCTGGATTTTCTGAGCCCCTACCAGACATATTTCTAGCATCCACCCACTGCCCCTACCCCTTGTTCGCCCCCATAATATGGGTGGGGGCTGGGCGGCGCTGAATTCGGCAGCCTGACCACCACATTTAAATAAATAACCAAGGATTAATTCAGCTTGTTAACAAGCTAATTGACCCTGATAATACACTGCCCATGTCATAACACAGACTAGGATGCCTTTGATGCATCCTATTTCGGCATCAGGCTTGCAAGGTGAGCAAATGGCTTGGGCCCTATTTATGAAGTTGCCAACAAGGCCAATCTTATAGTGCATGGAACCGTAAGAATCCCAACGCATAGACTGACCAGTGAAGGTATGCTTGCGGTAGACCGTGCTGGAGAACCTCCAGCAGATTTCTCAACTGGTACGTTAAGGAAAGGAAGTTCATTTGGCTGCTCCATTTCAAAGTTGAATTTGAGCACAGGATGGCGCCTATTAAGACATATAAGGAAATTATTATATGCAGCTGCAGATTTAAAAGTAGCAAATGTATCATCCACATGTCGGAAATATGCAAGGGGGCAGGAGGTTAGGCATCATTCCATTGAAGACATGTTTCTTATGAAATCCAACAAAAGTGTTGGCGAGAACCGGGCTCTCATGGCAACACTAACTATTTGGGCATACAAGAGCCAGAGTATTTCCCTTGTCGGGTGAGTTTGGCGGGAGGGAGCGGGAAGTTGGCTGCCACCTGCAATTGGCTCCGCTTCGCGATTTCATTCGGTCGGGCCAATTAAGCCCCACTCTGCGTGGATCGTGGGCAGCAGTCCTCAGCGCTACCTGTGCGGGCAGGGGGAGGAGGGAGAGCGGGCCTGGCACACAGTTCACGCATGTGCACAAAAATCACTTCAATCTCCCTGAGGCACAGAGCTGCCTCAGGGAGATTGAAGCGCTTTTTAAAAAGAATTAATAAAGACAATAAAAATTTAACAAAACATGTCCCCTCATGTGATTGTGTCGCATAAGATGGGACATGTTTTTTAATTTCAAAATAAAGTTTTTATTTAATGTGTATTAACTTTAGGAAACCTCATCCCACTCGTGGATGAGGTTTCCTAAAAAATGTAAAGGCCACTTGTCCTTTTCGCCTGCTCGCCAACCACTAGGTTGGATGGGCAGTGTACATTTCAAGTTAATTGCCTTGTTAATGACCTTAATAGGCCTTTCGATTATTGGCGGATGCGCAGCTGACTTCAGCGGCCGCCCGCCGATTGAAATATTGCAAGAGTGTGCAGTGATGTTGGGACGCACACCCGATGTCATCACGTGTCATATTACGCTTGGGCGTGCTGGGCACACGCCTGCATGCTGAACATAAAATTCTGGCCATGGTGTTGTTAAAACTGAACTCAATTGTATGAGTTGCCGAATTCATTTGTTCAATGAATACTGATTCAGGCAATGGTGGAGGGTCTAGATCGTCATGATATAATGCTGCAGTGCAAATATCTAAGACTTTCTTAATTGGAACATTAGTGAATGGGCTAGTTAATATCAAATGAGCACATGGACACAGCATTGCTATCGATATACAAATCCTGTAAAGTCTTCGCAAATGTGAAGGACTGTGTATGTGGAAAACTTGCTCAAAACTGGCTGTAACAATTCACACAACCATTTGGCCAATTCATGTTATTCTGAACCAGTCATAGATAAGATAGGGTGAAAGGGGACATCACTTTTGTGCAGCCCATATATATGCAGATGCAGCGGGCCGTGAGGACGAACGCTGTCATATATATCATGCGGCAGCTTATCACTCTTACAAAAATCCAACAAACTTTTTTTTTAGCTTACTTTTGAACAAGGCATTCCGGTCATGTTGAGTGGCAGGTGGACATGAGGTGGATACGAATTTGGACCCGTCATTAAGAATGGCATGCATTTTGTTGATATAGTCAAGCTCATAAAGGATGACTATTCCTGTCCCTTTGTCAAGGTTTATTGATGTGTATGTCTGGGTTGGTCTTAAGGCCTCACAACACTGTATGACATTTACATTGCATGTGAAAATCAAACAGGTCATCAGGAATCCCACAATATGCGCGTGCTAGATCAGCTAGGCATGCTTTCAAGAACTCAGCGCCTTCTGTGGAAACAGGTTTGTGCCTCGATGAAATGTCATCTAACCTCCTACCCCTTGCATAGTTCCAATATGTAGACGATACGTTTGCTATACTTAAATCTGCGGCTGCATTTGGAATTTCTTTACATGTCTTAATGAGATCCATCTTGTGCTCAAATTCACCTTTGAAATGGAGCAGCCAAATGAACTCCCATTCCTTGATGTATTAGTTGAGGAATCTTCCAGGGGGTTCTCCACCATGGTCTACCGCAATTCTACCTTCAACAGCCAATATACATGTTGGGATTCCTACAGTTCCACACGCTATAATATTGGCCTTATTGGCAACCTCATAAATAGGGACCAAGCCATTTTCTCACCATGCAAACATGAAAGGGCGCATCAAAGGCATCCTGATCAGATCATTTTGTGCTGTATATCGCGTTAACTCATGAACAGGCCTAATGCTGTCGCTTTCAGCCCTGAAAAGTACCCAGTCGACCTCAGATTACCCTGGAAGGGAAAGGTATCTCAAAATTTGAGCAACAGGTGAAAGTAGCTGTTTCACGCTGCTACCATGCTACCAACACGAGTGGTATTCGCCACTAACAGGATACCGTCTATCACACAAATGGGTAATGTATGTCAATTTCAGTGCCAGTGTGATGCTTGGGATATAGGACATATGTTCTAAAGACTGGCGAATTGTATCAAACAGCATTTCCCTTCCGCTGTTCACAATGGGCAAGGCACAGATCATACACAACCAGCCCGTGCTTGCAAACTCAAAACACAGTGTCTAGTATTAGACATTAGATTATCAGTTAGGATTGCAGTGTAGTGTATTTGCATGTACTGGAAGCAACATATATTAATACACGGGGCCCTGTTCTTTGAAGACAGGAAGAACATATACACACATTACACCTATTCCAGCTAAGCAAAATAATTGACAACCATTTGCTGGTTCATTCCTCAGAACAATGCCTTGACCAATCAGAGTCAAGCTGCCTGGTTTAATTTTCACAATGCTTGGCAGTTAATTGTCAGTCACCATCAACTGGTGCATTCTCCATAGCAACACCTCTACCAATCAGAGTCCACTTGCCAACCAATCAGCACCCTCTTCTCATACAGTATGAATTGCTGTTCCTCTTTCATTTAGTATTCTTGTGAATTGTCCTGATGAGTGCAAGATGAAAAGCTTCAACAAAAATGTCTCTTTCTTTTAAAATCAGTGATCTGCAGGGAGCTTAAAGTTGATATTTTGCTGGAAGAAATTCGAAACAGGAGGAACCAGTTGTTTGGGATTGAGGACAAGATATTACTGGAACAGAAATTCAAGGCCATGTGGACAAAGATTGCAGTGGTAATCATGTTCTCAGTGGTCATAGCTACGATTCCGCTCCATCAAAAGATATGTAATGACCTTACTAAAACAGGAAAGGGAATGTATTTTTATACTTCTTGACTGTACTGTGCAAGAGTGTTAAGTGATCTTTCTTTAATTAACAGTGAAAGCTAAGACAGAATTTTCTGTCTGGAGTTGGGAGCCCAGCATTGAATTTAAATGCAGGTCCCAACCTTACATTGTGTTGGGAACAAAATCCCAAAACCTTTTTTGCAGAATTGGCCACTTAGTGGCCAGGGAGCACACTCCCATTATGGACAGCAGGCAGATTCCCAAAGCTGGAAGGCCAATAGAAGACCATCCAGTGATGACACCTTAGCAGCACCACTGTCTGAGGTGGGAGCTGACAATGCCTGCACAGAACCAGACAGACAGAGAGAGTGTCTCACTTTGGAATTTACACTCCCAGCTGGTGGGTTTAAAGGCAAGGGGACTCATAGAATCCACTGTCTACCACCCGCCCATGACCTGTATGAAATTTTACAGGGGGTGGTGGAGGTGTCAGGCAACCAGCTTGCTGTTGGACCTATTGAGGCCCTTAAGTAGCCAATTAATAGGGATGGGCAGGAACCGCAACGTCTGTAAAATCCAGCCCCATGTCAAAAAACAAATAACTTCACAAAGGCCACAACTACCTGGCATGGCCAAGGGCAATCCTTCTACCGGGGATGTGGAAGTTGATGTGGAAGAAGGACCTTAATAGCCATCTTAATTACCTCAAATGTAGTGACCTGACTAAAACAAGCTAATTGTTCTTTCTCCAATTCAGCCTTCCCAGAAACAGATTGAAGTTGGAATGGTGCCATCACATTGGCAAGCCAGCCGGCACCACTAAATTACATGCCCTCCCACCTCAGTTTTTGACCCCATCAGCCTCCTAAAACCTTACCTCAAGTCTAATTATCCTCATTGTGATTTAAACATAAGTTGCACATCATAATCATCATTAACCTACAGAAATTACAACACTAAGATCAACCCTCCCTTTTGGAATGATGTACATCAAGGTATCTCATCTGCCAGCACCTCAGCAGTGAAACTTCCACACCCTGTGTGAAGCTGACTCAGGATGCTATTTGCAGAATATGTCACACTGCCCAACTGTCCGGCAACTCCTCTTTTTATGGCGGCATGAAGACATTTCATTTGTCTTTAACCTTAGTTCTAATACAATGTGTTTTGTCTTTAAAGGGCAACAACAGCAAATAAATCAAATTACAGGTATTTATTAACCTTTATATAAAAGTAAGTTTACTGTTTAATTGAGGGGAACACAAAAATTATTCCAAAGAATGGAGTACCATGTTAATTCTGGTGGATAACCTGCTCTGAAAAGTTAATTTTCTGCCTGCAGAGACAAAGGAGGCCATGGTGTTTTTAAGCTGCCTGTCGACTTCTCCATTCATTCTGGGAAGGAAGAAGGTGCAGAGTGGCTGTTAGCAGTGAAAGCTCTGGTAGCCTTGGAAATGTGGATGGTCAGGGTTTCAGGTGGGTCTTCAGAGATGGTAGAGCGAGGCAGAATCCAGGGGAGGGGAAACCATGACTTTCCTTTCAGGGACTGAAGGAGCATTCTTGCTGGCCCCATGAAGAACATTTTCTGACTTAGCTGGAGGATCTCTTTAACCTTCCCACCAGCTGCCAACATGGATCAGCTTCACAAATGGGTAGGGTTAAAATTACACCTGTGTCTCCTGCCAACTTAAGATAGTCACCAACACCCATCTGCGCATGTGCACCTGTTTGCGTATCCGCAGAAAACCTAAAGCTGAATTTTGCACAAATTTAAACTAACACTCAGAATTTGAGGTTAGATAAACCATGATCTATATATTTAGTTCTCATTCAATTTTTAAAAAATTGGTGCAGGTTTTTTGTGTTCCTAACTTAGGCATATTGAATGATCTATGTACAGAGCATTGAGAAAAAATGGGTGAGGATGATCACAAACCCATAAGGGAGCCAGCCAATTTCTCACCCCATTTTTAATCTCTGTGGCTGTGTCCAGGTGTTTCAGTAGCTTCTG
The DNA here is from genome assembly GCF_017639515.1 of Carcharodon carcharias. Taxonomy (NCBI): domain Eukaryota; kingdom Metazoa; phylum Chordata; class Chondrichthyes; order Lamniformes; family Lamnidae; genus Carcharodon; species Carcharodon carcharias. Next base: position 20,143,390 of record NC_054481.1, on the reverse strand, counting down.
AAGCAGAAACATGAAAATCTGCTCTACTGCACTTTAAAGGGAGTTTAAAGTCTCCAGCCTTCAAGTACATGCTCGTTTGTTTGAAATAGGTGCATGCCATAGAAAAAGATAAAGCTAAAGGAAATTACCCAGACAAAATTGGGTATTGTATTTTGTTCTGAATAAAATAGCCTTTGCTAGTTTGAAAATCCTTAAAAACACGAGAAACTAAATGGAGAGGATGAGAAGAGTTCTGATCGCTGTCACTCACGATGATATCACAGAGTGAAACAGTACAACTGTGCATGTACTACGTTGGCAGCAAATGCAGCCTTAAAATTAACTCCAATCTGAAATATTGAGACGATGGTTCATTCCAATGCAATATAGACAATACATGCTTATTAATCTATGAAGCCTCTTGACAGATGTGAATAGCTATGATAACACTTTTGAGGAAAGCAAGCTGAATGTGTATTTAGTTTATTCATTTAACATACTGACTTCTAAAGCCAATTAATTGATAATGTCAGGACTTCCATGACCAATTTTGTTCTGCATATGATATTCCTATAAAGCCAAAAGGTCAGCAAGCATCTCCACAAAATATCTGGCTCCTGTGAACTACAAAATTAGGCTTCTAATGCAAGCTTTCCATAATATAGTATATGACAATATAGGAGAATTACTACAAGCTGCACCTTTACTAATTAAAATTACCTTCACGTTCCTTTGAAGATTTCGCATTAAACATTAGCTCATGATCTGATTTGTTCACAAGCTCTGCCTCTACATACATTTAGCTCATGCTCAATCCCTTGCTTGACTCCATTAACTTGACCTTAATTTCCTTTGAAAACTTAAAATCAAACATCAGCTCATGATTTGATTTGCTTACAAACTCTGCCTCCACATACATTTAACTCCTGCTCAATTCCTCGTTTGACTCCATTAACCCAACTTTACTTGCCAACCTAGATTGTCATCTTATTTACCAGACCTGCCAATCACGGTACATCCAATATACTCCAATATCCAAGCCTTAGTCTGCACATCCTTCACAGTAAGACACCTACATCTCAAATAAAAGTCAGCGAAAGTTCAATATCACATGGCACCAAGGATCATCTCAAGTTCAAACTACAGTACCAAAAAGTTTTCCAAAAATATTAGGAAGCTTTTTTTCTTAACATAACTCCCCCTAGTAATAGGCACAAATGTTAAAACACCTGTTAGCTGATATGTTAACATAGATCAAAGGTTGAGTCAAAAAGTTCAAATATGTTTCAGTTGTCACAAGTATTAACAGCTGGTGAGAAGGATAGGCCTGATGTTTATTTTATGATTCCCAAAAGAGGGTATATGTGACCAGCTCTAACACACAAAAAAATGTCTTTCTAGAATGAATTTAGACCTTCAGAATCAGTAAATGCAGCAATTTTGAAGACATACTTGTAACCAACCACCTTTAATAAAAGCTATATTAGCACCCTTCCATCTACAAAAGATGATGGACATGCAAGCAAACAATTCATTTCAAATGTGGTGTCTTCATTTGATGTACCTATGCTGATGGCTGATGAGGTCAATCCTTGAGAGGCAGGCTCTGCCGCAAGTGCTGCACATGAAGTTTCCAAATTGTTGTGGATTGTTGTTTTCGGTGTTGGTGCCTGTTGCCAAGCTGCTGTAGCCACTTGTCATCCTGTTGGTACATGCCAGTCTATAGGAGGTGTAGCCATTTTCCTCTATTATAAGCTAGTGATTCCCAGGTGCCTTCATGTCATGCTCGCAAGCATCCTTGCAGTGGAGCTTTGGGTGTCCCATTGGTTGGCTGGCCACCCCCCCGGCTAACTCACTATGCAGAAAATCCTTGGGTGTGTGACCATCCTGCCGCATGCCCGAGCCAACAAAGCTGCCTCTACTTGATGAGCGCTAACATACTTGGAAGCCCTGCCTTTGAGAGGCTTGCTGCAATCATGATTTGGTCCTGCCGGGATATACCTACAATACGCCACAGGCAGTAAGATGGAAATTGTTGAGCTTCATTTTTTTGATAGCTGTAACTCACAGATCATTTCAGCACAGAGCTCAGAAGGTTGCATTCAGCCTGTCCTGTCTGTATCAGTTCTCCAAATAAGCATTTCACCTAGTGCCATGCCCACCTTCACTGTGTAACCTTGTACAAACTTCCTTTTCAGGCAACAATACAATTCCCTTTTGAATGCTTCGATTGACTCTGCCCCCACCAAATTCTCAGGCTGTGTATTCCAGATCCTAATCATCCGCTGTGTTAAAAATTGTTTCCTTATGTCGCCAATGCTTCTTTGGCCAATTATCTTAAGTCTGTGCTCTTTTGTTCCCCATCCTTCCACCAGTGGGAACAGATTTTCCCGATCTACTCTGTCCAGACCCCTCATAATTTTGTATACCTCTATCAAATCTCTCAGTCTTCTCTTCAAGTAAAAGTCCCAATTTCTCCATTCTATCTACATAACTGAAATTCCTCATCCTTAGAACCATTCTCATGAATCTTTTCCACACGCTCTCTGATGCTTTCACATCTTTCTTAAAGTGTAGTACCCAGATCTGGACAGAATACTTCAGTTGCTTTCCCTATACATGTTGTTATGACCACAGCTGATGTTAATTGCTATACAAACCAAATTCCAGAGGGAAACTTGGGATACAGGCCATAGCCTTTTCTCTTGTGTTCTGAAAATGAGAAGACGATGTACTGACCTTAGCAGCAAGAAGCCCAATAATACTTTTGGGCTTTTAAAAATTATAGGTAAAAGGTTTATTGACAAGAATAAAAGAAAAATTAAGCACACAAGATTACAGTTACACAGTTAAACTTAGTCTTACAAAACATTACCCCAAAAAGATTCTCTGCTTGGCCAGACCCACAAATAAACATCTTCAAGGCAACACTCCCTTATAGATGTTTAACTATAAAAATCCAGTAATATTACCCAAGGCAATCTGCTGTAGCTTTAATAAAGGCATACCACATGACCTGATACTCTCTACCACTCGACTGTGGAAATCCAAACTTCAGAATAAAACTGCTTTTTGCAGCCCAAGACTTTTCTGGCTTGACTGGATGGCTGATTCAAACTGCATCTTCTCCCAGCCCAGAGCCACAGCTCAGCAGCTACATCTCACGGTTCCAACTCAACAGCAAATCTGTTTCCCCTTTCTTCTCAGATTCCATTGTTCTCACGCCTCTTTGAAAATCAAATCCTTCCAAATATAAGATCTTTCATGTTTCCATCTTGTCTTTGCTTTTGCATCAATAAAAGATAATATCCCCACTTCTGTTTACCTATGGAACTCCTGCAAGATGCAAACATGTTTCTTGTTACCTCTGACTTTCCCTTGGTATTCAAACACTCCACTTATCTAAAAATGCAAATATTAGATCCAACCTATTTACTTATATGTCAAACCTAACGCCTCTATCCTTTTTATGCTGGAGCCTGGGTTGGATGTTGCCGGGGCCGGAGCATTTCAGCTATGAAGAGAGACTAGATAGGCTGGGATTGTTTTCCTTAGAGAAGAGAAGGCTGAGGGGGAGACTAGACTGAGGTGTACAAAATTATGAGGGGCATAGATAGGGTAGATAGGAAGAAACTTTTCCCCTTAGTGGAGAGGTCAATAATCAGGGGGCATAGATTTAAGGTAAGGGGCAGAAGGTTTAGAGGGAATTTGAGGAAAAAGTTTTTCACCCAAAGGGTGGGGGTTTCTGGAACTCACTGCCTGAAAGCAGGGTAGAAGCAGAAACCATCACAACATTTAAGTATTTAGATGAACACTTGAAATGCCATAGCATACAAGGGTACGGGCCAAGTGCTGGAAAATGGGATTAGAGTAGATAGGAGTTTGATGACCAGCACGGACATGATGGGCCGAAGGGCCTCTTTTCCTGCTGTAAAACTCTATGACTCTTATGTTTTAAACCACCCAGACAACCTGTCTCCTATTAATCACTGCCCAACTTAATTAAATCTCTCTCTCTCTCACACACACACACACACAAACACGCCCTTCTTCACAGAATAACAATATTCCCAAAAATATTTTTTAAATAAAATCCATTTCTCACAGTGTATTGGTTTCTATATCAAGGGACAGATCGTCTGTCACTGTGGATCTAAGGGAGCAGATTTTGCTAACCACTTCAAGTGGGGTGTTATTTAGTGTGATCAGGGGCAGAGATGTAATACCTTGTTGCACGACCATGGTTTTCTTGATGCTTATAGTCAGGGAGAACAAGTTACAGGCATGATGAGACTGTCCATGAGACTTTGTAGCCGAGGTTCAAGTGGGTGACTAGTGTAGCATCATCAGCATAGAGGAGTTCTCCAATCAGGACACAATGCATTTTTTGTCTTCGATTTCAATCTCGATAGATTGTAGAGCTTGCCGTCTAACCTGTTGTGTAAGTAGACTTTTTCTGTAACTGCAGGGAAGGCAAAGGTCAGGACCATGGAAAAAAAATGCCAGAGTAGGGGCTTGGACAAGGTCCTGCTTCATTCCACCCATCACTTTGAACCTATATGAAGTAGAGCCAGCAAACTGTACATTGCAGTGCATGTTGTTGCAGAAGGAGCAAATGAGAATGAGGAGCTTTGGTGGACAGCCAATTTTCCACAAAATCTTGTAGCGTCCTCATCTGTTGATGGTGTTGAATGACTTAGTGAGAACTACAAAAGTAAGGTAAAGAAATATACCCTGTTCCCTATAATTTTCTTGTAGCTGGCGTATGGAGAAAACCATGTCCACAGTAGAGCTCCCAGCACGGAAACCACATTGGGCTTCCGGGTTCCACGTATCATGGTACCATTATAGATGTTACACAGAATAAAATAGCTAAATATTGAGGAGTTGCTTAGGTTACGATGCAAACTCATTATCCTGCAGCCAATTCAGAACCAATAAATAAGTTATTGGAACTGAATTCTAAGATATTTCAGCCCTGGTTTTCTTAAGCAGAAACATTCTATGACAGTTTTGGAATGCCCCAGTCAGACAAGTGTTGGCTTATTGGCAAGCTGAAGTGAATGAAAATTATCTCATTCTCTTTTTCTTCCCTTCGCTCTCAAAGGGGTTCTGCTTGGGTGTGGTTTTATAGATGCCAACAGCTCTCTAATACCTGCATACATAAGCTTAGGCAGTGACTTTTGGGAAGGTTACTCGCCATAGACAGCACACTCAAGCCCAATTCTGACCTGTCCAAATACTAGGTGTCACTGGATAAGTATCACAGACACTAACATTAAACTGTAGCTCCATTATCATGGATAAAATCAGATAACTGAGACATCAAAGGGATTTTAAATTCCAATGGATTTTTGTAAGAAACTACTAGTTTCAGTTAGATTCTGCCCACCCATAGCAGAATAAGGCCACATAATTTTAGTTGCAAGGCCTCACTAACAGCTGATCTCCCACCATTCTAGACAGAATAATTTCTTGCCTGAAGAAATTCTGCCCACCAACACTCATGTAGATATGGGGACTGGGGTTCTATGGAGGTCTTGGGTTATGGAGGGGTAAGAATCCACAGCAAAGGAGGTAGTGCAGTGGATGTTGTCTGCATGGATTTTAGTAAGACATCTGACAAGGTCCCACATGGCAGACTGGTCAGAAAAGTAAAAGCCCATGGGATACAGGGGAATGTGGCAATTTGGATCCAAAATTGGGTGAGCAACAGGAAATAATACAGGCAGAATTTTGCCCTTGGTGAGCGGGCAGGCTCCACCAGCTCGGCGGTGGGCGGGCAGCCGATTGCCCCACCGAAGTGCGCCCCACCGCCATTTTAAGTGGGCGGGCCAATTAAGGCCCGCCCAGCGGGTTGCCTAATGGGAGGCACTATGTGCTTCCTGTGCAGGGGTGAGAGGGATTCCCCAACTGTCAAAGTGCGCTCTATCACGCATGTGCACAAAAGAGCGCAAATCTCCCTGAGACTAAGTGCTGTCTCAGGGAGATCACTGACAGTGCTTCAAAGTTTAAAAATAGAATAGTATTATTAACATGTCCCCCTCATGTGACAATGTCACACAAGATGGGACATGTTAATAAATACGACTTAAACTTTAATTAATTTTTTAAAAACAGACATGAAACCTCATCCCACCAGTGGATGAGGTTTCATGTTTTTTCAGAAGCCCATTGGAGCTCCTGGCCTGCCCGCCAGCCTTAAGGTTGGACAGGCAGGGCCTTTAATTGTCTTAATTATCCTGTCAATGGCCTCAATTGGCCATTGACAGGTCGGCGGGCGGACAGCTGATCTGGCCGTCCGCTCACCTTCCTGAATATTTAAATGGCGCAGGTGACGTCGGGGGTTCTGCCCGACCTCATTTTCGCGTCGGTGAGTGGGCCCCACCCCCAACTCGCCGACAGAAAAATTCTAGCCCAGGTAATGGTCGATGGATGTTTTTGTGAATGGGAAACGGTTCCCAGTGGCATTCCACAGGCCTCAGTGTTGGGTATCTTGCTGTTTGTGGTATATTTGAATGATTTGGACTTAATTTATGGGAGGCACGATTGGGAAATTTGCAGATGACATAAAAACTGGCCATGTAGTTGATTGTGAAGAGGATAACTTTCGACTCCAGAATGATATCAATGGTTCAGATGAGTGGGCAGGAAAGTAGCAAATGGAATTCAATCCCGAGAAGTTGAGGTAATGCATCTGAGAAGGGCAAACAAAGTTAGGGAATACACAACAGACAGGAGGATATTGTGGGCGGTAGATGAAATGAGAGACCTTGCAGCGCATGTCCAAAAGTCCCTGAAGGTAGCAGGACAGGTGGATAAGGCGGTAAGGAAAGCATATGGAATGCTCCCTTTATTGGACAAGGTATACAATACAAAAGCAGGGATGGAATGCTGGAACTGTATGAAACGCTGGTTAGGCCACAGCTGGAATTGTGAGTACAGCTTTGGTCACCACATTACAGAAAGGACATAATAACTCTAGAGAGAGTACAGAGGACATTTACAAGAATGTTGCCAGGGTTGAAAATTGCAGCTATGAGGAACGATTTGATAGGATAGGGTTGTTTTCCTTAGAATAGAGGACGCTAAGGGGTTACTTAGTTGAGGTGTAGAAGATTATGAGGTGCCCTGACAAAGTAGACAGGAATGACCTGTTTCCCCTTGCTGAGGGGTCAATTACCAGAGCGCACAGGTTTAAGATTTATAGAAGGATGAGAGGGGACATGAGGAAAATCTTCTTCACCCAGAGGGTGGTGGGTGTCTGGAATTTGCTGCCTGGTTTGGTGGTTGAGGCAGAAATCCTCAACTCGTTTAAAAGGTACCTGGATCTGCAACTGAAAAGCTGTAACCTGCAAGACCACTGATCAGGTGCTGGAAGGTGGGATTAGAAGGGACAGCTTGTGTTTTTTTCATTTTTCGGCCTGTACAGACACAATGAGCTAAACAGCCTCTTTCTGTGCAGTAATTTTTCTAGGGGCAGAATCTTCGGGTGGGCAAGCGGGGGCGAGCCCCCGCTCACCGACGTGTAAAATGACGCACGGTGATGTCGGGCATGCATCCCAACGTCACCGTGCGTCATTCTGACCCTCAGTTTGGCGGGCGCGCAGCAGAGTTGTTGAATTGAACAGGCCCAGGCGGCCTTCACATTTATCATGAAACCTCATCCACGAGCGGGAATTATTTTTTCCTTTATTAAAATTTTTAAAAATCACAGTAATCTCCCTGAGGCAGCTCCGTGCTCAGAGGGCATTTAAGAGTCAACCACATTGCTGTGGGTCTGCAGTCACATGTAGGCCAGGCAAGGACAATAATTTCCTTCCCTGAAGGACATTAGTAAACCAGATGGGTTTTTACAACAATTAACACTGGTTTTAATTTCAGATTTTTATTGTTCCAATTCCACCATCTGCCATGGCAGGATTCAAACCTGGGTCCCCAAAGCATTATGCTGGGTCTCTGGATTACCAGTCCAGCAACAATATCACTACACCATTGCCTCCCCCTAATGTAGCAACTTAAGATACAAAAATCTCTACCTCCGTCAGAGAGTTTTGAAAAGTCACAGGCCTAAATCAAGCTGAACCATGACCAAAATTTCACAAAAGATTCGCTCGATTTCACAGTACCTTGGGTCTCGCAGCATAGTCAAACCAAGAACAGGTTAGTACCCTCTTGTAATCAATGGGCAACCGTACAGATAAAATTATAGTTACCCTGGGGATTGATGAGGATAAAGCCACAAATGCCAGAATCATTGATGTACTGGAGACATATTACAATCTCAGCAAGAATATCATCATGGAATACGTAAAGTTCGATAAACATACCCAGAGACATGGGAAAGCATTGACATATTTATCAATGAATTGTACCGATTAGCACAAGTCTGCTTCATAGATAATTTGTGGTCCCAAGGCAACTTGACCCTGACGAAGGCAATTCAGTTAAGTCAACAAGCCGAAATCAGGAAGTAAAACCGATTTGTAGTCAGGCGAGAAAGAGAGAGAGTGAGAGGGAGAGGGAGAGAGAGAGAGAGAGAGAGTCAGACTGAATCCCAACATATCAGATTCCTCAGACATATAAAAGGGAAAATAGAGAGGAGAGACGTGCAGCACGAAAAGCATTTAACGGTGGCAGCCCAGACTAACTGTTGCTGGTGCAGAAGAGAATAGCGTAGGTGCAAAACTGTCCTGCCAAAGATGAGTAATCCCACTGGTGCAAAAAGATGGGGCATTTTCAGGCACTATCTCGCAGTAGAAAAAACAGGTAGAACACTCAAAGAGAAAAATCTTTAGAAGGAAACAGAGTCCATGAAGTTGAAGAATCACAAGGCATTGAGATACTTTTTAAATTTCTCCTAAGAAGAGTATGCGGGAATAATTGAAGCGAAGAGATCTTGGTAAAAGATCACAGAATACATTTTAGCTTAGATACTGGGGCAACAGTTTCAATTCTTTCAGATGCAGAACCATCATTAAACCAGCAAAAAAGCTACATGGATCAGGAAAAACAAAGCTGAAGGTTGTGGGAGTAGTTAATGGTTACTTTAAAGCAGAGAGAAAATAATTATTGAAGTTCTGTATGTAATTCAAGAACGGTTATTCACTTCTAAGCAGAAAGGCATATATGGAATTGGATCTAATCCACAGAATAGAAGAAATAAAGAATGGGGAAGGTCAATTAGGAGACTTCAGAGCAGAGTTTCTGAAGTTATTTACAGGATTGGAAGAACTAAAAACAGTGTATCGTATAACACTAAGCCCAGGAGCAAAACCAATATGCTTACATACACCCAAAAATGTTCCACACCCTTTGGGCAGAATTTTGCCATGGGTGAGCAGGGGGCTTAAAATGACGTGGGATGATATCAGGCGGAACCCCCAACGTCATCCCAGTCCATTTAAATTTTCAGGAAGGCAGGCCCACAGCAAAATCAGCTGCGGGCCCGCCGACCTGTCAATGGCCAATTGAGGCCATTGACAGGATCAACTATGCAATTAAAGGACCTGCCCGTCCAACCAGTGACAAATAGATAAAACATGAAACCTCATCCACTGGCGGGATGAGGTTTAATGTACGGTTTTAAAAAGATTAATAAACTTATTTTGTAAATTATGAACATGTCCCATCTGATATGACATTGTCACATGAGGGGGATAAGTTAGGGAATTTCTTTTTTTCTATTTTTCATATTTTTAAAAGTGTAAGCATTCTCTCTGAGGCAGCACTCTCACTTTTGGGGAATCCACCCCCACCCGCCCGCACACCTCACCGGACGTCATGCTGGGCAGGCCTTAATTGGCCCGCCCACGTAAAATGGCGGCGGGGCCCGCTTCTCTGGAGATGATCGGCTCCCTGCCCGCCAGAGATTGGGTCGGGCCCACCCGCCCGACAGGCAGAAAATTCTGCCCTTTATTTCCAAAGAAATAAAGAAAGACATTGACTCAAGGAGTCAAAAGAGCCACCGAATTTGTGCTCGGGGTGGTACTGGTTCTGAAATCAAATGGTTCCATATGAAAGAAAAACAATGCTGGAAAAACTCAGAAGGTCTGGCAACATTTGTGGAGAAAGTAATGGAGGTATCATTTCAAGTTTGTCAGAGTCATACAGACTCAAAACATTAACTCTGTTTCTCTCTCCATAGATGCTGCTACACCTGCTGAGTTTTTCCAGCATTTTCTGTTTTTATTTCAGATTTCCAGCAACTGCAGTATTTTGCTTTTATGTTCGGGTTCCATAAGAATATGGGCAGAATTTTATGTTTGTCGGGCGAGTGGGCCCAACCGAATAGGCGGTGGGCGCGTGGCCGATCTCCACCGGCAAAACAGGCCGCGCTGCCAAATTAAGGCCCGCCCAGAGCGTTTCAGGCTCCCATGTATAGCGGGAAATTCAAATGTGCAGCAGGCATGGACAGACTGCTGGTTCCAAAGGGGCCCTCCTCCTCCCATCCTCCGAAAACAACACCTCCCAATGGTTTGACACCTCTTTGAAGAGGGCAGCAATGCAGGCATCGGAGAACTGAGGGGCACATTGGCCCCCCACTGGCCTACCCTGCAGCCTACCCCCCTCCTCCTCCTCTGCCCTGACCTCCTCTGAAGCCCACTCTATGGCTATGGTGAACAGCCTAAAGGGTGCTGCCATGGAGCTGGGGAGGAGGCAGGCGGCCAGGTCGGCAGGTGTCGGTGAGGCTGGGGTGCAGCGGCCAGGTAATTGAGGGCCACAGTCCCATCCACTCTGTCTCCCCACCATCCAAAGCACTGATGATTGCTGCAGTCATTAATGCAGCAACACTGCTCGTTCACAGACTGATGCAGTCAGACGTGTGGGTCATAAACAAAAGTCCCTGGGCCCCTTGAGAATGCGCATTTCAAGCACCTTCCAAAGTTGCCTTATCCCATTTGTGACCACTATCCCCATGGCCTAACATGCCATGGCATCACTGTTGCACATCCAAAGACATATTGCATCTTAGGAGGGTTTGTACTTCCACCACCCTTTCAGCCAGTGCATCCCACACTACTCTGTCCAAAAGGTCCTCAGCAACTCACCTGTCAACCTCATGGCACTTAAATAAATGTCACCATGTTAGCCATCCCTGCACCAAGGGGAAATGTTGCCTTCTGTCCACCCGTTCTATGCCCCTCATAGCAATATGAAGGTCAATAATGTGACCTGTCAATCTCCTGTGCTCCATGGCAAATGTCGCAAGTGTATGCAATGTTTGCTCATAACTCCAACTCTCCAGGCTAGCATGCATCCAAGTCAGGAACCTCTGCGCTCTCCCCACTCCAATGCCATCCCTCCCATGAAACACAGGTCACAACTGAATGGAGAAGTGTAGATGTAGCCTCGGCAGCATTTCCTGCACTTGCAACATGACCTCCCTTTTCCTACATTCTATTCCTCGGCTAATAAAGGCAAGTCTGGCTTTGACCTTGTTAAATGCCTTATGTTCCTGTTCTGCTACCTTAATGGGTCTGCCCAGCAAGGTCCCTGTAATCGTCGTGACTTTCCACAGTCCTGCCATTACTCATGTATTCCTGTACCTTGTTTGTCTTGCCCAAGTGTTTAACCACACACTTATCCACATAACTTTCTATGTGGCATTCCTTAGGCCATCTGACCAGCCTGTCTGTATGCGCGTGTAATGTTTGGGCCTCCTCTTGATTATTTTCCACCCCACCAATGTTCGTCTCCTTAGGTTCTTGAAGGTTGAGTGCATTATGAGCGGGTGGTAGTGGTGGCGGGGGGGGGGGGGGGGCTGACCGAACGCTAACTGATGCACTGTCCTTGTTGTTAATTTCATCATCACCACCACATGGCCATCAGGAACAAGTCCAGAGCACCCCCTCCACACCTGAGGGGTATCACTTGCAACTTGCGTCACATCACTTCAGCAAGCCAGGCACCAGGGCAGCGACTACCACATCGGTGGGGATTATGACATTGGCTGGTGTCCCGGGGCACAGTGGAGAGGGCACTGCACAATCGCCAGAAGAGATGGCAAGGACAGATAGTGCCGATGGCACCAGCAGCCGGAGTACTGCAGGGGACCAGGCACATGCTGAGTCGGGCAGTGATGATGTGCCTCTGGCAATGTTAGCCATGCAGCAGCTGCAGGACAAGCAGCAGGATACGCGGGAGCATCTGGCAGGGTCGCATGAAGGTGTGCTTCACTTGGTCTCTGTGGTGGAGGAATCCAGGCAGTGTGTCAGTGATGGCATGAATCTCAGGACAGAGCTTCAGGCTTGCTCCATTGAGAGATTGGTGACTTTCATGAAGAGGGGCTTCCAACAGATTGAGAATTACCTGCAAGCCCTCACAGCGCTAATGGCCACAGGTGGTCATTGGCAATGTGGGAGATGTTCTGGGCACCAAGTGTCCCAGCTCAGTGCCCATCCATCTGTGGTCAGCAGGGAGGTCCGATGTGAGCTCACATCAGCACAGCAGCTGCCGGTCGTTGCTGTGAGCTCCTCTCAGTGCGCTCCAGATGAGGGCAGCAGCTTTTCCGCCCCTCTGCCAGTGACCGCTGCATCCGTTGAGGCTGCAACCACTGGGGAGGTGCCAGTTCTGGAAATGGCCACTCCCTCCCAGGTATGGCCAGCACAGGCTCCATGGGCCACCAAGGTCATCGAGGCCAACAGGACAGCAGAGTCAGCAGGCTGTCTCAAAAACCACTCCAAGCGATGGGGCGGCATCTAGACGTAGCACCCGCAAACATAAGCATAAGGCACGTTACTTACTCCACGGGTTTGTCACTGGTGTTTTTGTGTTGACCCTAGATTAGGGAATGTTTCATTATCTGCATCAGAGTGACGTTTGTTGTTTATTTTGGTGGCAATAAAGTCCATATTTCTGACCACAACTGAGGGTGTTTCCTTTGTGGTGCATTTGTATGTTTCACAGTGTTTGAGTGGACATTGATGTTTCTGTACTAAGACCTTAGTTGCAGTTGATGAGGTGGAAGATGTAGCACCTAAATGCCACGTTTGGAAGCGCCAGGCGATGCTGGTCCTGCAGATCCATGTGTGTGGAGCTAGCTGAAGGTTCGTTGGATAAAAGTGTCCCAGATGTCCCTGCCTCCTTGGTGTAGTAGCGGGTTGGTGTGCTACCCCTCATCATTGCCCTGTGCTTCTTCATCCTCTGAGCCACTGCTGGATTGATCATGTGCAGCCTCATCCGCTGCATCAAGGTCTTCATCGTCAACTGCATCCCCCCTTTCCAGCACAAAGTTGTGTAGAGCGCTGCATGCAACCACTATCACAGAGGCACGATCTGGGGGGTACTGGAGTGTGCCCCCTGAGCGATCCAGGCAACGGACGTGCATCTTGAGAGGACTGAAGGCTCTCTCCACCAGAGTCCTTGTGGTGCCGTGGCTCCTATTGTGGTGCTCCTCAGCTTCTGTTCTTGGATAGCGGAGAGGTGTCATGAGCCACCCTCTGAGGGGATAGCCCTTGTCACCCAGCAGCCAACCATCCAGCCGAGCCAGAGCACTCAAGAGCCCCGGCACCCAGGAGAGTCTTGAGGATGTAGGCGTCGTGGGAGCTGCCTGGGTACCTTGCACGAACTTGCAGAATCTGCATCCTGTGACCACACACTATCTGCACGTTCATGGAATGGAAGCCCTTCCTGTTGTCAAAGGCACCGGGCTCACCTGCTGGCGCCTTGATGGCTACGTGTGTGCAGTCTATTACACCCTGGACATGGGGGAAGCCAGCAATGGCCGCGAAGCCTCTGGCTCACTGTGCCTGACTTGCCTGGTCACAGCGGAAGTGGATGAAGGCCAAGCCCATATGAACAGAGCATCTGTAACCTGCTTGACACGTGTGGACAGCTGATTGGGAGACACCGCAAAGATCACCCACTGAGCCCTGGAAGGAGCCAAATGCATAGAACTGGAGGGCAACTGTGACCTTCAGAGCCACTGGCATGGGGTGTCCCACACAGTTAGGGGAGAGCTCAGGGCCAATCATCTGACAGATATAGTTCACTGTCCCCCTTGACAGTCGGAGCCTCCTTTGGCACTGCACCTCAGTCATACTGAGGTAGCTGTTTCACCACCTGTTTACCCTGGCAGCAGGATAGTGGCATCTTCTGCAGCCCCTTCCACCTTTGACAACCTCTTGGCCCTGCGCCCCTTGTGCCTGCGCCTGGCCTCCCAAAGGTGTCTCCCCTGGAGGCTGATTGTCCACTCCTGGCCTCCTCCTTATTCTAACCCTCCCTTCCTCCTCAGAGGAGCTGGCTCCAGTGGAGATGTCAGAACCCATACCCAGGCTAAATCGAGGCCTCTGGAAAGCCGCAGGCCTGATAAAGATTACTGTCTGCAGACTGGTGAGCTGAAGCTTCAAAGTACAGAGAAAGCAGTTGGAAATCGATCTGAACTGCTAACAATCACACAGGCAATCACTTTCTGCAATAAATACTTCATATAAAACATTAACAACCCCTCTGAGCCCACATATCCCACCTGTGGATGAGGTTTGTTAAAAAATCACTTACCTGCCTGCCCATTGTGCCCATGCACCAAGCTGAAGATCGCACGGGCGCCTCAAAATCGGTGTCGATTGCCAAGTTAAGGGCCTTAACAAGGCCTTTAATTAATGGCGGGTGTGCGTCGCGCTTCATAGCACCTGCCCAGCTAAATATCGCGATGGCGTGCGCTGATGTCAGGACACTCGTCCGACGTCAACGCACGACATTTTAAGTGCTGATGTGCGGGCTCTGCCACCCATCATACATAAAATTCTGCCCTATGTGTTGATCTCACACAACTCGATAATGCTGTGAAAAAAAGGCCATCCAATGGTATCAGTGGATGAGAGTTTAGCAAATTTAAGGAAGAGCTCAATATTCTCTAAATTAGATGCTAACAGTGGATCCTGGCATATACCACTAGAAGAGGAGTCCACGCTTCTCACAACTTTTCTAATACCATTTGGAAGATTCTGTTTTAACAGGTTATCCTTTGGAATAACATCAGCAGCAAAGATCTTTCAAAGATCAATGTCAAATCTTTTAGGGCTTACACGGAGTTTTTTGCCACATGGTATGACGTGTTGATACATGGGTCCACTCAAACTGAGCATGACATGAGAGTGAGAGCAGAGCTGAGAAGACTACAAAAGGCAGGATTGACACAACAGTAAATGTGGTTTTCACAGCCAACAATAAGTTTTCTTTATCACATTGTAAATGCACCAGAAATAAAGGTTGATCCACTGAAGACCAGAATTTCCAGGTTCAAGGAACATTATGGATTTATAAAGGCTCAGGGGAATGGTGAACCAAGTGCTAAAATCTCTAAAAAGAAACTTAACAATGAGCCACTACGCCTGTTGTTATGCCGAGACAATGAATGGTATCGGGAAGAAGCACATCAGGAATCATTCAAAAAAATCAAGGAAAGGTTGATGTCATCAGAGATATCAGCACATAATGATCTGGAGTTAACTACAACAAAAGCAGTCAAAGCAGTACTCTTTCAGGTACATAGAAATGGAAAACACAGTTCAGTCGCTTACGCATCACATTCATTAACAGATACAGTGAAGGGTAGTATGTAGCAATTGAAAAGTAGCCATGTGGGCATGCGAGAAATTTGCTGACTATGTCTCAGGTCTACACATTACAATCAAAACAGACCATAAACCTTGATTAACTATTGAATTTGAAAGAGCTTTTAACAATGCCATCAAGAGTTCAAAGGTTTGATCGATAAGGTTTGATACTCATCTATATGTTCAAGAGAAACAACAGAGTATATTCGGAGTATTATCATGCATTGAAACAGAGAATCCAGAAAAAGGCAATATTGAATTTGTGGAAGAAGTCAAGGAGTTTGCTATAATCACAGTCGATACATTACTGGCAACTACACAAAGATTGAGTGAAATTAACGAGGGTCAAAAATCAAATGAGGAATTTAAGCAGATCAGAGAATTGAATTTTATATTAGATGATGGCCAACATATATTTCACATAGTCCTACCTTGAGACCATATTGCAATGATATTGATCGATGATTTATTGATATTCAGTGATAAAACAGTAATCCAGAGAACATTGAGACTTAGATCTTACAATGCCTACAGCAAGGTAATTTAGGTATTACCAAGTGCAGTGCCAGGGCACGGTATTCGGTTCAGTGGCTGGGCCTTTCTAAGGCACTAGAAGAAATTATATCCACCGCCGCACTTTGGGAACATAATTTTAGTACTTTAGCATCTCAATATAAGCCCTGCTCGCTGGAATCATCTCCCCACACTGGATCATCTAGGCACATGGGTGTGATTGCATGCCGATGTGTTTCACAACCGTACATAAGCAACATGCACCTGACGAGCTGCACATCACTTGGGACTTCGAAGTTTGTTTGCCTACCTTGCTTCGGGCAGCATTTGCAGTCATCAGTGCCAGGCTTTGCAGACAGCACCACATCACATTTAGAGGGGCTCACAAGCAGGTGTCTACCTATCAGACCAGCCATTAGGGGGGGGTGTCTTTTCAACGGATGCAGGGCTAGGGCTTGCTTGGGGAAGGGGGAGAAGTAGTCTCAGGTAAGGGAAGAGGCTGCAGGGCGAGGGTTACGCTAGGGAAGGGGGGTCTCCAAGGGTATGCGTGGGGACACATGTTGATCTGTGCAAGTGGCCTCAAGGGCAAAGGTGGCAGTCTCCAGAGGAGATGAGGCCAGATGGAGATATGAAGTTGGGTATGAGAGGGTGAGTACTGATATACCGTGAGATGCCAGTGAATATGTGATGGCCTTCTGAGTGTGTGACTTTAGGATGATGAGAGGGTTGCCTTACCCTGGCAGTACAGATGACTTCATTCATTCCCCTTCTGCACTGGATGGCATCTTCTGTGTAGCGTTGGCACTGACCACCACTACCACCACCTCCCAAGCCAGAGTGGTGACACTAATGGGCCTCCTGCAGCTAGAGCGGGGTGGGGGACATCATGGTGGGTCTCCAAAAGGCAATTTAGTGAGGATTGCTGAACTCTTCTTGGCTCTCATGGCCATTACTTCACTGGAGCTGCCCTGGGCTGCAAGCATTGAGAACTGTGTGCGTGGCTGCAGTTTAGGTATGACACCCAGAGTGAGGAAGCAGTGAGGTATGACGTGGCAGGTGGTCGAGACATCGTATTTCCTGTGGCTACATAATTAATGAGGTGGGAAGCAGATGATACAGTGCGAAAACCCGCCATGGCAACTAGCAGATAGAATGTCGTTTTTCATGCCTGCTATCGCACTTAGTGCAATTCTGAGATGATTCTGCCCTAAGAAGCAGGTGATCCCAAGCCATCAACTAGTTTGAATTTTGCACAACAGCATCTAGAGAGCCAATAGCAGAATGCGAGGCCTTATTCCCTACAAGTGAGAGGAGAATATGGTATTGTAGACTAATGAAGGCACCACAATGTTTATTGGTTTAAGATGAGGTGAGAATCTCAAAAAACCAGAGGATGGAGAGAAAAAGAGGACAAGAAGAGGACATGAAGAAAGAAAGAAATGACATTTACCTAGGCAAGCAAAATGGGGCTATATTTCCTGCAAGACTTCAAAACGCTAAAATGTTCAGAATGACTAGCAGACTGAAGCATTGGGTTTCCGGGAACAGCAGAGAACGTTGAAGTCTGAACAGACATTGGTGGGGGATGGGGTGGAGGGGTAGATGTAGTATAATGGAATATATTACACTAAATCTCATAAAGGGTTAACTTTGGTCTGTGATGTCTTAGAAGGGAATGACGTGTTCATGTGATCTGAGGCACTGGGACAGGCTAAATGAAAGTGAGAGGAAAGCAAGCATGGTCAGAAGCTTGTAAGAGAGTGTTCTCCATAATCTGTAAATATGTTCAAAGCATTTATAACCTGCAGTCTTTGGGAATCATTGAAACTACTCCAACCCGATAACACAATAATATAGATTCAAGAGATATATATTGGCAGCTAAGACACCCAGTTGATTCTAATTGCTTATCTGCTCAGTTTCCATCATACTGCAAGAGCGAAAATCAACTCCATTGGCATAAAACCATGGAATTCTGAAATGCATATACTCCAGTTTGACACTAGACAGTATACTTACCAACTGAGATACTTGGGGAGTTTAATTATTTCATTTTCAATAATTAGAGCTTTCTTTATTTAAAAAATAGATCTATTAGATAAAATTTGATTAACCACCATTGCTTCAATTTGAGAAAGCAAAGAAACTTTAGAGTAGAATTATAATTTTGGCACCCCAGCACAGAGCTCCATCTGCTGGGAATGCATACCAGGAATTCGGGTATGAAAAACAGGATTTTCCAATAGTCAAACGTTGTCAAGCCTGAACTTCTGATATGAGTTTCCAGCTCTTGGAATTTCATAAAATTTAACCAACTATTTTAAGTAGCAATTATAAACAAGCAGCAACTGGATCTGGATTAGCGTTATGCCATTCACCAACCTGCAAAACATTATTCATCTTGGCTTCAAATTGATGGGTAATGGAATACTTCCATTCTATCGTATTTGCATATCAAGAATGACAGTAGTTAATGCAAAACTGATGAAACTCCACTGAATAGCATCTTTCTTAATATAAATGGTATAACAAATGAGCTGATTATGAAAGGCCTCATCAATATTGAAATATATTTTGAATGATACAATTTTGCAGTCTGTGCCTTGGGAATCTAATGAGTGAGCTGAAGATAAATGTGGCAATAGCTTGAAAACAAAGTAGTGCATTACCTGGTTCCAAAACAGACCTTGTTTCTGTAAAAACAAATTTTAAAGGGTGTTTTTAAGGAAAGGGTTAAGTCGTTAAGTAGTAAAAACTAGAGGAACTATATACATACAGAACTCCCTCGTTGATACTATGTCGGGTTAATTCTGCAATGCAGTGTTTCAGAAAGCAATTGTGTAAGAACATAGGAACAAGAGTAGGCCATTCAGTTCCTTTCGTCTGTTCTACCATTCAACTGAGTCATAATTGATCATTTAGAACTCAATTTACAGATCTTTGATCCATATCCCTTGATAAAGAAAAACCTAACAAAAATCCATCTCAGTCTTCAAAATTTCAATTCACCCAATTCACAGCCATTTAGGGCACAGAGTTTCAGATTTCCACTCTGCCCCCCCCCCCCCAACCTTGTGTGAAAAGTTTTTCCTGATTTCAATCCTGAATTGCCCAGCTCTAATTTTAAGCTTATAACATTTTGTTCTGGATTCTCCCACCAGGGGAAATATTTTCACTATACCTGACTATCAAATCCCTTTATTAGTTTAAACAGCTTGATTAGATCATCCTTTAACCTTCTAAATTCTAAGGAATACAAACCAAATTTATGCAACTTGTTCTTATAATTTAACCCTTTAAATGCCACCATCCTGACCTGGAAATGTATCGCCCTCCCTTCACTGTCACTGGGTTAAAATCCTGGAACTCCCTCCCCAACAGTGCCATGGGTGTACCTACACCACAGGGACTGCAGCAGTTCAAGAAGGCAGTTCAGCACCACCACCTTCTCAACAGCAATTATGGATGGGCAATAAATACTGGCCTAGCCAGCGACACCCACATCCCATAAAGGAATGAAACATAATAATTCTGGTGAATATGCAATGTAACCCCTCCAATGGCAATATATCTTTCCTGAAGTTCAATATGAACATACGAACAATAGGAGCAGAAGTAGGACATGTGGCCCCTCAAGCCTGCTCCGCCATTCAATAAGAACATGGTTGATCTGTTTGTGTTTCGAATTCGAAATTCCTATTTACCTCTGATAACCTTCAATTCCCTTGCCCAACAAGAATCTATCTACCTCTGCCTTAAAAATATTCAATGACCCAGCCTCCACTGCCTTCAGATGCAGAGAGTTTCAAAGTTGCACAACCCTCTAGGAGAAAAAATTTCTCCTCATCTCTATCCTAAAAGGGCAATCCCTAATTTTAAAACAGTGCCCCCTAGTTCTGGACTCACCCATAAAAGGAAGCATCCTTTTCTTGTCCACCTTGTCAATACCTGAAACTGAATGTAGTACTCCAAATGGGGTGTGACTATGTTATTGTACAACTGAAGCATCACTTCCTCACTATTCCATTAGCCTTTTGATTACTTTTCGTACCCATGAGCTAGCTTTTAATGATCTGTGCACATGGGCACTCAAATCCGTTTGTTCCATGACCATTCCTGGTCTCCCACCCTGAAGCAAATATTCTGATTTTTTTTTTGGATTCAAACCTTACACTTCCCCACGTTGAATTCTAACAATCACACATTTCCTACTCATCGGCTTAAATATATACCTCCATAACTACATGAACATAAAAACACTCCACCCTGCTCTCTTGCCCACATGTCTGTCCTCCAACCCAAACTGTAGGAATAGCACCTCATCTTCTGACTAGGCACTTTACAGCCTTCCGGACTGAATATTGAATTCAACAACTTTAGATCTTGAACTCCCTCCTCCATCCCCACCCCCTTTCCGTTTCTTTCCCCTTCCTTTTGTTTTTTCCAATAATTTATATAGATTTTTCTTTTCCTACCTATTTCCATTATTTTTAAATCTATATCTTTTATGCCCTGTTAGCCTTTCCACCTCACCCCCACTAGAACTATACCTTGAGTGTCCTGCCATCCATTCTTAATTAGCACATTCGTTTAGATAATATCACCACCTTCAACACCTCTTTGTTCTTCTGTCTGTGACATTTTTGATTATCTGCTCCTATCACTGCTTGCTTGACCCTACAATCACACCACCCCCCCCCACTTCTCTCCCACCCACCCCCCCACACCCCCCAGCTTAAACCAGTTTATATTTCACCCCTCTCCTAATATTCACTCAGTTCTGTTGAAGGGTCATGAGGACTCGAAACGTCAACTCTTTTCTTCTCCGCCGATGCTGCCAGACCTGCTGAGTTTTTCCAGGTAATTCTGTTTTTGTTTTGTAACTACATGAACCTATTTGTCTCCCAACTTAATGGTCAGCAGTTGCCCTATGTGAAGATTTATTTTCTTCACAAGTGGTTGTAGATGCTTTGAGTTAAGGGAGAAGTTCGGTGGTATAAATACCCCTAAAAATTCCTTCATGGCACTTGCAGAATTGGAAATAAAATAGACAGTAGCAGTGGAAAATAATGAGTTTTCCTTAACTTAAATAATTACACTGAGATCTCCTGCTTAGAATTCTACTATAGTATATACTACTGTGTTAAAATAATACTGACAGTTGATTTGTTTGATAGTGAGCTCTCGTGGCTGGCTATAATAGTTTTCAGCTTGTTTACATCGCCATGATGGACATCCTGTTGTTACCATGTAGTAAACAGGGAGAGAATTTTGCCTTGTTAATTGTTGCTCTGCAATGACAGTTTTTCCTCTAGCCACTTCAACAACGTTAAGTAAGTTTCCTTTTATTTTTCTTGTGGTGAGACCTTATGAGAACATAAGAAATGGGAGCAGGAGTGGGCCATTCAGCTCCTCAAGCCTGCTTTGCCATTCAATAAGATCATGCCTAGTCTGATTGTAGCCTTAACTCCAGTTTCCTGCCTGCACCCACATAACCCTTCACTCCCATGTAGATCAAAAATCTGTCTAGCTCAACCTTGAATATATTCAGTGACCTAGCCTCCGCTGCTAACTGGGGAAGAGAATTCCAAACACTAACAACCTTCTGAGAGAAGAAATTCTTCCTCAACCTCCATCTTAAATGGGAGCCCCCTTATTTTGAAACTGTGTCCCCTAATTCTAGATTCCTCCATAAGGGGAAACATCCTCTCAGCATTTGCCCTGTCAAGCCACTTCAGGACATCATCTATATTGAATTTCACCTGCCATAGTTCCTCCTCATTTGCAAATAGTACTCCAGTTAGAACCACAGAAATTTGCAGCACACAGGAGGCCAATTGGTCCATTGTGCTTGTGTCAGTTTTCAAAGAGCTATACTATGTAGTCCCATGCTTCAGGTTTTTCCCCATAACACTGCAAATTAGTCCTCTTCAAGTACATGGCCAACAGCCTTTTGGAAGTTCCTATGTAATTTGATTCCATACCCTTTCAGGTAGTGCATTTCAGATCTTATGTGAAAAACATTTATCTTGCGTGAAAAACATTTTCTTAATTTCCCCTCTACCTCTTTTGCAATTATTTTAAATCTATAACCTCTGATTAGCAATCTACTTGCCAGAGGAAACACTTCCTCCCCAATTGTTCTCTCAAATCCCCTCATAAATGTGGATACCCCCTCTAATAAGTCTCCTGTTGGTCTTCTCTGTGTTAAGGAGACAATCCCAGCTTCTCTAATATTTTCAAATAAATCAAGTCCCACATCCCTGGTGTCATCCTGGTAAACCTCCTTTGTACCCTCTCCAAAGTCATCCTTCCAACTGAGCAATGACCAGATACACAATACTCCACTCACAAGCTGAGGCCTACTGTGACCTATAAAGCATAATTTATTTGCTTTTGTATCCAAAAGCTAAATATCCTATATGTATTTTTTATTCGCATTAAATTGCATCTGCCATATGTCTATATAGTTCTTCTGCAATTCCTCATGTACTATCCTCTAGTTTAGTATTATCTGCAAAATTAGATGGCTTTTCTGATTCCAGGCCATTCATGTCAATTAGAAACAGGAGAGAACCCAGCATCGATCCATTGCACATTGAACTCAGTAAATTTCTCAATCTGTATTCACTACCCTAACGAGTATCTGCTCTTCCTCTCTTTCCACCAACTGCTTATCCATGTCCCAAATTTGCCAAGGGTAATCTCTATCTTTAAGTTTCTGAAGCAGTTGTTCACACTGAACCTCGTTGAAAGCTTTAATCAGCATCCAGTTAATTGTCAACATGACACCCACATAAGCTTCCGGGGATCTCAAATAAGGACCAAAGTTTTCAAAATTACCTTCAAAACCACTGATGCTTTAAAGCAAGAAGCTTTAGTCCCACTCCAGCACAATATGACACAAAAACATAGTATTCTTATGAATTGCTTACCCTTTCATTAAGGATCAAGTTTTGAAGTTCAATAGAATAAGACAATGAGGAGCAAAACAACAAGTGTATATTAAATTCAAACAATTATTCTTAATGTTCTGCTCAATCTCCTGTAGATTAATCCACTAACGTAATTAAATCCACATGGATATTCTCCCATATGACCATAGTGATCTGACAACTTCAGAGAAACATAAAATTTAATTTGTCTGTTTTTTGATTCACATCATACTACAGCAATTCTATGACATTTGGCGTGTGCACTATACACTCTTTGTATTTTCCTGTAAAAATCCAAATATATTTGTTAATAAAATTATTTCAAATTTGCTTGAAATTAAATTCTGAAGTTAATACTAGTTATCATTAAAAAATAACCTTCTGGCACTTAGACTATAGGTGAGAAGCCTTGGTTGTGGAAGGAGGAAATATCATCCCTAGAGAAAATATACTTATCGATTTTATGGAGGCCATAATACCACATATAGAAATCAAGTTACACAAATAATAATGTATTTTTCTTGACTTTGTCAGGTTTCAAAGAATACACTAACTTTTCTGTCCATCAGTTGTCTGTGACTGTTATTAAGATCAACAACACTTGCTATTAGAATTTCTATGAATCTTCAATCATAGTTTTTTGCAATTTTTCAAGGAATGTGGTTGTCACTGCAAGGCAACATTTGTTGCCCATCCCTAATTGCCCTTGAACTTTGTGGTTTGCAAGGCCATCTCAGATGGCAGTTAAGACAGGTTGCTGTGAGTCTGGAGTCACATGTAGGCCAGATTAGGTAAGGGTATTAATGAATCAGATGGTTTTTTTCAAGAATCAATGGTGGTTATCATGGTCACCATTACTGAAACTAGATTTGTATTCCAGAATTAGTAAATGAATTTAAATTCCACCAGCTTCTGTTGTGTTCCCAGAGTTTTAGCCTAGGACTTTGAATTGCTAGTCCAGTGACATTACCACTGTGCCACCATCTCCCCCATTTCAATTTGTCATACTTTTAAAAAAAGACTTTATTTTGTCATTAGTGTAGCAGCCAATTTAAGAAGGGTCAATTGTGAAACAATTTGCCAATTAATGAGAAGTAACAATGATGACTTTATTTAATGTAATAAGTATAGAATGTTTGCCCATTGCCTAAGTATCAGCTATGAATGTTACAACTGTTAGCATTCAGGTCTCAATATGAGCTAAAAGATGGCCCCCTTTTCTATCCTTCTTCTCTGACAACACATTAATATTCTACCTTCAGGTCTGAGGCCAGCGCACCAGCAGTTAAACGTTAGAAATTGAAATGCACGGATCGGATGAATCCTTTCTTTCTAAACACTTAGAATGAAGCCTGGCAGGTTTAGAAAGGGACTAGTCATTGAATGGATATCCTGAGCATTTTAGACATAAGGATCTGACACTGTAATCTATTTATACTCCATAAAGAGCTGAGCCAAAGTAGCGAGACAAATGCCTCCAGTCTCTGCTCACTTCATGCCAATGCTGTGTTTTCTGTGTGCATCCACCTGTGTTTACATGGTTCTTGTTATATTCCAAAAAGCCAGTTGGAGAAGGATAGCACTGATGTCAATCTTTACACAGCCTAACACTTATTTCCAGAGTCAAACATTACAAGCACACACTTCCTAACTCAACTACACCCCAGTTTTATTGCGTGTCTCTTTATATCTACCTAAGTGAAACCCCAATTAATACCCTCCATCCGCATATAACTAAACACAATTGATAAACAATTAACACTAGTCACAGCAGGGAGCACATCCAGAACAAGCAGAAGAACATACAAGCAGAACCACAAACACCACTAATAGAGCCCCATAAATTGGCTAGTAGAATGTACACAGAAAAATAAGTAAGGGATATGTGTGAATTTCAAATATTTCTGCCTTGGGAAATACTCTCAACAGTGGTCTGAGACAAGAATTGTATGAACAAGATTCATAAAACCAACAACCACAACAAATCCAATACTTTGCTCTCATGGAATTATTCTACTCTTACAGGACATGCTTCAATAATAACCCTCCTGTACTTCAACAGCAGCTTTGATTGTTGGAAATTAGCACAATGTAGGAATGCAGTAAATTATCACTCGTTCCGCACATTAGAAATATGTATCCCAGAAACAATTTTAAGAGCGTAGGGAAACAATTATCACCCATTCCATTTATGCTAAAATTATTACCCCTTAATGCACAATTAAAGTGTGTGCTAGTTCTAACACAGTTTGTAAACGTACAGCTTCAAAAATGCCAACATTTTATCCATTCAACGTGGTTCAATTTCTATGAGCAAGCTTTGCCAAGCTGAAGGGTGTCACAGCTGGGCCTGATCCTGTCTTCACCTGACAGCCATGGACACATGGCACTTGCAGTGGATCTTGTCTAGAGATTGGGAACTGGCATCCAAGCTGATGTTCCCCTAAAACCAAGGGTATGGAAGGCAGCAGTAATGCTCCTGCCATTTGCCTGGCTGGAATTATTTAACACTGCACAGATCGGGGAATCAAAGCTGGATCCTCTTTACCTGTTATATTCCATGCTCACTGATATATCAGAGGACCCAACACTTAATTTTTGTTTTACTTTCTTTCTATTATATTTAGTTTTTATTTTTCTCCCATTTTTTTCAAATTTCACATTTTACTTTTAGACTTTTTATAGCAACTATTCTACTTAATATTTCTATTTCTGTTTTACTTCTTCACTCCCTTTGCATTTTTCTTTCAACATTTCTCGCTTTCTAACTTATGCCCCCTTATCAAACAAGATAAGTTCTATGCGAATTGAAGTGGAATAAGCATTTAGGGGTGGATCATCTCCATCTCAGGGGTTTGCGTTCCATCCCAAAGCTTAGCCATCGTTCTTTCAACTTAAAAGGATCAAGTATAAAGAACCAACACTTAATAAAGCGATATGATTATTCTAGTGGACTGGAAATGGACATGCTTCATAGGGAAAATAGATGTATCTCCCAAATGTCATATTTGCTGGTTAAGTTACTGAAGAGAACATTTTCCAGGAGAAAGTGAAGCATTCCTGGACTTCAAACTCATAGATATTCAGATTACCCTTTGTTTTCTCACAATAATCCTGCTATTAATTAAATCAAGTATCATGTAGCTTCTATTCAGCCAGATTGTTTAAAAGCAGATAAGTGAGCAGTTGCAACAAATTCATGAGGGCATCTGAGGGATATATACTCGGCTGTGTGCGCCAGCTGCTACCAGCAACTGAAGACAATGCATTTTGCATATTAATTTTAAATCGGTCTTCAATCAATACAAATCACATTAAACAGATTTTATGAATATTTTCACAAGATGCTGTTTACCTCATGGAAGGCTACAGAGTTAAATCTTATTTAATATTCTCGCTGTTCCTGTGTCAATAGAATTTTGGAAAATGTTCACTTTCAAATTAACACAATACATAAATATGTAATATATTTAGGGACACTAGTTTTATACAAAAATTTAGAACAGGATACAAAATACAATTGAGAAAAATTATTCTCATATCAGAATATCCTTACATAGTTGTAAAATATTTGTATTTTCTATCTACTGCACTGTACCCAAATTCAGTCTCTAAGAAAGCTGTGCTATTGGATGATAAGCTGGTGCCACTCCAGTGTCTGGCAGCTTGGCGACCCATGGCTCTGGAACATGTCCAGAGAAAGATGATGATCCTTTTCTCTAGTTAATTGCCTTCAGATGATTCTCAGAGATACAGCATGGTGACACTGGTGGCAAAATTACCGCAATGCAAACTCACCTTTGCAAATCCAGACTGAAGTGAGACATCTATTTGGCCTGAATAAAACTGGAAAACTTAAAATCCAGTCTGGGAGGAGAACAGAAATTTTCTATTGCAGTCTGAACGGATCTTCATAGCTGTTCTTCAACTTCATTCCCTTCTTTTCTCATCTGGATGACATCATTTACTATGCACTGACACAAATGGAATGGATGTGTCTATCAATCAAAAGTCACAAGTGGTTGGATCAGCCTCTCAGCATAAGATTATGGAGATGGTTCTCTTAAAACGTGCTGTACTTTTCGCCCCAGATGTTAGGATGAAATAACTCAGCTAGGTTTATATTTCTTCAATAAAAACAAAAACATGATGGGAACACTCAGCAGGAGGTTATTGACCTGAAATGTTAAACTTTACATTCCTTACTTCATAATGCTGTCTGACCAGCTGAGTGTTTCCAGCATTTTCTGTTTTTATTTTAGAAATTCAAACTTTTAGATGACATGACTCTCGTTCATTGGAGTGGTTTCCTCAGCCAAATGCGCAAAGGTCACATTACTCCACGGTACTTCCCATCTCACTTGGTTAATCACATCCACAAAATATGGGGTGGAATTTTACCGCCCTGTCATGACAGGGGCAAGGCCAGAAAATGCGGTGAGCCATTCAAAAGTCCATTGACTTCAGTGGAACTGGAAAATCCTGCCAGCTGGAGGGGCTGTGAAATTCCACCCATGGTATCTAGTGCTCCATAGCTAATGGAAGGTATATCCCTCTAACATGAAGCAGGCTGTGTCCAAATATCCAAAAATGTGTCCCATGCAACTCATTTTCAAGTCCCGCTGGGGACAGGAACAGAGGTGGGCAGGGGTCAAAACTAATGGCACCAGCCAGCATGCCAGTTTCTTGATGCTGTTCCTGGCACTGGCAATTTTCACCAGGGGCAGAATTTAGCCCTCGATGGGCAGGCGGGCCCCACCGGCTCGGCAGCGGGCAGGCAGCCAAATTCTGCTGCCAAATCGAGCCCCGCCGCCATTTTGAGTGGGCGGGCCGCCCGACGGGAAGTGCTATGCACTTCCTGTGTGGGGTGGGGGTTGAGGGGGGGAGGGATTCCCCAACTGTCAAAGTGCGTTCTTCTGCACATGCGCACAAAAGAGCGCACGTCTCCTTAAAGACTAAGTGCTGTCTCAGGGAGATCACTGACAGTGCTTCAAACTTTAAGAATAGAATAGTAAAAATATTATTAACACGTCCCCCTCATGTGACAATGTCACACGAGATGGAACATGTTAATAAATATGACTTAAACTTTAATAAACTTTTTAAAAACAGACATGAAACCTCATCCCACCAGTGGATGAGGTTTCATGTTTTTCAGAAGTCCGCAGGGGCTCCTGGCCTGTCCGCCAGCCTTAAGGTTGGACAGGCATGTCTTCAATTGTCTTAATTATCTTGTCAATGGCCTGAATTGGCCATTGACAGGTCGGGGGGTAGACAGCTGATTCGGCTGTCCGCCCGCCTTCCTGAATATTTAAATGACGCGGGATGACGTTGGGGGTTCCGCCCGACGTCATCCCATGTTGGCGAGCGGGCCCCGCCCCCAACTCGCCAACGGAAATATTCTGGCCCAGGGCTTGTGAAGGATGGTCCCTGTGATCCGATCCACTCCATCATTGAGGTTCATAAGCTGTCTGAAGAGTTCATAAGAGCTTAACAGGTGATGTGATTTTCACAGGGGCACATTAGGTGCAGGCGCTCTCTGGAGAGTTAATGGGTACCAGTATGGGGCCAGCCTGGCCGCCCCAGGGAGTTAGCTGGGCCCCATAAAAAAGCGAAGGTGCAGAGAGTATTTGGTCCATTGGGAGACAAGTGACATGGGTCAGCACAGGTTGTGGGAAGAGCAGACAGTATGCATGAGGATTTCCCGGCACCACGGGACATAAGAGCAGTGGGCAAGGCTGCCAAGCACAACTGGGAGACCATCTGAGCACATGGAAGGCCGCAGCTGATAATAGGAACACAATTTTCAAGTTTTGGGCCCCTGCAGTGGCAATGAGGAGTAACACCATCAAGAGGGCCAGAGTGCCAGACATCAGGAGAGCAAGGGGTTGGGACAAGGTGAAGAAGGACATGGAGACCACACCCCGAGCATACGATCTACCAGAGCTATATGGACATGACCAGGAACTTGTACTGCAGGAGACTACAACTCCAAGACATATGGTCACAAAAATCCATACCCTTATCGCTGAAGATCTCACACCTCCAGCACTGATTGCCAAGTCCTACCAGCAGTGGTGAAAGCCACTTTGACCTTCCAAGGAACAGCTGTGGACCTGTGTGGCATCTTGCAAACTGCAACCCAACACCACATCTCTCAGGTTACTGATGCCCTACTTTCCAGAGTTCGACAGTACATTGAATTCCAGACAGACATGGCCTTGGAGGCACAAGGGCAGTGGGTTTCACCAACTGCTGGATTCTTTCAGGAGCAGGGCATCATCAATTGCACCCTTGTGGCCATCAAAGTACCTATTGACCAGTCAGTCAGATTCATCAACAAAAAGGGCTTCCACTCCCTCAACATTCAACTGTTCTGTGGCTGCAAAAAGAGTTTCCTCCAAGTGTGCACTCACTTTCCTGGCAGTTGCCATAATTCCTTCCAGCAGTCTAGGCTGCTGCAGCTCTTCACTCCTATCCCAAAAATCCATGGATGGTCCTGGGAAAAAAGGGATAGCTCTTGAATAGATGGCTGCTCATCCCTATATGACAGCCCCAGAAAGAGGGACAGAGGTGCCTCTGCCAAAGCCATCTGCAGGACCAGCATCCAACAGGTAATTGAGCTTCTGAAGATGCAGTTCCAGTGCCTGGACCAGTTGTGTAGCAACCTGTCATATACTCCTGCAAGGGTCTCATTCATTGTGGTGGTCTGTTGCACTCTCCAAAACATGGCTCTCCAGAGACGCGTGGACCTTGAGGTCAGTGAGGCCTTGAAAGTACACAACTCATTGGAGGAAAAGGACAGGTCATTATATAAAATATTCAAAATACCTGGCAAGGTGATGGTGAAAGAACTACACCAGTAATACTGCTTGGGTGGCCCTGCAGAGAAGGGCAGCTTTTTTTGGAAATGAATATTACTTTGCAATAAAGAGCAAAACAACAACAGGTAAATAGGGTGACAGGGAATAAATATTGCTTCACAGTACCATGAACTTGATGAGAAAGAAATGTGGTGAGCCAGTTAAGGTGCCAAGCATAATCACACATGGCATGATTTTACAATGTTGTCTTAATATACACCTTAACTGTGCCACTCTTTTTTTAAATTCATTCACAGGATGTGGGTTTCGCTGGCTGGGCCAGCATTTATTGCCCATCCCTAGTTGCCCTTGAGAAGGTGGTGGTGAGCTGCCTTCTTGAACCGCTGCAATCCATGTCATGTCACCCACAGTTGTGTTAGGGAGGGAGTTCCTGGATCTTGACCCAGTGACAGCGAAGGAACAGTGATATATTTCCAAGTCAGAATGGTGAGTAGTTTGGAGGGGAACTTGCAGGTGGTGGTGTTCCTATCGATCTGCTGCCCTTGTCTTTCAAGATCATAGTGGTCATGGATTTGGAAGGTGCTGTCAAAGGAGGCTTGGTGAGTTCCTGCATTGCACCTTGCAAAAAGTACACACTGCTGCCACTGTACATCGGTCTTGGATGGAATAAATGTTTGTGGATGGGCTGCCAGTCAAGCGGGCTGTTTTGTCCTTGATGGTGTCAAGCTTCTTGAGTGTTGTTGGAGCTGCACTCATCCAGGCAAGTGGAAAGTATTCCATCACACATCTGACTTGTGCCTTGTAGAATGTGGACAGGCTTTGGGAATCAGGAGGTGAGTTATTCACCACAGGATTCCTAACCTCTGACCTGCTCTTGTAGCCACAGAATTTATGTAGTGCAGTTCAATTTCTGGTCACTGGTAGCCCCCAGGATTTTGATAGTGGGGTATTCAGCAATGGTAGTGCCATTGAATGTCAAGGAGTGATGGTTGGATTCTCTCTTGTTTGAGATGATCACTGCCTTGCACTTGTGTGGTGAAAATAGGTTACTTGCCACTTATCAGCCCAAGTCTGGATATTGTCCAGGTCTTGATGCATTTGGACATAAACTGCTTCAGTATCTAAGGATTCACGAATTATGCTAAATATGAACGTCCCCACTTCTGACCTCATGATGGAAGGGAAGTTATTGATGAAGCAGCTGAAGATGGTTTGGGCCTAGGACACTACCCTGAGGAACTCCTGCAGTGATGTCCTGGAACTAAGATGTTGACCTCCAACAAACATCACCATCTTCCTTTATGCTAGGCATGACTCCAAGCAGCAAAGTTTTCCCTCTGATTTCCAATGATTCCTTTTTTGCTAAGGCCCCTTAATGCCACACTCGGTCAAATGCTGCCTTGATGTCAAGAGCAGTCACCCTCACCTCTGGAGTTCAGGAGAGGGCTGAGTGTAACAAGGTGCTGCCCATGCACATAGGATGCAGGTCACCTTATGAGGAGAGGGCCAGGTTGGTTTTGGTTTGCAGGAAATAAAAGGAGTGGGGATGGGAAGATCAGATCCTTTATCAGAGCTCATATTGAGAATGCTTTTGTTTTCATTTATAAGTCACTCCCTCACACAGGCAACATTGCAGCCTAATACACTGCAATGTGTTACAATGGTGCTTACAATGTTCTATAGGTATTTATAATAATGAGGTATACTGAGCAGAGCAGATAAGACTATCCAAATACATACAATTGAAATAACTCTGAGTCATATACACAATCAGCTTTCCTAGCCACTCCCAGAACAAATATTCCCTGTCCACATCTGCCATTACTTACTGCGCATAATGATCAGACATGAGACAAGATAAGACTTGCAAATGTCATGATTTTCTGAAAGCATAATTTTTTTAAAAAGCATAAGAATTTCTCTGAAAAGGCCAGAACTGAACTATTAGAACAAAGTTAAAGCAAAATCTTCTGGAAACGTTCAGAAGGTTAGGCAGTATCTGTGCAGAAAGAAACAGAATTAACATTTTAGGACAATGAACATCTATCAGAACATCTATCTCCTCTGCACCCGCTCCATGCAATCACATCCTTCCTATAATGTGGTGACCAGAACTGCACACAGTACTCCAGCTGTGGCCTCACTAAGGTTCTATACAACTCCAACATGACCTCCCTACTTTGGCAACCTATGCCTCGTATCCCATATGCCTTTTTCACCACCCCACTAATGTGCCCCTCCGCCTTCGAAGATCTATGGACACACACGCCAAGGTCCCTTTGTTCCTCAAAAGTTCCTAGTAGCATGCCATTCATTAAATACTTCCTTGCCAAATTACTCCTTCCAAAGTGTATCACCTCACACTTTTCAGGGTTAAATTCCATCTGCCACTTATCTGCCCATTTGACCATCCCGTCTATATCTTCGCGTAGCCCAAGACACTCAACCTCACTGTTAACCATCCAGCCAATCTTTGTGTCATCCACAAACTTACTAATCCTACCCCCCACATAGTCATCTATGTTGTTTATATAAATGACAAATAATAGGGGACCGAGCACAGATCCCTGTGGTACACCACTGGACACTGGCTTCCAGTCACTAAAGCATCCTTCTGTCATCACCCTCTGCCTCCTACAACTAAGCCAATTTTGAATCCACCTTATCAAATTACCCTGTATCCCATGTACATTTGCCTTCTTTATAAGTCTCCCATGTGGGACCTTGTCAAAGGCTTTGCTGAAATCCATATAAACTACATCAACTGCACTATCCTCATCTACACACCTGGTCACCTCCTCAAAAAATTCAATCAAATTTGTTAGGCATGACCTCCTTCTGACAAAACCATGCTGACTATCCCTGATCAAACCTTGCCTCTCCAAGTGGAGATGGATACTCTCCTTCAGAACTTTCTCCAAGAGTTTCCCTACCACTGACGTGAGACTCACTGGCCTGTAGTCCCCTGGCTTATCTCTACAACCCTTCTTAAATAGCGGAACATTAGCTGTTCTCCAGTCCTCTGGCACCTCCCCCGTGGCCAGGGAGGAATTAAAAATTCGGGTCAGATCCCGTGCGATCTCCTCCCTTGCCTTCCTCAGCAGTCTGGGACACAAATCATCCGGACCTGGAGATTTGTCCACTTTTAAGCCTGCCAACACCTCCATTACATTGTCACGCCCTTTATCAATTTGCTTAAGAACCTCACAGTCTCTCTCCCCGAGTTCGATACCTTCACCCTCATTCTCTTGGGTAAAGACGAACGTGAAATATTCATTCAACATTCTAGTGATGTCGTCTGGCTCCACCCATAGATTGCCCCCTTGGGCCCTACTCTTTCCCTGCTTATCCTTTTCCCATTGATATACTTATAGAATACCTTGGGATTTTCCCTCCTTTTACCAGAGCTTTCTCATATCCCCACTTTGCTCTCCTAACTGCTTTCTTAAGCTCCACCCTGCACTGTCTGTATTCCACTAATGCCTCTGCTGATTTGTTTCCCTTGTACCTGCTAAAAGCCTCTCTTTTCCTTCTCATCGTAACCTGAATATCTCTGATCATCCATGGTTCTCTGGGCTTGTTACTCCTTCCTATCACCCTAGAGGGAACATGTTAAGCCTGTACCCTCCCCATTTCCTTTTTGAACACCCCCCACTGTTCCTCTGTAGATTTCCCCACAAGTAACTGTTCCCAGTCTACCTTGGCCAGATCCTGCCTTATTTTACGAAAATCTACTCTCCCCCAATCCAAAATATTTTTTTGCAAATTGTCGATTTCTTTGTCCATAATGAACTTAAACTGTACCACATTGTGGTCGCTATTGCTAAAATGCTCGCCCACCACCACCTCAGCCACCTGTCTGGCTTCATTCCCCAGAATTAGGTCCAGCAATGCACTGTCCTTTGTTGGACCCTCAACATATCGACCTAAAAGGTTCTCCTGTACACATTTCAAGAAAGCCACTCCATCCAAGCCCTTAACACAATGTCTATCCCAATTAATGTTGGGAAAGTTGAAATCACCTAATATAATTACCCTATTGTTATTGTTTTTACACACCTCCACAAATTGTGCACATATTTGCTCCTCAAATTCCCACTGACTATCTGGGGGTCTATAATAAACACCTAATAATGTGGTTGCCCCTTTTCCCCTTTTTATTCCTAAGCTCTACTCACAAAGCTTCATTCGATGACCCCTCCAAGATATCATCTCTCTTTACTGCAGTAACTGACTCCTTAACTAATAATACAACGCCTCCTCCTCCTTTACTCCATCCCCTATCTCGCCTGAAGATTCTGCATCCCGGAATGTTGAGCTGCCAATCCTGCCCTTCCCTCAACCATGTCTCAGTGATTGCTACTATATCCAATTCCACGTGTCAATCTTCACCCTTAACTCATCAAATACACTGTATCTGAATGCACAGAGAATTTGCAACAAGGTAGACGAATCAACAGCGCAAATAGATATAAATGGGTGCAATACGATTGCAGAGACATGGCTGCAGGGCGACCAAGGCTGGGAACTGAATATCTAAGGGTACTCGATATTTAGGATGGACAAGCAAAAAGCAAAGGGAGCTTGAGAGGCGTTGTTAGTTAGGGATTAAATCAGTGCGATAGTGAGAAAGGATATTGGCTCAGAAAATCTAGATGTAGAATTAGTCTGGGTGGAGCTAAGAAGCAACAAGGGGCAGAAAACATTAGTGGGGGTTGTCTATAGGCCTCCAAACAGCAGTGATAAGGTTGGGATGGCATTGAACAGGAAATCAGAGATGCATGTAGCAAAGGTGCTACAGTAAGATAAAAGCAAAATATTGCGGATGCTGGAAATCTAGAATAAAAACAAAAATACCTGGAAAAACTCAGCAGGTCTGACAGCATCTGCGGAGAGGGATACAGTTGACGTTTCGAGTCTGTATGACCCTTCATCAGAACTAAGACATATAGAAATTAGAAGAAATATAAGCTGGTAGAAGGGGGTGGGACAGGAGAGCTCGATAGGGGGCCAGTGATAGGTGGAGGCCAAGAGAGACTACCACAGATGTCATAGACAAAAGGACAAAGGGGTGTTGACGGTGGTGATATTATCTAAAAGATGTGCTAATTAGCGACTCCAGCGTGCGCCTGCCAAATAAAATATCGCTCAAGTGCACAATGGCATCCGGACACGCCCTACGTTATTGTGTGGAATTTTGAGCTGGGACATGTCAGGCACGTGCCCTCATGCCAAGCATAATATACTGCCCCTAGAGTGTGTACCTAGATGGTATTTTTAGACCAGTATATAGTGGAACCAATGAGGGAACAGGCTATCCTAGATTTGGTATTGTGCAATGAAAAGGGATTAACTAATAATCTGTTGTGCGTGCTCTTTTATGGAACAGTGAACGTAACATGATAGAATTCTTCATTAGGATGAAAAAGTGAAGTAGTCCGATCTGAAACTAGCGTCCTAAATCTAAACACAGGAAACTACAAAGGTATGAGACATCAGTAGACTAAGAAAGATTGGGAAAGTTTATTTAAAGGCATGACAGTGGATAGGCAATGGCTAATATTTAACAATGAATGTATGCATTGCAACAGTTATCCATTCATTTCTGGTGCAAAAACACAACAGGAAAAGCGGCCCAACCATGGCTAACAAAATAAATTAAGGGTGGAATTTTTTGCTCGGCATGCAGGCCCACCCGCCTGACATGCTCGAGTGTAAAACAGCGCACGATAATGTCAGGCGACTGTCCCAATGCCATTGCACACGCACGATATTTTGGTTGGCGGGCGCGTGCTAATCTTGGAAGTGTCCGCCGACAATTAAAAGGGCTATTAAACCCATTAATGGCATAATTAACTGGGATTTTTGACAGCCCATCCAATCTTCCAGTTGGCTGGCAGGTGAATCGGCCAGGTGGTCTTTGCATTTTTCAGGAAACCTCATCCAAGGGCGGGATGAGATTTCCGTCATTAAATTTTTAAAAAATTTTGAACGGAATTTTCATGTTGTATATGTTCAAGCAACTGCTTCCGATGCGTGGGTATTTTTTCCCAGTTTTTAAACTCTTTATTTTTTGTAATTAAATTCTTCAACTCCCTGAGATTGATTAACGGGAAAAAATAGAGCATGAGATTAAACTTGCAAGGAACATAAAAGAGGACAGTAAAAGCTTCTACAAGTATGTAAAAAGAAAAAGATCAGCAAAGACAAATGTAGGTCCTGTAACGTCTGAAGCAGGGTAATTTATAATAAAAAACAAGGAAATGGCAGAGCAGTTAAACAACTACTTTAGTTCTATCTTCATGGAGGAAGACACAGATAACTTCCCAGAAATGCTAGGGAACCAAGGGTCCAGTGAGAAGGAGGAATTGAAGGAAATTAGTATTACTAAAACAACAGTGCTGAAGAAATTAATGGGACTGAAAGCCGATAAATCCCCAGGGCCTGAATCTACATCCCAGGGTACTAAAGGAGGTAGCCATGGAAATAGTGACTTGTTGATTGTCATCTTCCAAAATTCTGTAGATTCTGGAACTGTCTCAGCAGATTGGATGATGGCAAATGTAACCCCACTATTTAAAGGAGGGAGGGAGAAAACAGCAAATTACAGAACAGTTTGCCTAAGTGGGAAAATGCTAGAGTCTGTTATAAATAATGTGATAACTGGACACTTAGAAAATATCAACAGGATTAGATAAAGTCAACATGGGTTTATGAAAGGGAAATCATGTTTGACAAACCTGCTAGAGTTCTTTGAGGACGTAATTAGCAGAACAGATAAGGGAGAGCCAGTGGTTGTGGTGCATTTGGATTTTCAGAAAGTTTTTGATAAAGTCCCACATAAGAGGTTAGTGTGTAAAATTAAAGCACATGGGATTGGGGGTAATATATTGGCATGGATTGAGAATTGGCTAGCAAACAGGAAACAGAGAGTAGGAATAAATGGGTATTTTTTGGAGTGGTAGGTGGTGGCTAGTGGGGCACTGCAGGGATGAGTGCTTGGGCACCAGCTATTCACAACATATATCAATGATTTGGATGAGGGAATGAAATGTAATATTTCCAAGTTTACTGATGACAGAAAACTTGGTGGGAATGTGAGCAGTGAGGAGGGTGATAAGAGGCTTTAAAGTGATTTAGACAGGTTGACTAAGTGGGCAAATACATGGCAGATGCAGTATAATGCGGGTAAGTGTGGAGTTATACAGTTTGGTAGAAAAAACAGAATGGCAGAGTATTATTTAAATGGTGATAGTTTGAAAAATGTTGACGTACAAAGGGACCTGGGTATCCTTGTACACAAATTACTGAAAGCAAGCATGCAGATGCAGGAAGCAGTTAAGAAGGCAAATGGTATGTTGGCCTTCATTGCAAGAGGACTTGAGTACAGGAGCAAGGATGTCCTACTGCAGCGGTACAGGGTCTCGTTGAGACCACACCTGGAGAACTGTTTGCAGTTTTGGTCTCCTTACCCAAGAAAGGATATACTTGCCATAGAGGGAGTGCAGCAAAGGTTCATCAGACTGATCCCTGTGATAGCAGGATTGTTGTATGAGGAGAGATTGGGCCGACTAGGCCTGTATTCGCTGGAGTTTAGAAGAATGAGAAGGGATCGCATTGAAACATAAAATTCTGACAGGGCTGGACAGACTGGATGTAGGGATGATGTTTCCTCTGGCCAGGGGTCTAGAACTAGGGGTCACAGGCTCAGGATATAGGGTAGACCATTTACGACTGAGATGAGGAGAAACTTCTTCACTCAGAGGGTGGTGAACCTATGGAATTCTCTACCACAAAAGGCTGTGGAGGCCAAGTTATTGAATATATTTAAGAAGGAAATAGATAGACTTCTCAAATACTCAGTTCCTACTTTTCAGAAATTTGACTGATAGCAGGAAATGGTGGGTGATGCTATTAAATCCATATTAACTTAAATATTATTATAAATCTAGAATCAATGCAACACAGAAGTCAAAATATTGGTATGGCATTCCTCGGTAGTACATGTCATTCAAACCTAAGCTTCATCTGCATTTTTGACTACTTATTGTGTACCTTCTGCCTGACTACCTCCATTTCAGTGGCAGGATACTTGACGCTACAAACTAAATCTACTTAAGTATTTGGATGCAGATTCCTTTTTGTATAAACAGCAGGACACGACATAAACACAAGAGAATTTCGGAAATGGATCCTGATAAGTTGTGTCCCTGCTGAATTCATGCTCCTTATAAATTAAGGGACTGGAATGAAAATTATAGCACACACAGAATACTTAATATCCCTGGCAGCATAATGATTATTAACTTTGTCTGTCTTTTCCTGTTATTTTCTCCTTTCATCTATATATGGTTAAAACCACCTTATTAGATCAAATTCCCTTTCTTTGCAAGCTAGAAGGATCCTACTTGAAGAAAGTTTAGGCAGTTCCACAAGGATTCCTGATGAGTGGGAGTATGAGTCTATGGAGTAAAGTTACACCTAACGCTCTAAAATGGTACAAAACAACCAATCTCACTCAGACAGACAAGCTATAAGAACGAGACTTAAGGAATATGACTTAACCATTATTTTATACTTGGTTTATAACAGATCTCATATTCTTAAAACCAACGCTTAATCCCAATAACAATGACCACAATTGAAATCGTAATTCAATGGCTATAAAGCACCTAGGACAACTTGATGATGGGAAGGAGATTATATAAATTAATTCTATCTTTCTACAATTACCATATACAATATAGGCAGTGAATTCCATACAAAAGTTTCATTTCCTACCATTAACCTCTAATACCATGATGAATCAATGGGGGGATCATATAATGTGGATGCCAGTGCTATCAGAGATATTGGCTGGGAGGAATATATTATCTCCAATGCTGTGCAGCAATTGAATTTACACACCTGATGCTGTTCCTGGCATGTTCTCCTACATTTCTCATTGAACCAGTGTTGGTCCCTTGGCTTGTTGATAATGATAGAATAAGGGATATGCTGGGCCATGAGGTTACAAGTTGTGTTTAACTTTAAATCTACTGCTGCTGATGGCCCACAGCACCTCATAGAATAGATACCCAGCTTTGAGTTGCTAGATCTGCTCTGAGTCTATCCCTTTTAGCATGTGGTAGTGTCACACAACACAGTGGAGGGTGTTCTCAGTCTTATTACAGGATTTTGTCTCCACAAGGACTGTGCGATGGCCACTTCCTCCAATACTGTCATGGACAGATGCATCTGTGACAGGTAGGTGGGTAAAGATGAGGTCAAATAGTTTTTTTTACCTCTTGTTGGTTCTCCTACCACCTGCTGCAGGGTTGGCAGATATATCCTTCAGAACTCAACCAGCTTGGTTAGTAGTGAAGCCACTCTTGGTGATGAACATTGAAGTTCCCACCCAGAGTATATTTGTGCCCTTGCTACTTTCACTGCTTCTTCCATGTACTGTTCAACATGGAGGAGCACAGATTCATCAACTGATGGAGGGTGGTAGTTGTTAATCAGCAGAATATTCCTTGCCTTTGTTTGATCTAGTGCCTATGAGACTCAGAGTCAATGTTGAAGACTCCAGGGAACTCCCTTCCTGCCTGTTGGACAGGATATACCCAAGGAGGAGTCTGGGAAATTGGCGATGAGGTATGATTCTGTGAGTATGGCTGTTGCTTGACTAAGCTGTGGGGCATCTATCTCAATTTAGGCACAAGTCACCATATGCTAGTGAAGAGAATTTTATAGGATTGACGGGCAGGGTGTCCCTTTATTGCTTATGGTGCGTAGTTTGATGCCAGATGGTCCAGATTGGCTTGCTGAGCCATTTCAGAGTCAATCAACATTGTTGTGGGAGTCACAGTTAGGCCTCACCACATAAGGACCGTAGTTTTCCTTCCCTACAAGGGTATTAGTGAACTACAACAATTCAGTACTTTCATGATCATTATTAAATAGACTACATTTTTAAATTTCAAATTAATTAATGAATTAATCATTTTAATTTAAATTCCCTAGTGGCCATGGTTGGATTTGAACTCATATCTCCAGATCACTAGTATGGGCCTCTGGATTACTAGCCTAGTACCGTTACCATTATGCTACTCTCCCAACGTTCCACATTTGAAAGATAGTTTTGCATTTACGGCAGTTATATACCAACCCACATAAAGCCCAAGTATCATGCAAGACTACTTTCTTGAGGTGCTTTTCACACTGCTTTAAACCCATCTCCTATCATCACCAATGCTTAACTTCTCTTTTGCAATATCACTCACCTCTGGATCTATGGGTGGAATTTTCCAGTCCTGCCAGCAGCGGGTTTCATGATGGGGGTGAGCAGAAAATATGGAGAGAGGCCAAAAAAAATCGAATTCCCTTGGGCGGAAGATCAGTTTGAAATTTTCCCCTCACCACTTTCATGGCGGGTTGACGGGTCGGGTTTCCCGCTGATCAATGTCGGGAATGCCGGTTGCATGCATTACTATGTCATGAATGCTCACTAAAAACGCCACTTGCTGGAATTATGTTCCCCCTCCCAATCTTGTGCTATATCAGTGGGACATTAGACCAATCTGAATCAGGTTTGGAAATAAGTGACGTGCAGTACTGGTCTCACTTTGCTCACGACTTCGAGGTGAGTGCAACATTCAAAGCCTATCTGCAGCAGTACTGCTCCGGGTTCTCACCAATGCC
Organism: Carcharodon carcharias; assembly: GCF_017639515.1. Taxonomy (NCBI): domain Eukaryota; kingdom Metazoa; phylum Chordata; class Chondrichthyes; order Lamniformes; family Lamnidae; genus Carcharodon; species Carcharodon carcharias. Next base: position 20,102,896 of record NC_054481.1, on the reverse strand, counting down.
AGTGAGACACTACACTGATGGGGGTGTAGGGTTCGTCTGCTCAATTCTTAATCTGTACTCCAGGAAGGTGACCAAAACTCAGATTTTCCTTGCCTTAATACACACATACAACATATCAATTAAACTTAAACTTAAAGCTATAGCTTATTCAGAACATACACAAATACACATATAACTTACTTAAAACTATTTCTAGTTCCTAACAATTGAGGAACTGGCAGATATGCAGCAGCTGTGCTTGCCTAATGGTTGCCTGCATCTTTCATTCTCACATAACTCTCTGTTAAAGCTCAAATGGAGTGACTGTATTGTGAAGCCAATGACTCCTGCAGTCTCTCGTTAAAGCGCAACACAAGGCAATGGCTCCAATTGCACCTTCTCAAGGAAGTCTTCCTCTGTCTCAGCTCTAACTCTACTTCAACATTGAGACTCCAAGCAGTTTCAGGGTCCCCCAAAATGGTCCCTGAGTGCAGCCCTGGGCTCCTCCCACACTGACTCAGACCTCTGTTGTGCAGATTCTTTTCATGTTTCGATCTTAAACTGCGCAACAACTTAGGGCTTTCAAGACGGTGGTGATACATTTTTATTTTGAGACCAGCTTTAACCCTCCTACTGTCAGTGTTTGGGTCCCTCCAATCTTCCTGGAACCCCATGGTGTGCAGGTAGAGCTTCCTCCAGTCTCCCCCATAATCCTGGACCCCATTTTGATTGTGGTGGACATTCCAACCTTCCCACCTGAGCCCGTGATTGTTGATGTCCCCATGCCTCATGTGGACCTTACCCCTTCCCATCTCTAGTGCATAGTCATGTACAGAGGAGATTTCCCCTCGCCACCACCCCCCCCAACACCCCCACAACACCAAGAGAACTTTGAATACCCCTCTCTTTATTATGTGCTTCCCATTTACTGACTGCAAATGCCTCCCCTAACCATGACCATCCCATTTGCAGCCCAGTACCAACTGTAAGACCAAGGTGTGCCTCATCCCAATTGAGCATACAGCCCTTGCCCTCCCCTCAAACGGGATTATGACGCAAGTGCCATGCATAGCCCTGTAGCATGGCCCGCAAAGCCCAAGGACTGCCTTTAGCCTTTCACCCTGATTTTGAGGTCCCAAAGTCTCAAGGACTGCCTTTAATCTCTCACTCTAATTAGGAGGTGCACAAAGTTCCAGGACTGTCTTTACATTCTCATCCTATGAGGTGCATAAAGCCCCAGGACTGCTGTTAATCTCTCAACCCGACTTCTTGGTCTCAGACCAGGGACTAAAACTGTCTTTCAATGAGCTGTACTGTTCCTTCTTTACTGATGACAACAAAGTCTCCCTCCCACCCCCATCCTGCCATAAGTCTCTGTGCAATCCATCCCTCATGTGCAAGCCCTTCCTCTCCCCCACCTCCATGAGCCCCTCTGTGCAACTCACCCATCTTGTGTCATTCCAGGGATCCACAGGAGACCTATGCAGCACCTCACAGTCCTCAGCACATAAATGTATGAAGGAGGTGGCAGGTATCCTCTAAAGTAAGTCTCATCATTATATGAACTTCACACTCGATGAAGCTAGCCAGGCTGCTAGGTTTCTGGGGTTTGCAGCTATCTCAGGCTTCCCTAGTGTACAAGGTGCAATCGATTGTACACATATGGCATTGAGAGCTCCATGGCACCAGCCCATGATGTATATTAACAGGAAATATTTCCACTCCCTGAATGCTCAATTGGTATGTGATTATCAGAAGCACATTATGCATGTTTGTGCCAGGTACCCTGGGAGTTCCCATGACTCATATCCTGAGTCGCTCCCAGGTGCCTAACATATTCAAAGGGCCTCAGCGATTATAAGGATGGCTGCTTGAGGATAAGGGGTACCAACTCAAATGATGGCTCATGACACCTGTGCATCATCCTATGAGTCACTTGGAGGAAAAATACAACACGGTCCTTAGTTCCATGCCAGTGCACTGAAAGGCCCTTACAACCAGTGACATTGAGAGCAAATTCAGTATTCAGACTTGCACCTTCAACACTCATGAGTCACTAGGCCCTAATATTTGTAAAGGTCAGTGGCAAACAATGTATCCATGTGTCTGGGAAGTGAAAGTGGGCACAACAGCGCAAACGTTGCGTTAAAGGACTTGATGCAGTCATCGCCACCTTTACGAGAAACTTTAACGGACGCTGAGATGTGTGCATGATTGGAGAGACCATCATGGCTACAGCCTTGTGCTTTGGCACTACCAATGAAGGCAGCCTTTTCATTTTGAGAGACAATTACTGTAACCCCTCCACGGCTAGTGAACACACCTAACTCCATGCTGTCTTGTAGGGACTTTGGTCACTAGTGCATTTTGCAGTAAAGAGTTTGACACATCTGCCTGACATAACACAAGGGTAGAGTAACTATCATGAGTCAGCTGCACATCACATCAACGTGAGGCTTACAAAGGGAGGTAAACATTGAGTGGGAGCATGGCTCACCCTCACATTAAGAGGGCACATAGATGCATATGCATGATGCTTACGAATGATAAGACCATTCTCATGAACAGCAAATATATTTATGAAGATGCATGATATAAATAGTGCTTGAACATCCGTGACTCAGAAGTGATGTCAAAGCCTCTTAATTTTTCTAACCCTACCGCTACGTCTAGGTGCATCCCCAACATCTGCAGAGGAGCTGGAAGCAGCCTGCTACATCCTGTTGCCTTTGATTACTTTGATTTCAAGAGGGCTGAGAGCGGAGGGCCCCACCCTGCTTTGGATGCCCTGCTATGGGGCAGATGCACGCTCCTTGGCCTGTACAGCTGGACGTGATGGGGTCACAAGCAGAGCAGATTGGGTAAGGCTGGACACTCTTGGGGTCACCTGGGTAGATGGCCCCAGGGTCTCCAACTGCTGGTCCTCCTCCCTGTGCCTGACTCCCTGAGGAGAAGGGGTCCTAGAGGGAGGCCAAGGTGCCCCGCCCCCTTCTCAACTAGCCACTGATGGTTCCCACCAATGCCTATAGCGATGGAGTGCAGACCCCAGCGCAAATCCAGCAGGATCTGTTGCACCAAGGTCTCCAAGGCAGTCACCACCCTTCCCATGAAGACTTTGATGCACTTGCAATCAGAGCTATGACAAGAGAGAGAATGCGGACGGACTTCTCCATCCTTCACTCTAGTCTGATGACAGGCTCTCGCAACTCTACCTGATTTTCCGCTGCCTGTCGTTGCATCTCCAGCATGTGTCACATGGTCATTTCCAGAGGCTCATCATTAGGGTCAGACTCAGCAGGAGCCTGATCTCCAGCAGTCCTCCAAATGCCAGACACCTGGGCTGTCACTGCCTACGACTGCCGTGAGGTGTTCCTCAGAATGAGACCCGAGCCTACTTTATAAATATAACCGATTGGGGTGTGTGCCTCTGAGCTGGTGGAGGGTGTGTGCCTCTGAGCTGGTGGAGGGTGTAGGCTGGGGCTTATGTTAGCTCTAGTGGCCTGTCTGGACCTGCTGCTTCCTGCAATAGGTAGATTTAGTTCATGAACAGGCTGAATACAACATTGTATGTCACTCACTGAGAATGTCGGGATGTGATCAACTCATGGAGTGCTGGCTTGCTTGGAAAGGCTGATCTTGCCTGCCCCACAGGAACAATCTCTGTCCTCACCCATCAACTCTGCAGCATTCTCCTCGAATTTGGACAACTCCAGGATGTCAGCCCTGCCTCCTCTAGTATAGGAGCTCTCCCCCTTGTTGTGGGGAAGCTTGGCCTGCGTGAAGACAAATGGATGGATGTGATGAGAAGAGATGGAGCAGAGGTTGGGAAGCATGCATGCCTGCTGTGTGTGTTGAGACCTCCCTAGTAAGGGCTGAGGATGGAGTTTGTGCAGCATGATAGATGAGATGCTGGAGATGTGAAAGTGCCTGTGAGACAATCAGTGCTGATGTGTCCCCCGCTAATATTTTGTGAGATCCCTGGGCAGTGTAACCTTTTGAACACATGATGCCATAATGAAAGTGAGAGACTGGAGTGAGCTGAAAGTTGACTTAGCCTGGTGAAGTAGATAAGATCATTCATCCTCTTCCTGAATTGGGTTGCATTTCTTGGGCGGGTGCCCGATGAGCTGACCTCTCCTGCAGCGGCTGCCCAGGGGCAAATGTGCTGCGAGAACTGCCTGCCACCACACTCAGGCCAGAGTTTTTTGCTTGCGTGGGCATGCGCCTGACCCGAATGAGCGTAAAATGATACACAATGATGTCAGGTGAGTGTCCCAACATCATTGTGCACTCGCGAGATATTTCAGTTGGCAGGCGCGCACGGGTGTTGGCAGCACACCCGCCAGCAATTAAAAGGCCTAATGAGGCCACTAAAGTAATAATTAAGTTCAATTTTTCGCTGCCCCCAAGCGGCTTTTGGATTTTTTAGGAAACCTCATCTGTGGGCGGGATGAGGTTTCCAGCTGCAAATAAAAATTAAATTAAAATATTTAAATTTCATTCATAACCTGTCCCTGCTCATGTGGCAGAGCGACACCAAGGGACATGTTTTTTAACATTTCAAAATTCTTTATTTTTAATTTTTACAATCTTCAGCTCCCTGAGGCAGCTCTGTGCGTCAGGGAGCTTTTCCTGCGCGCATCCACGAGCATGCGCGAACTTGCATGCACACCCTCCTCCCCAGCCCATACAGGCAGCACTGAACACTGCAGCATGCATTTCACGCTGGGCAGGCCTTAATTGGCCTGCCAGCGTGAATTTGGGTCGGGTCCCGATCGCAGGCGGCAGTCAGCTTACCAACTGTTCCCACTTGCCCCTACCGAGACCACCCGACGAGGGCAAAATTCTGTCCTTAGTCTCCAAAACGGAAAATTCCACCCTATCAAAATCCTCAACCACACTTTCACCTTCTCTAGACTTGATTTCTTCAATGTCCTTTACATTTACCTCTCGACTTCCACTCCACATAAGTGCTGACATGTGCAAAACTCCAGCGGCCAGATACTGATCACCCATCATCCCCATTGTCTTTACCCTACGATGGCTCTCTGTTTTCCAATGCACCTGTTTAAAAGTTCTTGTCCTCATCTACAAATTCTATTATTGGCCACACTCTATCACACTCTTCAGCCTCCTCCAGCTTTATATTCCCTCTTCTGCTCTCTAATCCTCTAACTCTGGCTTTTCTTTTTGTTCTTTCTTACAGCTTTGGTGGCAGTGCATGCTACCATCTCAGCCGCATTCTCTGGATCATTAAACCCTTTTTCCTCTTTCATTCTGTTGTCCACATTTAAGAGGTTCCTTAAATCCTATCTGTTTGACTGAGCTTTCATTAATCTCCACTATCTCCTATCTCCTCTCAATTTCCATTTTTTGGTCTATGAAGTACTCTGGGTGTACTTCTAGGTTAAATGTACAATATGAGTCAAGGTGCTGCCGTCTAACCAAAATTGTCCTCAGAGGAGCAATTTCCATCCTCCAAATGCCCTTTATCGTGTTGAAACAACAGGACTCCTTCTTACCACCCATTAACCTACATATTCTTCTGCTAAACTATAAACTTTCCAGATGAGTTATAAGTAACATCCATGACAACCCACTCACAATCAGGTTGAATCATGCATTGAATACTGTGCATATTCAACTGCCTTTTGTCAGATATACTTCAAGACATATGGAATATTTTCTTTCCCCTACCACTGTTTGGCAGAACTTTTCTCAGAACAGATTTAAAAGCACAACCAACCACACCCCCCACCCCTCCACTTCTCTCTCTCTCTCTCCGCCCCCCCCCCCCCACACACCTTAAACCAGCTTATATTTCAACTCTTTCTTGTAAGCAAGTTTTGTCGAAGGGTCATGAGGACTCGAAACGTCAACCCTTTTCTTCTCCGCCAATGCTGCCAGACCTGCTGAGTTTTTCCAGGTAATTCTGTTTTTGTTTTGTCTAAAAGATTCTTCATTGTCCCAAGGGGTTTTCCAAAAACTTCCATTTTAGTGCTATCTAACTGTTTGGTATTTTCTGACATACCTTTAACTAGGATAAAACAATTGTTAACCTTTTATCACCAACATATTCCAAGACTTTTCACAATGTTCATGAAAATTCACTCACTCATTAGTGCTTTGGGTGAAATGTTAAGAACTGGGTAAATCTGCCTGAGTGAAGGTAAATGGGTTTGCACACAGAAGGTTTGCTGACCAAAATCTAGGAAATATATTTAGGGCAGGAAAATTAGGCCGATTATGGCCTAAAAGAAAGTGGTTTATCTCCATGTTAACTAAATGTTTTAGCCCATGACTCCCCTGAGCATCAGCCAAGATTTTTAGGATGTTGGGCTTCCCTTCCTGCCATCCGATCAACGTCGATACTGGCTGCCCCATAGCCATTTAACGCTCCAAGGAATGTTAATTGTTGGAGGTGGGATTCTGCTCCTCCATGGAGAGGAAATCCCACCTCAGGGAGCTACCAGCCAATCTGATTGACTGGCAGTTCTCTCGTTCCAGCAGTTCCAGAAGCTGCAGTGGACAGGGCAGGGACTGCAAGCAATTCCCAGAGTCTAAGTCCGGGGAGTCCAGAATCAGATGTGTGGGGGTCTCAGGTTGGGGAGGGTAGGTGAGATCCAGGGAATGGTGAGTACAGGCTGGTGGTTGTGTTAGTGAAGAGGCCCGGGGGAATGAAACGCTCGCACGGGCTGGACCTCGGGGAGGTGGGGATGGGGGTTGAGGCTGCCCGAAGTTGAAAGGAGGCTGTTAATGGAGGACCATCCCTCCCACTTAAGGCCTGAGCAGGGTCACTTTCCAGGCCTCACCCCTGCCCCTGATCTCCTCCCACCAGCCTGAAAATTAAGTCTGGGTAGGAAACAGCCCTTACATGGTCATTAATTCGCTGCTTAAAGGCCTTAATTGGGGCAATGGTGGGTGGGCCAGCCTAGGCTTTCCCCTTCCCACCGTTAAATTTCAGGGAGGTCAGGGCAGCCGAGTGCCCAGTGGGAAGGCCATCCAAGGAATTTTACGGCCACCCCCCGCCGCATAATTTTGGCCCATAATTTTTTTTGACTCATTCATTACCAGTGGATGGGAAACCCAGTCCTGTATTTTTTTCCAAAATGCCTCAAATTTGACAGTGAAATGTCAGATGCATTTTACCAGCACAAATTGAAATCCTACTTAAGATTAGATTTTTATTTGAGTCCACTGTGATTGAAGGTCAAATCTGCTGGGTTTTTTTGCCCTATATTGTGGCCTGTAAATCAAGTGTGTGAGAACAGGACTGCAAGGTTACAAACCAGGTAGCATTAAAAAATATATACTTGGCATTAATGACTTTAATGACTTAGGCCCAACTTCCTAGGTATTCTTACAAACATAAATCAAATTTTGCGCGGGCTTTCTTTTTAGCCTAAATTGCAGTTGGACTGTTTGTGATAGTATTTTTGAGACTGATCAAGTAAAGTATTTACAGCATTTTGCACAAAATTCAAGAAAAAAATGCTGAAAGCCGTTCATTAATCCATTGCTGCTATTATCAGGCTATTTGCATTACATCCTTGAAATGATACGCTGCTGAGAAACAGAGTAATTAAATAAAGAGGAATGATTATATCATAAATATGAAGGGATTTTATTCTCTTTTGGAGGAATACTCAGCTGTATTTCTAAAATAAGCTTTGTGATTTTTTTAAAGCATAATTTCTGTTTTATTCTGATGACTCTTGATCTAAACAGTGCAGGTGGTTCTCTGTCCTTTCAGACTGTCAGCAAAATGAGGGCTGAGCTCAACAAAAGGAATGAATGACTGAAATTGATACTGCATTAATTGTCAAACTCCCTCTTTAGATATGACATTCTAAGAAGAACTTGTTGTGCCAAAGAGAGAAGACATCTATGTCCAGGGAGATTACAAGATAATTTAACTGGTGAGTCACGCAAAACATGGGAGAATATTTTAACTTAGCAGAAGGCAGATCAAACTAGTGGATAACGGCAAAGCAGAAATTGAGAAAGAGAAGGCCTGGGTTATTTTCTCTATCAGTTCTGATCTTAGGTTTATCAATCTGACTAAGTATCATTCACACTGAATAAACAAATTTGGAAAAGCCCAGTGTTCGCACAATGTCTGCTTAACACAAAACAGAAGATTACACTGCTAACACACAAATAGAGGCAACTGTAAAATGTGCATGCAAAATAGATAACTATTATATTTAAATCGTTAGTATTGTCAGGTGTATAGACAAATCTACTGTCCTGAAATCCTCACTCACTAACATACCTTCAGCCTCTATGCAAAGGACCAGCTCAAAGGTACTTACTGCATTTATGCTAGTTTCCCATGTATGTAGATTTAATTAAATTAACTAAAAAAAATTAAGGCTGTCACTTCTGTTCACAATCTGGTGACCCAAACTTGCTGGAAAGTAGAAAACACAGAAGGATAGGGTTGGGCTCAATTGTGATGCCTCTCTGGAAAGCAATTTACCGTTTACATTTTAGCTTAACTGATGATGGTGAATTGGACAAGGTATCAAAGGGTCAGAAAAAATCGCGGAAGTGACATACTTAATTTATTTAGGTTTTACCCTTTTGTTGTCCATGAGTGTTGATACCAATTGCATCATCCTCATTGCCACACGAGCTGAGATCAGATAACTCCACATGGACCATGAAACAAACCTGACACTTTTAGATCTGAATGGACACTTTCTGCTTTGCCATCTAGGATTTTCTGTTTTTATATAAGATTCTTAGCATTTGCAGTTTTAATACTTTTTAAAATTGTTTCTTGAACCATAGGCTATGCCTTTGGAATGATCAAATAAAACTGAAAGGGAAGAAATGCTGAAATTTTGGCCCGGATTTAATCATCAAGGCAGGAAGTGGGAATCAGGAAAATTCTCGGCTCAGCCTACCAGCCTTGGGAGAATGTGCTATCGAAAGTGCGACTCTCATTGCTGGGAAGCAGGTGTGGACGGCAGTCGGGCCAGCCGACTTGGGAAAGAGGTCGGAGGCAGCCACGAGGGTTGCTGGGTTGCAGAGGTGGAATGTTTAAAAGGCCCACCTCAGTGCTGTGGAACTTTGTCCCAGTTAAAATAAAAACAGAAATTCCTTATAGCACTCACCCCTCATACCGAGCTTGCAACTTAAAAGGCACTATTGAAAATTGCACAGCCCGGGATAGGGGAAGGGAATCCCGGAATCGTGACCCGCCCACTATTTTTAAAGGGCTCCTGAGTCATGCGCGAAAATCCAAGCCTTTATAACAGGTAGATTAGCATCAAATGATAAGTTAATGCTTCAGTGCAGTTTTTGGTCAGAACATATCTGGTGAATGAATACTACTCAAAGGGCTGAATTTTATGAGGGGCACATACTGCTCAGCCCCCTAGAAGAAAAGTAGCTCAGAAACCGACAGACTTTGAAAAAGGCTGCCTTGCAGCAATGTCAAGCTGGGAGGAGCTTTAACAAGCTGAGGGGCAGACTTCTATCCCTGAGGGAAAGGAGGTCCTGCCCTTGAGAACTCCTGCCAATCTGATTGGCTGCAGTCCCAGCAGTGCCAGAGCTGAGTAGTGGGTGCTGCTGGGACTGCAAGGAGTCCCTGGGATGAAGAGGACATGGCCACCGGAGAGAGGTAAGCCTGGGGTTCTGGACGGGGAGGAATTGATGAACCTAGGGAAGGGAATGAGGGGTGGGGGTTGGATTTGAAGGCCTGGCAGGAAAGCACAAAGAGGGGGTACTATCTTGGAGGCTTTCACCACCCATGTGCACAGAGCACTCCCTGAAGGAGGTAACCCTTTTCCTTGCTGCCTTTTCACCAAGTTTGATGAAAAAGCAGCCTGCCCACTCCGGTTCACATTCTATCGGCCAGTGTATTATGACGACGGAGATGGACTTAAGCCCTTGAATGCCCAATAATTGGTCACTTAAGAGCCTCAATAGGCCTACAGGCAGACAGCTAGCAGGCATATTATCCACCCTAGCTATTATGGGGATTGGATCAGGAGTGGATGGGAAGGAGGTTGGCTGACCACTCTACATATTTTTACATGCCCCCGCGACCCCACCCAGCCTTCAAAGATGCCCGCCAGGGGCAACGGGCGTAACGTCCAGCCCACACATTCAAAATGTTAAGAAGAGCTTTAAACCTTCAATTTACCAGCTTATCACCAAAGATTATTGTTGTGTCCAAAGCCACAAAGAACATTTCCTGAGGATGTACAATGTGGAGAAACCCTGATCACATGGAAAGGTGAATAGTTGGAGTTTACATGCTCAGCAGAGCACAGTGAACCAGAATTGAGCTTCTTTTGTAAATACATTCCTTCTTCCTTGTCTCGAGTGAATAATTTAAATTCCAAAGAGATTACTTTTAAAATTGTTTCCTCTCACCACAACCCCCGTCAACCCTCCTCCAAACGGTGATGTGCAACATCTGGCATATATTGTGCACATCACACAGCACACTGTTCTTTTTCATTTCACTCTGATATTTGATTTCCTTAAATTTCATCATGAGAAAACAGTTAGCAAGTCACAACTCAACAGCTTGGCAACATCGCAATTAAGATTGGAAAGCTGGAAATGTTTTCTCAGAGAAAACTTCTCCTGCATCAGGCTAAGGCTAAATTTGAAATACTTGCTGGAGTTTAAGTTATTGAGAAAGGTTTTACATATCATTTTTCTGGAAAATGTTAATAGTTCCTCATTTTAGCATTTGTGCACATAAATTGTTGCATATCACTTCTTCATTTTGAAAGTGGAAGGCAATTAGCTGGCCAGAACATCCCACTTTTAAGGTCCACCTTGTGTATTCATAGTAGAAAATAGTGAGGTAACTGAATAATGCATACCATAAAGTTTGGGTTTTTCCCTAAGGTAAATTACCATTCTACCCAGCAGCCAAAGACACCTGGTGGCCCTTCCTGATCTTCAACTAATACAACAACAACTTATATTTATATAGTAACTTTAACATAATAAAATGCCCCAAAGTGCTTCACAGGAGCATTATAAGGCAAAACATGACAACAAGAGATGCAAGGAGATACTAGAGCAGATGACCAAAAACTTGGTCAATGAGGTAGGTGTTAAAGAGTGTCTTAAAGGAAGAAAGCAAGGTACATCTGGGTGTTGTCAGTGTACATGTGAAAACTGACACTGTGCTTTCGGATGATGTCCCTGAGGGACAGCATGTAAATTAGAAATAAGAGAGGGCCAAGGCTAGATTCCTGGGGTCACCAAAGGCAGTGGTGTAAAAATAGGAAGAGGAAACCATTGCAAGTACTTATCTGGTCACAATTAGATAGATAAGAATGGAATCAGATGAGAGCAGTCCCAGCCAGTTGTATAACAGTGGAGAAGCACTGGTAGAGGATGGTGTGATCAACCATGTTGAAGATCGCTGACATGATAAGAAGGACTAGGTGAGACTGTTTGCCTTTGTCACAGTCACATACGATGTCATTTGTGAAATTGATAACAGCCAGTTCAGTACTGTGACAGGGCTACAGATCCCCAGAGTGGCCATTCTCTCTGCCAGTCCACTCCTCATTCAACACTCTACCCTCGCTCTGCAATGACTGCCAGTTCCCTCACTTCTCCAAAATACTTCATTCTTTTAATTCTTGCAATGTGCCGATTCCCTCTTCTCTTCAGAGTTTCAGCATCAGTTCTCCCTTCCTAAAGCTTCAGAGCCACTTTAACTCAAAAATCCATTCATTCAAGTGGATCACTCCACTTAACCCTTTACTTGCTGAAACAGTCAGTTTCTTCAAACCTACTCATGAAGCACTTCCAAACATTCCTTTACTTTAAAGATGCTATAGAAATGGGAGTTGTTAATATAAAAAAGAGGCATACATTTTCCAATGACTATAGCATTAATCAAATTGGAAGAATGTTCTGAATGAAGTCCTGAGCCAAAACTTACTTAAGCAAAACCTTTCAATTATACTATAAGTGCATTTATACATTCGTTCTAAAAGGTGCAAATTCATTAAATCTTTTAATTGTATACTTCTTAACAGAACAGTTAGAAAAAGACCCCAGATGCATGAAAGTGCAGTTCTCTCATTTTGCATTCCAGATCAGAAGCTGCTGCATTTAGTGTTTTAGGAAACATTTTCACAAAAATATGCACTACCAGAAAATTTTGACTGCATTCTGCACTCAACAGTGTTCAATTGCACTCATTTGCAATGATCTACATTCCGAAGCGATCATTCAGTCATTATTAGACACCTAATAGTGATCAAATGAAATCGCACAGGACTCAAATTACATCAATTGTGAACATTTATTTGCCTTCAAGAGGTTAAAAGTATTCAGCTGAGATGATCAAATGCCATAGAAATAAAGCTGAAACAACATCATCACCATCAAAGTGCTCAGCAGAAGTTTTCAACTGACACCTAAAATGATCAAGGAGCTGTTGTAAACTCTCAAGTCAGCGATCACAAAGTTTCAGACATCAGATTTTTCTAAGTCCCTGCTGATGCACTATATGCACGTAGGCTGTTTAACATGGGGTCAGTGCAAAAATGACTACAGTGATTATTATAGTTGGATCTCTCAGAAATGTTCTGAAGTATTTTTCATAGCATCATATCTGAATGAAAATGTTGCTGATAATGCACAGTACTATGCTGGATTATTATCTTATATTATGTATTGAAATCCTGGAGGGGGACCTTTGAGCCCACTGATTTATTTTTATGTGGAAAATATGGAAGCACCTTTATATAATAATTAGAATCTTAAAGGGTGACTGGTCCATTTCATGATGAGCGAGATCTCCCTGGCAGGCTCTTGTGAAATTAAACCAGATTTCTATACTGTTGAATATACAATTCTCCATGTCCCTCCGTTCCCTTGGGGGTTGCGGGGATTAGTGGTGGTGGTGAGAGAGAGGGAAGTGGCGGGGTGGGGGGGAGGGGGGGGGTCGGTGGTCGTATCCCAGAGATACCCCAGAAGGTATCTGGGGAACCCCCTGAAAGTCCATCAGGTAAGAACTGCATGGCAATTTGTTCAGGAAGTTTGAACTTTTGATGGACAGTTACCCTACACATGGAACCCTCTGAAACTCAGACTTAAATTGAAGACTTTGGATGGTTCTGACTCTCCTAGCAGAATAGTTACCTAAGAAAAGTTAGAAGGATTAAAACCACTTCCAATTCCCAAGTAACTATAGTACTCATACCTTCCCATCCCCCGACCCCCACAGCACACCCCAACTACCCACTCCAACTACTCCCCACTCCCGCCACCTCCAACCCCCAACTATACCCCATTAAGGAAATAAAAAAGTTTTTGTAAACTTTAAATATTAATATTTTGCCAATGTTCGAAATGTAGAGGGCAACTGGTTGTTAAAATGGGGGAATGTTCTTTTGGTTAACTTAATATACTTCATATAATATAGATTTTTAAAATATATTTATTCACGCTGGCTACTTCAAATCGTGTCTGAATACATGATAGCTTCATCACACCAGGTGCTGGAGGATGGGGTGAGAAGGAAGCTGCTAAGATATGTAGGACGTATTTTCCCTGCAATCCCCACTGGAAAATGTAATCTGCATCTTTGGTGTCCCACTTCCCCAGCTCGCAAGGCCACCTGAAAAGAAAGATGGAAAAGGTGCAGGCAGAAAGAAAAAGATGATTTATGGAGGGCAGCAGTAAAGAGAGAGATTGAGAAGTATGAGAAAGAGGGAAGCCGAACAGGAAAGAGTAAATAGCAAAATAAAGAAAAAGAGAGAGAGAGAAAGAAATGCAAAGACAGCGGACAGGAAAGCGAAAGATCATTTTATCTGGTTTACTGCGCTATGCCACAGGATACACACAACTATTAAAAAAATGGTATGTCAAGCACAGGATTTCAAACTTCCAATATCACACATTCCTGTAACACCTTGGCATTGCACTTCTTATATGCAGTTTCTTGTATTCAAATTATTCAAATTCCTGAAATGCCAACTGACTGATATTCAAACTCTTCCAGTTCATTTGTTCAAGCTTAATGCAAATTTCTTCCACCTGATTGACTGCTATGCAAATATGTTCATTCCAATTGCAAATTAATTGCAAATGGGTCATATGAAAATTTCTTTGCAAGAAGGTGGACCAACCAAATTGTTCAAACAACATTTGCAAAAAAAACTTCTCCAATACTTTTACGCTTCAGCCAAAAAATATACTAGGGAAATCAAACCCAAATTGGGCGCTTGTTTTGTGGAACACTGCCATTCATTCCAGAAGTACTACCGTGACCTTCTGGTGGCCTGTAACTTTAATTCTCCGCCTCACTTCAACAGTGTTTTGATGAAGGTCTATGGAAGCTTGAGGAAGAGGATCTCATCTTTCCATTCGACAATTTACAACCTGCTCAATACTCAGTCCAGCAATTTCAGATCATAACCACCAATTCCATTTTCTCAGGCAGCATCTTTTGGCAACAAATCTGCAATTGCCATTCATATCTTCTCTAAACATCACAATAAAGACAAAGTACTGCAGATGTGGAAGTCTGAAATACACCCCCCCCACCCCACCCCCAAAAAGCTCAGCAGGTCTGGCAGCATCTGTGGAGAGAGATACAGAGTTAACATTTCGAATTGAATGACTCTTCTTTGGAAGGAAGGTAGAAATATGTTGGTTTTTATGCTGTTGAAAAGAGGGAGGAGAAGGAGACAAAATAGAGGGAGTCATCTCATATTTCTTTACTTGTTCCATTACCATCCCTTCGTGTACCATCATCCATTTTGTCAGTTAAATCCCCTGCCTTCCATCTTATTCAAATCTTTCCTATTTTTTCCCCCTTTCCTTCATTCCTCTGTACTTAGTTAAGACAGTTACGACTCTAACTTTTTCCAGTTCTGATAGAAGGTCCTCAGCTGAAACATTAACTGTGTTTCTCTCTCCACATCTGCTGAGTGTTTCTAGCATTTTCAGTTTTTCTTCCAGATGTCCAGCATCTGCAGTATTTTGCTTGTGTCAAAATATTCTCTGCTGTTAAAAGTTGATAATAAATACACAGCTACTTAACCCTTTATGCCCGAATAGCACCTTAACTCCCAATCAAACTAAGGTTTACAACAAACTGAGCTGCCTTTTGGTCATAAAGTCACTCCCATTACTTGAGCAGAAAGATTGAGTAAACATGAGCAATTAGAAAATAAATGTTCATGATCCCAAAGAACTATGAGCAATGTGATATTACAGTTAATGACATACTCTATAGAGAAGTTTAAAAATATCATGAACATAACATATTATTACAGTAGCTGAGCACTTCACTTTTTGGGCAGAATTTTCTGCCTGTCGGGCGGGTGGGTCTGAGCCAATCTCCGGCAGACAAGGAGCTGATCCCCACCAACAAAGTAGGTCGCACCGCCATTTTACATGGGCGGGCCAAGTAAGGCCCGTCCAGCGTGATGTCCGGCAGGAAGCACTGTACGCTTCCTGTGCGAGCTGGGGGGGATTCCCTAAAAGCGAGAGTGCACTCTTTCACGCATGCGCACGAAAGAGCGCACATCTCCCTGAGGCTAAGTGCAGCCTCAGGGAGATCACTTCCACTTTGAAAAATATTAAAAATGGAAAATAAATGTCACATGCGATGGGACATGTTCATAATTTACAGATTAACTTTATTAAAATTTTTAACACCCTTCATGAAACCTCATCCTGCCTGTGGATGAGGTTTCATGTTTTCTCTATTTGCCGCCGAGGCACCTGGCCTGCCCGCCTAACGTAAAGTTGGACAGGCAGGTCTTTTAATTGTTTAAATGATCCTGTCAATGGCCTCAATTGGCCATTGACAGGTCGGTGGGCCCGCAGCTGATTTTGCTGCGCCCCCACCTTCCTGAAAATTTAAATGAGGCAGGATGACGTCGGGGCTTCCGCCCAGCATCATCCCATGTCACTTTACATGTCGGCGAGTAGGCCCCGCCCCCTGCTTGCCAACAGCAAAATTCTGCCCTTTAAATTTTTAATGGCTTCCTTAATACCATAGTGAAAGGTGACCTTTAAGAGTACATTAATAACATGAAATAAGGTATCCTTGGAATGTGACTATTGTCCCTAAGCAGCTCATTGGATTGGCTACAAGATAACAGTAGTCCATCCTTATATAAACGCAAATGCTTTCCAGAACACAATGAATCACTATTTTTCTATAACTTTGTCAGAAATTCTCCATTTTCCATCTCTACCATGTGAATATTAACCAAAGCATATTTTAAAAACTTTAGTGAGACCAAAACTACTTGCTCATAAGATCCCTATAATCAACGCTACAGGCAACATGTTTGTTAAGAGCGTCAAACATACATAGGCTTGACCCAATACCTTGGGCAGGATTTTGGCTCCGAGGTCAGGAACCTGAGGTTTCCCAACCAACCCCACCTCAGGGGATGGGAATGAAGTCACAGCCCACAAGTTTCACAGAGGCAGGCTGGTAATTGGCTGGATGGCGGGTTGGGCAGACAATTGGTAGCAACAGATGCGAGATGGAGGCAGGACAACAAAAGTGTGGCCTGATTTAAAGGCAGCACAGCAGCCATTACTGAGGCTGCCATTTGGGAGTAGGAATGTAAGCAGCAGGATGACAAGAGGTGTGGCAGATGCCTGGCACTCGAGATAGGCAGCTTTTGCTTCACTCTGGCTGATCTCAAGGTCCTCCTGGAGTCTGTGAGGGAGAGTAGTGATGTTCTCTTCCTGGGGCTAGCAGGAGGTCACCTAATTGAACAAAACAGCCATGGGTGGAGGTGGCTGAAACTGTCACCAGTCAAAGTGTTGTGTGAAGGAAGTGGGTGCAGTGGTGCAAAAGGTTCAATGATCTTCTTCACTCTGGAAAAGTGAGTGCAAAATAAAACCCCAATGACTGGCCTCTGGGTCTTCAACCTCAAGCAGACACACCAGCTGAGGAGCCTGAGGGTTCATGCTGTTCCTGAACATGGGAGAAATGTGTGCCCAGGGTACTTACTGATCCCTCAGCAAGGCTCAGAGCCTTTGCACTGTTCAGGACTTGGCAGCATTTATATATGCAGCTTCCTATGCAAATGAGCCATTGGCATTGGGCAGAGAAGCCAGCAGTGCTTTAATCTCTCTCTCTTTTGTTCTTGCATTAGAAAAAAGTACATAATGCCAGGGAGAGGGTTTGCATCGAGCAGTGCTTCAACTCACCATTTTCAGTACAATGGAGCAGCGAGGCATTGAACTCACCAGGGTGGCTCCGCAGGGCCATGTGGGGGTAGGAGAGATGGGCATACCTTGAGAGGGTGAAAAATATTGAAATCTGTAGATGAAAGGTGTCTGAGTGCATTCCTGCCGTTCTGACAGCATGCCAAAGACTCAGCTCTCTTGGGAAGCCTCAACACTGTAAAGGCTTATGCTGCCAAAGAATAATTTTTTTTAATATTCATTTACTGGATGTGGCTTTGCTGGCTAGACCAGCATTTATTTCCCATCCCTAATTGTCCTTGAGATGATCTCCATGTGTTTCCCACAACAGTCATGAAGGGAAAAGGCTGAGTCATGTCGTTTCACCAAGACTATTGCAAGAAACTGAAACAGTAAAGCCAACACCATCACATCTTATAAGCACACCATTCATCAGCGCAGATCCATTCATATCAGTGATTGGGTGAAGAGCATGGCACTAATGTGAAAGAGGAAGTGAGAGGGGCAGAGGCAGGTGCAGGCATCGCCTCTCAGATGATAATGGAGAGCATAGCCATGCTCAGCTGGATGCAGATGTAGGGCCCCAGGAGTAACTGGAAAGGAGGCTCTAAGGAGATCAGCAGATGTATACCCACATGTCAGGGTTGTCTGAGGCAATGTGGGCTCATGGTGTCATAGAGGAGGAATCCATTCAGCTCACATGCACCACCATGGCTCAGGGCTTTGAACACATGAGCTCCTCCATTGAGAGAATGACCAACTTTATGGAGAGTGAATGCAGGAGAATGCATCCAATGCTTTGTAGCATGCACTGATCAGTGGTTCACACTCATAGCATACCTCTAACACTTCAGTGATGTCATGCTGATATTACCAAAGGTCTGTGTCTCTCAATCAGAATGCAGTTGTGAGTTCTATAGGTGTATATCTTGAGGTTGTCACAATGAAGAAATAACATTTTTTTTGTTTGAATTAAATCAGAAAAATTCTGTGGGGATTTGCATAGAAAGCCTTATGCGCATTAAAATTGACTTCAGATGGAAAGAATTTGCATTTATATCATACCTCACATACCCAAAGAACTTCACAGCCAACGTGGAATTTTGAAAGATAGTCACTGTTGTGCAGTTCTTTTGTCATTGTCAGCAAGGGTAAACAATCCACTCTATCCTTGAAAGTCAAGTCTGGAGGTAGATTCTCAGATGCTAACAGGTTTTCTATACAGCCAAGGATGATGACACCACTTTCCCAGGACCAGCTAATCAGGAGGACAACAATAACAACCCTTCGAATGTCTAAAGCAAAGCCATATATACGATGAAGAGGAACATCAGGCAACCGCATTAATCTGGAGCTGGTTACTGTGGTGGTGTGCTATATTCTGTACAATATCACCATAGAAAGATGCCTCCTTCCTCTTCCTGGCTCTGTGCAGAAGAACTTTCACACCTTCACCCCTGAACTCGGGATTTCTGAAATCTTGTACAAATCTTATAATCAAGCCAGCAATTTTTTTCAAAAGCAAAATATTGCAGAAACATGCTAGAAATTTGAAATAAAACAGAAAATGCTGTAAATACTCAGCAAGTCTGTGGAGAGAGAAGCAGAGATCTGAAATGCGACCTGCTGAGTATTTCCAGCATTTTATGTTTTTAGTTCAAACAAGTTTTTTTCTGCTGTGACCTGAAATGAGAGTTTGTTACGGTCTCTTCAATTTTCCCCAGAGCTCCTTTAAACTTCTGTTGACATCGAAATCCTAAAGCAATGTGCTAGCTCACAAATAGTAAGCTTCTAATACCATAAACTCAGCTTCATAACCTTAATTAGATAGGCTCAGGAATCTGAGATGGTTACTTCCTGCCAAGCAGGTGCAAATTGCACTCTGCTATGTTGCCGCTTGGAATTTCACCTGAGCAGAAAACCTCAGTTACTGTATAAGTTTCTGTGTAATATAACCCTCTGCCTTCAATGTAGTGTTGTTTACGTCATCACTTTGTATCCTGTAAGGAGACCGTGGGAGCACTGTCATGTTTCAATTTCGGAAAGTCAATGTTTAGCTTCTCCTTAGCTTCAGGTTCCTCTGTCTGAATTGGATAAGCTGGTGATCCACAACTTGATAATGCTCAGCTGTGCTTGGGTCTTTTGTTTTATCTACAAGGATCAACCTTTACCCTCCAGCAATGCTCCATCTTCCTTTTTTTTAATTACTGAAGACTGGGTTACACATCCATCTCACATTCTTTTGCTGCTGCAAATAAACTAGTGATGATTTCCTGCAGCTTGTTCCATACTGCCTAATACTTGAGTTCCAGCTCTAGTTCATGAGCTCACAGTCAACTTCTTGTCCCTCCTTGGGGCAGTTTCAAACACAAAGCAACACAATATCATCTGAGATCACATTTGCAATGAGAGTTTCTCACTTAGCAACAATATATCTAGCAGATCAGGATAACAGTTTAATAGCACCCTCCCAGCCAATTCAACTTTCTCAATTTCATTTCATAATAGACATTTTTATGAACTATATGATTTTTTGCCTCAGTCTCCACTATTTGAAAAACAAAAAGTCCATTCATCTCCAGTAGGATTATCTATTGCATTAAAACAGAAAAGGATATATAATCCATAAGCAAGATACTTCAGCTGCTGAAAATACTTAGCCTCAACTGAAACAGAGCAGCGTTATTAAATAACTGAAGATTATATATGTTCTGAACATGTCAAATTTGATCATTAACACATAAAGGTTTCATTAGGCCTCCTTACAACAGTTTGGATAAGTGCATAGCCAAACTTAGCAAAACCATAAGTCAGTCCAGTAAAACTAAATTTCAAACATAAAATATTTTTTAAATGTAGTTATTGATTTAAGCAAAACTGAATAGCCCCATGCTGAAGACAACATTCATTTACGAAACCATGCTGTTAAGCATTTTAGTTTCCTAAAAATTGGAAAGTAACTTCTATGTCTCTAATTAAATCAGTTAAAGGAAGTCCCCACAACTCAGTAGTCTCAATAAAGTTTTTTAAAAATTGAAATAATATAGATCTAAGCATAATCCAACAAGTTATATAAGTGAAAGGTTGACAAGTTGGTGAACACAGACCACCTTAATCAACAGTAGGAATATTTGAAAGGATTGCTAATGGCACACTGTTGTATAACTATGAAGCAAGTTGAAAAGCTTAGCTCACAGGCCATCCCTCATATTTAAGGTGTCAACCTTACCAAGCTATGCAATGAACATCATTTTGAAGTATAAGTTGCTCCACAAATAAGTTTCTTACCAGCAGTAATTCTCTCTCTAAGAGTCTTAGCTTTTTTGAAGAATAATTTGAGGACGACTTGACACAATATAATTCCGGCAACAGAACAGAACAGAATTTTATACAGAGTGTATTACATTACAGCCAATCTGGTCGTTGTCATTATTTTGTGTAAAGCCATAACTTGAACACATGTTATAGATATGATGTGAGGTTTCTGGAACAACTGTAGTTTCTAGACTATGATGGAACTACTAGGGAAAGCATTCAGGAAAATTCTTTATGGGGAGAATTTTCGGCTCGGCAGGCAGGGGCAGAGCCCACTCGCCGAGGCATACAATGACGCGAGGGGACATCAGGCATGAGTCCCAATGTCACCACGCGTCATTTAGATTTTCAGCTCGACGGATGCGCAGCCGAGTTGGTTGCATGCCCGTTGAACTGTCAAAGGCCTGTTAAGGCCATTAATGAACTAATTAAGGCTATTAAGAAAGATACCCGTCCAACCTTAAGGTTGGTGGGCGGGCAAAGAACCCAGACAGCCTTCGCATTTTTCATGGAACCTCATCCACAGGCGGGATGAGGTTTCATGAAGGGTTTATAAATTAAATAATTTTTTTCATTGAAGTTCATTGATATGTCCCAGCTCATGTGACACTGTCACATGAGGGGACATGTTTTAATTATTTTTTTCTTTATTAAAACTTTTAAACCTTAAAACTTATCTCCCTGAGGCACCTCTTTCATGCGCATGTGCAAAAGAGCGCACTCTCAACTCAGAGTACCCCGCCCCGCTCGCACAGGGAGTGCACAGCGCTTCCAGCCGTGCGTCACGCTGGGCGGGCCTTGATCGGCCCACCCACGTAAAATGGCAGTGCGGACCCGATCGGGGACGCTGATCGGGTCCGTGCCTGGCTGCGTCTGCTCCCGCACAATCCTCCCAACAGGGTGAAAATTCTCTCCTATAAGTTTGCCAACTCACCCAAGTGTTTCAAGAAAATCCAGAGCTCTTTTATAAGAACGTAAAAGAAATTACTGCAATGAGACCTTTTTGTTAACTGGTTTATTTCAATACTGGATATATATTCAGCGAACACATGCTCACTGGGCTGCAAAAAAATGAACCTCCCTCAATTTTAATTCATAAATATAACGTTATTTAACCGCAAGTGCATTCTATGTACTGTTAATCTATGTGCAATTATACTTGTGCATAATCTCTTGCTTATGTATGATGCATCATAATAGATAGTTCTTACCCATTCGTATTATTTCTTTTGTTATGAATGTTGCATGTTAATTACAAATACAAAAACTTTAATTTTGATTTTTCGTTCCCCATAGCTGTTACTTCTAAATTATTTGTCTGGTTGACACACTTAAGGAATATATCTCTCCTTCTCACATAAATGGAAAATCCATATCAGAGCTATCGCTCACTGATCCTTTACCACCTTTTGTGACTTGAAAAAAATCTTGCTATTATATAGTGCCTTTCACAACCTGAAGCCATTCAAAGCATTACAAAGCACAGTCACTATTGCAATACAGGGAAAGTGACACAAAACACAAGAATATGCTAAATGGTTTTAGAGCCATTTAATTTCCTTTCCACTTGTACATAGATGACAGGGGCAGTACTTAATTTAAAAAATGAATGGAAATGGGAGAAATTGAATGCTTTTTTTCAAAGGTTAAGTTTGAAATACTTTTCAACCTTTTCAAAATGGCACTTTGTGAAGATAATCATATGAATGTTAACAAATTCACACTAAATTTCTTAATTTGATATTGTAACAGAGCTGTTAACCTTTATATTTTCAGCTATATACTAATCCTCCTACAACATAATTTTCATAATTTCTTACAAATGTAACATTTACTTAAATAGCTTGGTGAAATCTTACACTTTTTTTAAAACTGTTCAATTACATTATATAGTAATTACTTTAAATGCAAGCGATTTAAAGTCCAAGGAGGAGAGTGGAGAATGGCCTTCCTACCCTGTAGTCAATTGAGGCCCTCAAGTTTTCGATCAGTGGCAGGGGAATCATGCCATGGGGTAGGAAAACCTTGGCCAACATGTCTGCAACCTGGTGTGCAGCCCCTTCTTCTCAGGCACCCTGTGCCCAACAGAGGGGCCCACCAGAGGCAAGGGAGGGACCCACAGGAAGACACATTCCTGGCTTTTACAGCAAACCCCCTCCCTCCTACCCCCACCCCCGACCGGCCCCAGCGATCTTGCCCCACTTATCTGCATTCCACGGCTCCGGTGGTGATGCTGGTACTGGAGAGCAGTTGGCCTCTGATTGGCTGGCAGTTCTTGGAGGTGGGACAACCACCCTGCAGAAGAAATTCCCGTGGGAAATTCTTTCTGCAGGACCTGGAACCCCAACAGTAGCCAGCAGAATGCCTGATTGGAATTTAATGGCGTTGTGTTTGGATCCCAAAAATGAGCATGGAGGGATTGCTACCAGCTCATGGGCAGGCCCACCAATGTGACCCTTAAATTCCCCCTGTATAGTCCAGGTTTGTCGTGAGCAGTCACTTTTATTGAGCAAATATCACTACCCATCTGTCAGTACCATAGGAGTTAATTACAAAAATGCTGCTTCTAATATATCCCTAAGGGCAGAATATTGCCGTCGGCGTGTGGGGCGAGACCGACATGCCGACATGTAAAATGACGCACGATGACATCGGGCGTATGTCCTATTAAGGCCATTAAAAAGTTAATTAAACTTAACCTTAACATTGGTGGGCAGGTGAAGAGCCCAAGCGGCCTTCGCGTTTTTCAGGAAACTTCATCCATGGGCAGGATGAGGTTTCCTGAAGGTTTTATAAGATAATTAAATAAAATTTCCTAATTTCACAAACATGTCCCAGCTCATGTGACACATGTTTAAATACATTTTTACTTTATTTATTAAAACTTTTATAATTCATTCAACCTCCCTGAGGCACGGAGATTGCTGCGCTTTTTCATATGCATGCGCGGAAGAGCACAGGCCCTGACTCTCCCTCTTGCCCTGCCCACACAAGTAGCACTGAGCACCACCAGCCATGTGTTATGCTTCACGCCTGCCCCTGCCCGCTCCTGACCAGCCTGCCCACCATAGGGAAAATTCTCCTCTAAGTATTTGTGAAATCACCCTTTTGTCTTGATTTCTGCATTCATCAAAGACAAAATGGAGCAGTAAATAGGAGAGAGGGATAAGGAAATGTATAATCGAAACTAGTCACGACTTCATGGACTGCCATTTAATCCTTAAGTCTTGACAATGCAGGCATGAAGATACAACAATTTTTTAAAAGCTGTATTCCTTTTAAAATGGACCATGATGAACACAAGAAAAAACATGAAACCTCATCCACGGGCGGGATGAGGTTTCATGTAGACTTTAAAATTTTTTAATAAAGATCGTGTAAAAATTATAGACATGTCCCAACTCATATTTTACATTTACAGACTATCTCCCTGAGGCTGCACTTAGCCTCAGTGAGATGAGTGTGCTCTTTCATGCGCATGTGCAAAAGAGCGACCTCTCATTTTAGGGAATCCCCCCAGCCCACACAGGAAGCGCACAGTGCTTTCCTGCGGATGTCACGCTGGGCAGGCCTAATTGGCCCGCCCATGTAAAATGGTGCCGCGCCTCCGATGGGGGCACCAATTGGAAGTGCACCCGTATGCGCCCGCCCATCAACTTCCCCCACAACGGGCGGGGGGGTGGAATTCAACCCCTGAGTCCAGGGGCTGAATTTCCCCTCCCCCCCATTGGGGGTGAAGTTGATGGGCGGGCGCGCTTCTGATCGGTGCTCCCAATCAGAGGCGCAGCGCCATTTTATGTGGATGGGCCAATTAAGGCCCACCCAGCGTGATGTCCGCAGGGAAGTGCTATGCGCTCCCTGTGCGGGCAGGGGGCGATTCCTAAAATCGAGAGTGTGCGCTTTCACTCATGCGCACGAAAGAGCGCACTCATCTCCCTGAGGCTAAGTGCAGCCTCAGGGAGATCGGCTGCACATGTGAAAAAGATAAAAGTGTAAAAATAAAATTTCCCTTACATGTGCCCTCGTGTGACAACGTCACATGAGTTGGGACATGTCCATAATTTTTACACAATCTTTATTAATAAATTTTTTAAAGCCTACATGAAACCTCATCCTGCCCACGGATGAGGTTTCATGTTCTTTCTCGTTCCCACTGGGGCTCCTGGCCTGCCCGCGAACCTTAGGGTTGGACGGGCAGGTCCTTTAATTGATTAATTGATCCTGTCAATGGCCTCAATTGGCCATTGGCAGGTCGATGGGTGTGCAGCTGATTTTGCTGTGATCCCGCCTTCCTGAAAATTTAAAATTGGGCACGGTGACGTCAGGAGCTCCCCCCGACATCACCGCACGCCATTTTATGTGTCAGTGAGCAGGCTCCACCCCTGCTCGCCAACTCGTAAAATTCAGCCCCGGGTTTGCTATGTAACTAAGGAGAGCTATCCAGACCAGTTATCCACAAGTAAGGTGCGAACGATCACCATTTGCCTTCTGTTGAATATCAATGGCATTTGACCATGTGACTGAAACTACTTCTTTCCTACTGAAAGACCACCATTTTCCATCTATTGTATATCAATCGCCATTAATCACATGACTGAAACTACTAAATGAAACTGAAAATCTTTTATTCCAAAACTCTACCTTCCCTGGAGCAATATGCAGACCAACATCAACAATACCACAGCTGCAGTAAACGGCTGTGTTATCTTGCCTTCCAAGAACTGTGAAGCTTAGAAACCTTTCAAAAGCCTCCAAAAAAAAGCTCTAAGTTCACCTGTAAAAAAATTGGACCTCTGGTTACAACAGACACCAGGGCTTATCCGTATGACCTGATAAACAGTTCTTACTTCGAAGGAATCCTGCAGTTAATCCAGATCTGACCCTAGCCATCTGAACATACCAGAACTTCAATTCCAAAGTGGGAACAGCATCCTCCTGGGCTCTCAAAGACACACAAACTGATAACTATTTATGTTTGGTATTAATACTTGTCGAATTGCATTACCTTCTTTAACTGTATCTTTCTTGAATGTCTCTTGTGTGATTGAATTTCCAGGATGACTGTATGAATAAGTATTACTCCTAGAGAGTACAAGGAGATCAAAGCTAGGAATTAAATATTTATTGGCATGTGACTATTCAAAAGGACAGGCAGGAAGGAAAGGGTGACGGGGTAGCTTTGTTAGTACAAGATGGAATAAGACCGTCAGACCATAAGACTTAGGAGCAGAAGTAGGTCATTCAGCCCATTCGATCTGCTCCGCCATTCAATGAGATCATGGCTGATCTGATAATCCTCAACTCCACTTTCATGCCTTTTCCCCATCACCCTTGATTCCCCTACTGATTAAAAATCTGTCTATATCAGCCTTGAATATACTTAACGACCCAGCCTCTACAGCCCTCTGTGGTAAAGAATTCCACAGATTCACTACCCTCTGAGAGAAGAATTCCTCCTCATCTCTGTCTTCAATGGGTGACCCCTTACTCTGAGATTATGCCCACTAGTCCTAGACTCTCCAACAAGGAGAAACAGCCTCTCAGCATCTACCCTGTCAAGCCCCCTAGGAATCTTATTATGTTTCAATGAGGTCGCCTCTCATTCTTCTAAACTCCAATGAGTGCAGGCCAAACCTACTCAACATCTCATAAGAATATCCCTCCATACCTGGGATCAACCTAATGAACATTCCCTAGACTGCCTCCAATGTAGTATATATTTCCTTAGATAAGGGGATCAAAATTATTCACAGTGTTCTAGGTGTAGTGCTATGTATATTTTTAGCAAGGCTTCCCTATTTTTATACTCCATTCCCTTTGAAATAAAGGCCAACATTCCATTTGCCTTCCCTATTACCTGCTGAACTTGTATGTTAGCTTTTTGGGATTCAGACACAAGGACTCCCAAATCCCTCTGCGCTGTAGCTTTCTGCAGTCTTTCTCCATGTAAATAATATTCAGCTTGAATAAGTACAATAGCAAGAAATTATCTTGGATTGGAAGATGTAAAATCCATATGGGTGGAGGTAAGAAATAACAAGGGGAAGACGACACTGGTGGGAGTAGCCTATAAGCTCCCTAACAGTGGCTGTATTATAGGACAGAGAATAAATCAGGACATGTAAAAAAGGCACTACATTAATCATGGGTGACTTTAATCTTCATGTAGATTGCAAAAATCAAATTGGCAGAGGTAGCCACGAGCAAGAATTCATAGAGTGTATTCGGGACAGTTTCCTAGAACAGTATGTTGTGGATCCAACCAGGGATCAGGCTATTTTGGATCTGGTAATATGCAACGAGGCAGGTTTAATAAATGATCTCAGAGTAAAAGATGCCCTAGGAAACTGTGACCATAACATGGTAGAATTTACTATTCATTTGAGAGCGAGAAACTTGGGTCGGAAACAACTGTGCTAAACTTAAATAAGGGCAATTACAAAGGAACGAGGGCAGAGTTGGTTGCAGTGGACTGGGAAAGGAGTTTAACAGAAAAGATGGTTGATGAACAATGGCAGACGTTTAAGAAAATAGTTCACAACAAAGATATATCCCAGTGAGGAAGAAGGATTCTAGGAAGAGGATAAACCAACGATGCTTAACCAAGGAAGTTAAGGGTGACATCAAATTCAAAGAGAAAACATGCAACGCACTAAAGAGTAGTGGTAAGCCAGAGGATTGGGAAAGTTTTAAAAACCAACAAAAGATAACCAAAAGTAATAAAGAGGGAGAAAATAAACTTTGAGGGTAAACTAGCAAATAATATAAAAACAGACAGTAAGAGCTTCATTAAATATATAAAAAGGAAGAGAGAGGCCAAAGTGAACATAGGCTCCTCAGAGAATGGGGCTGAGGAAATAATTATGGGGAACCAGGAAACGGCAGTGGAGTTGAATAAATCCTTTGCATTAGTCTTCACGGTAGAAAACCATAATAGCATTCCAAAAATACTAAATAATCAAGGGGCAAAAGGGGTGAGGGAATAAATACAATAACTATCACTAGAGAAAAAGTACTAGGGAAATGAATGGGGCTAAAGGCCAATAAGTCGCCTGGACCTGATGGGTTGCATCCTAGGATATTAAAGAAAGTAGCTACACAAATAGTGGATGCACTGGTAGTAATCTTCTAAGAATCCTTAGATTCTGAAAAAGTCCCAGAGGATTGCAAAACTGCCAATGTAACACTGTTATTCAAAAAGGAGGGAGACAAAAAACAGGTAACTATAGGTCAGTTAGCTTAACATCTGTCATTGGGAAAATGTTAGAGCATTAAGAAATACGTAACAAATCAAGCAGAGTCAGCATGACTTCATGAATGGGAAATCATACCTGACAAATTTATTAGAATTCTTTAAAGAGGTAACAAGCAAGATAGATAAAGGGGAACCAGTAGATGTAATATATTTGGATTTCCAAAATGGGTTCAATAAGGTACCGCACATAATGCTACTTAATAAGATAAGAGACCCTGGTTTTGGGAATAGTATATTAGCATGGATAGAGGATTGGTTAACTAATAGAAGACAGAGTTGGGATAAGGGGGGGGGGGGCGCATTTTCAGGATGGCAACCTATAACTAGTGGAGTGCCACAGGGATTGGTGCTCAATTATTTACAATATGTACTGTCGCCAAGTTTGCAGATGACACAAAAATAGGTGGGAAGGCAAGTGGTGAGGATGACACAAAGAGTCTACAGAGGTATATAGACAGGTTAAGTGAGTGGGCAAAACTTGGCAGATGGAAGATAATGTGGGAAAATGTGAGATTATGCACTTTGGCAGGAAGAGTAGAGCAGCTGAATATTATTTAAATGGAGAAAGGCTGTATAAATCTGCAGCACAGAGGGATTTGGGGGTCCTTGTGCATGAATTCCAAAAAGCTTGCATACAGGTTCAGCAGGTAATAGAGAAGGCAAATAGAATGTTAGCCTTTATTTCAAAAGGAATGGAGTATAAGAATAGGGAAGCCTTACTAAAACTATACAAGGTACTAGTTAGATCACACCTAGGATACCGTGGACAGTTTTGGTCCCCTTATCTAAGGAAAGATATACTGGCATTGGAGGCAGTCCAGAGAATGTTCACTAGGTTGATCCCGGGTATGGAGCGATTTTCTTATAAGGAGAGGTTGAGTAGGTTTGTCCTGTACTCATTGGAGTTTAGAAGAATGAGAGGCAACCTTATTGAAACATGTAAGATTCTTAGGGGGCTTGACAGGGTAGATGCTGAGAGGTTGTTTCTCTATGTGGGAGAGTCTAGGACCAGAGGGCATAATCTCAGAGTAAGGGGTTGTCCATTTAAGACAAAGATGAAGAAGAATTTCTTCTCTCAGAGGGTAGTGAATCTGTGGAATTCTTTACTGCAGAGGGTGGGTCATTAAGTATATTCAAAGCTGAGACAGAAAGATTTTTAATCAGTAAGGGAATCAAGGGTTATGTGATAAAGGCAAGAAAGTGGAACTGAGGATTATCAGGTCCATCATGATCTCATTGAATGGTGCAGCAGACTCAATGGGCCAAGTGGCCTACTTCTGCTCCTAAGTCTTATGGTCTTATTGTTTAAATCCATGAAAATCTGCTGCTGGTGACTTTAAATTGACAGCACACTAAATAAGGATTTGGGAACATACACATCAGTCTTTTGAAAACTAAACTACAATAATTATGGACAGAAGAGAAGGGGAATTAGGGGTTTCAGTTCATCTCTCTCTCCTGTCTATAACACTTAGCACCTGAGTTTTGTTTGATCTGTGTGTCAAAAATATGTTAGTCAGCTTCAGTCTGTTGGAGCAATGGAATGAGAAAACATAATAATGATAACAAAATAAGGATCCAATCTATTACGTTTAACAGGCCATTGCTTATAGCTGGCAACTCACATTAACACCGTGATAAAGGCATTAACACCAGCATCGAGAATCTTTACCTTGTGCAGTTTTCTGTGATGTAACTATTTGTGGATACATAAAGGTAAAAACTCAACCTTTACATCATGTGGATTACATAGTTCTTATAGTAATAATGAATGAAACAACTAGCATGGAGGAGGTATATTTTTGCACTAAAGTTTGTTGATCAACATGAAACTGCTGTAGTATCAGTCATGACAAGCCTTCAATTTATTATAACCTAAGGGCAATTTTAGCCTAACTGTGGGTGCAATGGCGGGGGTTGCAGTGAGGGGGTAGTTCAAGCCAGACAACATTTTACATTTCATCCAATTTTACTCCTCGTTTAAGTCAATGGAGAATAAAATCAGGCAGGCTGGAAATTGTGTGGCTGACCCAAACCTGCCCACTCCTTTGGGGATAGGTTAGGTTAAATTTATTTTCCTGAGATTGAAATTAAACATTGTCAGTTCATACCAATAGTGTTTAAATTGAAATATTTTTAACTTAAATTTCATGGCACAGGTGGCACACCAAGAATGGGAACATTTTTATACATGTTAATATGAAACAAGTGAACAGTTCTAACATCATAGGACCATGAAAATCTCCATCTCTAAGTGCAAATCTATATAGAGAAGAAAATGCCTACTCTTCATACAGGAAATATTAATAAAGAAGTGCCTTAACATTAAGCTGATCAGGACTTTAGCAGCTTTTTTTTCTGAAAAGTGCCCCCTCAGAGTAGAAAACATTTCCACAAAGACTATCTCAAGTGTCCCTTGATTACTTCGATAAGAGCTTCCTAACAGTATATCGTTAGCTAGCTATTGACTAATAGATAGCAAAAACTAAATTACACATCCTTATTTGCAACAAGGCAATGAAGAACAACAATGGCAAAACAAATCATTTATTAAAAAATGTTGGATCACAAGATTAATTTTAAAGTTTTAATATGTTAATTTCACAATTTTACAACATTCATACTTCTATTAATAACATTCTTGTGTTTACTTTGCCTTCATTAAAAAAAACATATTTAAATTAGCTGCTCCTAAACTGAACAAAATTGGGCATAGCATCAAATTAAACTCATTGGCTCCTTCGACAGTACTTTTCAAACCCCTGACCTGTCCCGCCTAGAAGGGCAAGGGAAGCAGATGCATGTTCTCCTCCAAGACAGACACACTCCTGACTTGGGACTATGTCACCGTTCTTTCACTGTCGCTGCATCAAAATCCTGGGACTCCCTTCCAAACAGCACTGTGGTGTACCTACACCATATGTACTGCAGCGGTTCAAGAGGATGGCTCACCACCACCTTCTCAAGGGCAATCAGGGATCAGCAGAACCAGAAAGAGAAATTATGGACCTTGGTGCTTCTCCCGTTTCTGGGCCCCTTATTCCTTCCACCCACCCACTCCCTGTCTTTAACCCTCTCCCTCAATCATGCATGATTTTTTTTTTCCTTTCAAGATTCACCAATCAATTCATCAAACAATTACAAGAAGGTACTAAAAAAACAATATTGTTGGCATCTGGTTGCAAATATCATCCAACTTGTATGCAGCATAGGTCATTAATTTAAGAGAAGTAACAATAAAATGCAGCGTTAGTTTGTGTGTGTCCAATAGGTCAATCCACCACGGCTATTAAACAAACCAGAGAGCACAAATCTTACTTTAACAGCATTATGCAATATTGTTAACTTGACAGGAAATATCCCATTAGTTATTTATAACCCTGCAGATGATAACGCTGATTTTGGTGACTGCCTCAGTCCTCATTAACATGTTCTGCACATTGAACCATATGGTCACAGTGACAGTAACTTCATATTTGAGGGAAAGATTCATAAAAACAGAAGAAATAGAAACAGGAGTAGACCATTCAGCCCCTCAAGCCTGCTCCACCATTCAATAAGATCATGGCTGATCTTTTTGTTTCGATTTCCACATTCCCATCTAACCTTGATAACCTTTGATTCCCTTGCCTAACAAGGATCGATCCACCTCTGTCTTAAAAATATTCAATGACCCCACTTACACCACCTTCTGAGGCAGAGAGTTCCAAAGTCACACAACCCGCTTGAGAGAAAAAATTCTCCTCACGTCTGTTCTAAAAGATCCCTAATTTTAAAACAGTGTCCCCTAGTTCAGGACTTACCCACAAGAGGAAACAGCCTTTCGATGCCTACCTTGTCAAGGCCGTTCAGAATCTTGTATACTTCAATCAAATCACCCCTCACTCTCCTAAACTCCAATGGAAACAAGCCCAGTCTGTCCAACCTTTCCTTATAAGGCCACCCACTCATTCCAGATATCAATCTAGTAAACCTCCTTTGAACATCCTCCAAAGCATTTACATCCTTCCTTAAATAAGGGGACCAAAACTGCACACAGTATTCGAGGTGCGGTCTCACCAATGCCCTGTATAGCTGAAGCATAACATCCTTAATTTTATGCTCAATCTCTCTCATAATAAAGGACAGCATTCTATTAGCCTTCTTAATTACTTACTGTACCTGCATATTAACCTCATGTCTCAATATCTTCAACCCAAATAAACTGCACAAGATCTTTTTCCATTCTGTAGGAGTAGAAGAAGACTTTCTTCTGCCTGGCTGCATGATATTATTCAATATAATTTTTTTCAAGGGGTATAATTGGATTCTATTTTATCAGGAACCTCAAATTGGAAAGATCAAATTACTCCTGAACAACAAAGTGGAATGACTGGACAACATATATCTTCACTGTCAGTGAGAAGTGTTGGAGCCCTCAGGTGTCTCTGTGCAACACAACTTTTAAGAGGCCAGAGGACAAAGGCCAAAAGGTTCACAATTGTATGGCCAGGAATTTCCCGTCGGCGATTTGGGGGCGGGGCCCGCTCGCCGATGGGAAAATGACACGGGACGACGTTGAGAGGAACCCTCGACATCATCCTGGTCCCTTTAAATTTTCAGGAAAGCAGGCAGACAGCGAAATCAGCTGTCCACCCACCAAACTGTCAAAGGCCAATTAAGGCCATTGACAGACTAATTAAAATTGTTAAAGACCTGCCCGTCCAACCTTAAGGCTGGCGGGCTTCTGATAATACATGAAACATCATATACTGGCGGTATGAGGTTTCATGTCCGTTTTTAAAAAGTGTCATAAAGTTAATACGTTTCTTATTAACATCTCCCATCTCATGTGACATTGTCATATGAGGGGGACATGTTAATAATTTTAATATTTTTTCTATTTTTGGTGCTTTTTTACCTGTCAGTAATCTTCCTGAGACAGCACTTGGTCTCAGGGAGCGCGCGAAAGAGCGCACTTTGACAGATGGGGAATCCATCCACCCCCGCCCCCCCCCCCAGCAAAGGAAGTGCTTAGCGCTTCCTGTTGGGCAGGCCGCTGGGCGGGCTTTAATTGGCCGCCTACTCAAATTGGTGGCCAGCCCCGTTTCGGTTGTCTGCCTGCTGCCGAGCTGATGGGGCCCGCACGCCCACCAAGGGCAAAGTTCTGCCCTAAATGTGCTTTCTTGATCACCAAGTCTGATTGTTGCTTCTCAATACAATATATTTTCAATATCTTCTACGCCAATCAACTTTATCATGATATTTCAATATCTTGAAAAACGCATAAAAGCACCAAGATAAAGCTATAATAGGTACGTGGACAAAAGGACAAGATTGAAGCTAATGGAAAAGATTCTTGAGAATCACTTGCAGTGTAAAACAGATTACTGATTCACTATGAACCCATTATGCACTCCTGTTCTGGCAATTTCACCCCACAAGGCCTGCTCAGAGTAAGCTTCATGAACAACAAACTAAACAGAACTCCAGCCATTTTTCCACCCTATGTTCACAAAATAATTATGGATGACAAAGACCGTCTAGTCCAGCTCATCACATCCAGAATGACAAATGAACATACGTATTAGGAACTGACCATTCGGGCCCCAGAGCTTGCTCCGCCATTTGATAACATTGCCTATATTATATCATGACTACAACTCAAAAGTACTTAAGTGGCTGTAAAGCAATTTGGGACATTGTGAGAAGTGCTGTATAATTTTTTTCATTCATTTATGGGATTTGGGTGTCACTGGCTAGGCCAGCAATTATTGAACATCCCTAATTGCCCTTGAGAAAGTGGTGATGAGCTGCCTTCTTGAGCCACTGGATTCCCTGTGGTGTAGATACACCCACAGTGCTGATAGGGAGGGAGTTACAGGATTTTGACCCAGCAACAGTGAAGGAACAGTAATATATTTCTAAGTCAGGATGGTGAGTGGCTTGGAGTTGGTGTTCCAATGTATCTGCTGCCCTTGTCCTTCTAGGTGGTAGTGGTCATGGGTTTGAAAGGCACTGCCTAAGGAGCCTTCGTGAATTTCTGCAGTGCATCTTGTAGATGGCACATTGGTCAACGGTAACCCCCCCAGGTTGTTGATAGTGGGGGATTCAGTGATGGTCATGCCATTGAATGTCAAGGGGTGATGGTTAGATTCTCTCTTATTTGAGATGGTCATTGCCTGACACTTGTGTGACATGAATGTCACTTGCCACTTGTCAGGCCAAGCCTGGATATTGTCCAGGTCTTGCTGCATTTGGACATGAGCTGCTTCAGTATCTGAGGAGTCGTGAATGGTGCAGAACATTGTGCAATCATCAACAAACATCCCCACTTCCGACCTTATGATGGAAGGAAGGTCATTGATGAAGTAGCTTAAGATGGTTGGGCCTAGGACACTACCCTGAGGAGCTCCTACATGATTTCATGGAACTGAGATGATTGGCCTCCAAGAACCACAACCATCTCCCTTTATACTAGCAGTTTCTATCTTTCTTTCATTATACCTGCATGTAGGGGGCAAGGACTGCAGCAATGGTGAAACTGGAGGCCCAATGCTGAGCCTCTAAGGATAATTAATCACAGAGTAATCAACTGTTGTTAGGAAAATGGCTATGAAGAAATCACAACATTTACAAAACCATACATTCTGTATCTAATACAAATTTACCATTCTGATTTCTGTGGCATCAACTCACTATTGTGCAGTTGTGTTGTACACTTTGAATTTCCGGCCACAGTTTCCATATGTTGCGTTACCTTTGCACTAAATAAATGTGCAAAAATTTAAAAATTTCTAATTGTTATTTGAGGTATGAGAGAAACAGGCAAATTAACTGAAAAAATGTAAATAATAAATAAGAAGCACCAAACCTCTCCACCCTCAACCCCATTCCAACCTCTCCACTGCCCCCCAAACACCCACCCCACTTCATCAACCCTTCCATCCCAATCCCCTTCCAGTCCCCCCCCCCCACTACTACCCCTCCCTAACCTTCCCCCCAACAACATCTTGAACTTCCCCCTCCAACCTCCCCCCAAAAACCCCACCAACCACTCCCTCCAATCTCCTCCAGCCCCTCCCCAACCTCTCCCTTCAACCTCCCCCAACCCCTTCCCAACCTATCCCTCCAGCCACACCCAAACCCATCTCACCAATTTCTCTCCAACCCCCACCCAGCTTCCCCATCAACCCCTTCTGCAATCCACCCCCAGCCCCCAACCTACCCCAACCAAATACCTGACAACACCTTTCCAGCTTCCCCCAATCCTGCCACTCCCCCCCACCCCACAAAAAACACAGCAACCAATTTGTTCTAAAATTACAGGTTTTTCACTCACCAATTTTCAACAGAGAGCAAGCAATCTCCTGACAGTTGCTGCTGCTTCCAACCTTTGTGTGGCTTCCTGATTTTCTGGCGGGCTTTTCAAAAAAAATCAGGAATACGAAGCTGCCTGAAGGTCAGAAACAGCAGCAACACAGTGTAACTGACCTGGCACTGACAGACCAGCTTTAAAAAGATCGGAATTCTCAGCCTGACTGTTCCAATTTTTTTTTAAACCAGTCTTTCAGGTCTGAAGCTCTGGCTGCTCACTGTGAACAATTTGAACCAGTTTAAGTTTAAACCATCAAGCCTGGCCCCCCACTAGTCCCCAGGTCCCAGTGTTTGGCACCGTCTGCATCCCCCTCTCCCAGGCCGTGGGGATGGGCAATAAATGCTGGCCTAGCCGGTGACAACCATATCCCATGAATGAATGAATTAAAAAAGAAACCCATGATCCTTGCTGTTATGATGGGTGTCTACTGGAAGGATCAGATCAGCCCATTTGTCAGGAGTTCCAGATGACCTGTTGCCCCCCCATTCTCCACCCATTCCACCAACATGGCCACTGGCATTGGAGAAAAATAGAATCCCTACATAAAGGGTTTCTGCTTTTCAACTCTTCAGTCGGTCTTGCATGGCAACAGCAGAGGCAAACCCGGTTGTGTGAGGTGCACTGGGGGCTCAAGGCAGGGTTGTGGGCTGCACTCCTGTGCAATTGAAAAAATTATACAAAAGCTCTTCCCCTGCATGCCACTCTTTCCAATGTCTTCAGGTGGTCAAGGTGTATCACTGGTGGCATGGTTACTCATTATTGGCAGGCACATGAAGGAACCTCCCCAGACTCTGAAAGGTCTACTAGGGTCAATAGCAGACGTTCCTGGGTGGCACACCTAAGCTGTTACATAATGCACCCCATTCAGGGTTTTCAGTGTCAGTGCTACCAACACTGCACAGGATTTGTATCTTCTACTGCAATCATTTCTACAGCCTTACTTGGAAGTAATTAGCAAAAGTAATCATGTAAGAAGAATTATAAAAGCCAGCAGCAAGGTTTAAACTGTTGAGCACAAACAAATCCAAACAGAAGAGCCAGTTGCCATGCCAGCAAAATGATGTGTGCGTGCGATAGTGCACAAAAATGCCATATAACTTCATAAGAGATAATTCATTTACAAAGGATAAATTTGTCTTTATAGACAAAGTAATGTAATTGTATGTTTTAGGTCTGCAATGGCAGACAAGCATCACACAATCCTGCCGGTACAGCACTGCTTCATTAAACTGGTCACAAAACAGTCAACACAAAAAACTTATGTAATGATAAGAATAAACAATTCCTTTGTGTGACAAGCATAAAACAAAACACTTTGTGTAGTCTTCAACCTGGATGTAAAATTTCTATCCAACAGCGTATCCAATAGACTTGTATTGTGATTACAACCTAATTTGCTGCTAAATTCTTTGATAAATACAATAGAAAAGAGCTGATACACTTAAAGTAGAATTAATATCTAATTTTCTGTATGTTTATTTTTGCAATAACAGTTCTTCCAAACAGTGATAATATAGCAGAAGTAAATAGCCATAAAATATAAACTATAAATAACACTGGTAAATGTGATTGCTAACTGTGGCACAATGGGGAGCACTTCCACCTCTGAATCAGAAGGTGGGGGTTCAAGACCAACTCCAGAGACTTGAGCACAAAAATTTAGGCTGACACTACAATGCAGTACTGAGAGAATGCTGCATTGTCAGATGTGCCATCTTCTGGATGAGACTTTAAACCAAGGCTCCATTTTCCCTGCCAGATGATCATAAAAGATCCCACAGCACTATTGTGATGAACAGTAGAATTCTCCCCAGTATCCTGGCCATATTGATCTATCAATCAAAATCACTGAGAAAAACAGG
Source organism: Carcharodon carcharias (assembly GCF_017639515.1). NCBI lineage: Eukaryota > Metazoa > Chordata > Chondrichthyes > Lamniformes > Lamnidae > Carcharodon > Carcharodon carcharias. The sequence goes on along the minus strand of NC_054481.1, from coordinate 20,065,950 downwards.
TTATCTGGCCATTATAACCTGTCTGTCTGTGGGAGCAGGATGTGTGAAATTGGCTGCTGTGTTTCCTACCTTACAACAGTGACTAAAAAAGAACTTCACTGGCTATAAAGCATTTTGGAACATTGTAAGGTCGTAAAAGGACTATGTAAGTGCTTTTGTTGATCAGTACAATACATATTTACTCAATATGCAAATAGAAAGTCATATTGCTGCTTCCAAAGGAGAATGTATTAATTTTGAACTTTTTCAAAAATTGCACACAATTATTTTTGAAAATATGTTTGATTCTCAAAGCTTGTGTATATAATGCTGGATCTCCTGTGACACTGCTCACAATAACTGAATCAGAAGGTATACTGTTTTGGCCCATTTAATGCAGAAATATTATCAGGAAATAGACCACGACGATTCAATAAACCAAATTGCTTTAATTTAATTACTGAACATTATAGATATGAGCATGATATTTTCAGGGTCATATTCCATCTGCATATTTGCCTGTAATAGAACCCTTATTGCCTGCGTGCACCTATAGCAATACAAGTTATAATTCAAGGTCCCTTGATTTTAATGTTTTCTTAATGCTCCCTGGGACCATCAGAAGTCAAGAAAGGCCTGTAGTTGCTGGTGCAGCAGGAAGTGAAAAGCTGACACCTGCCAATAGACCACTGGCAGTTATCAAGGGAAAGAGCAAGATGTCTGCAGTAGAATTTTTTCACATTTTATTCCTTGGGTCTCCTTTTTGTTTTAAAGTGTTTGTTTCAAAATGGAGCTGTGCAGGCACACTGATCGCATTATGGGGAAACTCACATACTGAAATATTTTACTGAGCCTTATGCGCAGTTTGTATCCAGTACTAACACTCCAGTTATCGGTTAGCTGCATTGGGATTCATTGATGTTTTGGGCATGAGGCAGTTCTCAGGCTTCCATGTCCAACAATACTGGATGCTCACCATCTCACCATCAGTTCCAATTTGTTGTTTAATAAGGAGCGAGGATTATAAAGTGTATTATATGAGCCCAGTTTTAACTCTGTGCAAATGGGTGGGTCTTCAATGAATTACAATCTCATCCAATGTTTCAGTTTCACACATCTCAGGTGTTGTTGAGAATAAGTGCAATAGTCATAAAAAGTAAAGAAATTAATTTAAAATACCGTAGGTGCTAGAAACAATTATATAGAAATTGAAACCAAATTAATTGAAAAATAAGGTAACATCATGTATATACGCTGGAAGATTGCAAGGCCTGAATTTTACCTTTGATGGGCGCGCATGATCGACAGGCCTGGTGGCATTCAAGAAACGGACCGCCGACCACGATTTCATGCTGGCTGGCCATTAATTGGTCAACCAGCGTGATACGTGCGATGAAAAACACCACTGTCGGGGCAGGGGCGGGAAGAGGGCGGGTGATGACGTTTCTGCGGGCACAAGTGAGAGCTGTGAGAAAGCTCTGTGAAGGCAGACAGCTGCCTCAGGGAGCTGCAGACCTTAAAATGCTCAAATGAAGATTTTAAAAGCTGCAAAAAAATGTCCGTGCTTCACAAACAATCAACTAAAAATATAGCTGCTAAAAATGCTGCCCACAGTTTTTTATTTTATTTCATAAGGAAATTTCATCCCGCCCTTGGATGAGGTTTGATGAAAAATACAAAAGTTGCCTGGCCGATTCGCCCGTCTACCAACCATAAGGCTGGATGGGCCACAAAAATTCAGAGACAATTGCGCTGTTAATGGGCTTAATTACCCTCTTAGTTGTCAGCGGGTGTGCTTCCGACTTTTGGGCGCACCTGCCGAGTGAAATATCATGCGAGTGCATGATGATGTCGGGACACTCACCCAACGTCTTCTCACATGCTTTTATGCCCAATTGGGTCAGGCGTGCACGTGCCCACCTGCGGGATGTAAAATTCTGCCCCAAATGTTTTATGGATAAAAGGAATAACAGTTAAATATACATATATATTAGTGGATCTACAATGTTGAGTCAGAGAATATAGTATCTCATTTATTTCTATTTCTCTGGTGTCTCCATTTTGCTGTTTCTCTCCTTCAGCCTTCACTTTCCCTTTTATCTTCCTAATTTATTTTTTTTCTTGTCTTTCCTTCTCTGCTTTGCTCTCTTGTGTGTTTCTTTTAGTTTAGGTGGTGTGGAAAGGCAAGAAGCCATCAGTGAAGAAAGGTTTATTTTCTGAATGGTGTTTCAGGCCAAATAATGCATTTGGCAATTCGTTCCTGATCTCTTCACGCATTTCTCTGTTAGGTGTCCTTGCCCCACCTCCCCCACCCCAAGCCCCCTCTTCTATCATTTGTGTATTTACCTCTTCCCACACAATACTACCGTACTCACCCCTATCATTACACCTAACCGTTGAAATACTGTCTCATTGTTAGATTACTTTACACAAAGCAAGCAACAGAGTCACAGGTGCAATCAAATCTGATTGACTCAGCTAACTACAGTCTCAAGAACAATATTTTAAAAATGCCTTGTTATCCGCATTAGCTGGCTCACTTAAACTTTCCCGACTGGCCCTGGGCTTGATAAGCATGAATTTTCCTTCCTGATTCAAACTAACTGGCAGACCACCAAATCCCCTTTTCTCTGTACCAGACATAGGTAGGGAGTATATTTGTTTTCTTCTTTGAATTCACTAGTAGACACAGCAATAAAATCAGCTACGTTTTCCCCCACCACACTATCCCCAACCTTCTTGGTCTGTACATTTAAAGAAAGCATCTCCTATTAGTCTCAGCATACATTAAGGGCTAAGAACTAAACAATTGACTCTCATATCAGTTTGAAATAAAATGTGAGCTGGAGAATTTCACAAACCGACACATTTGTTTCTAATACAATTTCAGTGTCTGCAGCATACTTTTTAATTCACTTTGTTTTCAAACATAGCATTTAAATACAGTGTAGTTCTTAACTCCTTTCTATGAAGAAATGGTGATCAAGAAGCACAAAAATCAAAAATATGGTAGCTTGCAGGAAGGGTGTCTTTATGTTGGATATTTCTGCCTCTTTTACTCTTGAGATAGTGCAGGTTCCACATTTTTACTCAGTTAACTCTTCACTCTTTATGATTTTGAGAACAATTCTGCTGGCCTGAACATCCTATCACACCCAGGAAAACAAAAAACATTTGTGCTAATTACTTCCAATCCTTTGTCTATGGAAGAATTTTATTGTGGGTGGAATTTTCCATGCCCGTTGGCGTCAGGCATCATGGCGGGCGTGAGCGGACAATATGGTGGGAAGGCCAAAAATTGGTTTCATGACGTGGTGAAACCAGTTTGCAATCGTCCGCTTCACCTTTCAATGGTGGGCCACGTTTCCTGCCGCCAGATGTTGGGAACGTTGTTCTAATACATCTACATATAATTATAAGGCCAGCCCACCGGAATCATCCCCCCATGCTGGACCATCAGGGCACAATCACACCAACGTGTTTCACAACGTCATTTATAATGCATGCACCTGGTGAGCTGCGCTTTCACAGTAACTGGGAGGTGAGGGCACACTAACATTGAGCAGCACTCACGAGTTGGACTTCAAAGTTGAGGGGCCACGCAATCAGGCGAGGACACAGGCAAGTCACTTTTTCCCAGCTGGCTGACATTGCGGCGCTGGGGGAAGGGCTACAGTGCAAATTGGGGCGAGTTGAGGGGGGGGGTGGGGAGCAAGGGCTGGACTACATGTGAGGCAAGTTGGGGGGAAAGGGTATAAGTTGCGGGGCGGCAAAGGCTGCACTGCGTCTGTGGCGAGTTGGGGGGTCAAGGGCAAGAGCTACACTGTGGCTGGAGCGAGTTGTAGGGGGGCAAGGTCTGCACTGCATCTAATGGTAGTGTACAAGCACATGCAGAGGGTGGGGAAGGAGGAGGGAAGCAGCCTCACATTAGGGAATCCTTGTATAAGGTGACCATTCCTCCGCAGCTGAGACAGTTCAAGCGCAGCCACATTGACCTGCTTGGAGTCGGGCCTCTAGTTTATCTGCCCGCTCAAGCAACGTGGAGCATGAAAGCACTAAATGCTCCGGAGCTTTTCATTCCTCAGGCACAGGCTGCAAACTAATGAGCATTTTAGTGGACTGCAGAACAATTAGATAACTCGGCAAGTCATACAATCTCCTTGCGAAAGCTGGCCATGGAGCAGTCACTGCTGGAGGTGCTCACAGCCCCTTTCAATGCCATCATTTAGGTTTGGACCAGTTCAAGCTAACAGTGCAGTCTTGCAGTGTGGGTTAGGAGAATGCCTACGCCTGAGCCGAGAGCACAGCATACAGTCCAGTGGGCGAAGCTGCGCCAATCGGTCAAATGGAGTGGGCTGGAGGTGGGTGGGGTTTCGGGCAGCCATGCAGCGCATTAAACTCTGGCCATCCAAGTAGTGACCAGCACTCTCTGGGATTAGCTAAGGGGCCTTCAGACTTTACCAACACAGGCTCTTAGTACACTCATGCTAACCCACAAATCTTTCTCTTTCATCCTGCAGGAGGAATACATCAGGAACATGAAGTGTGATGACCCAGCTGTATGCCTCATGGCTTACAGAGAGTAGAGATGAAAGAGAAGAGAGCAACAGAGGTGTCTGGCTAGACAGAGGGAGGAGCAGCACGCTCAAGGAGAAGGACCAGCTGGGGCTCCCACGCATGCCGAAGAGTCAAAGCGAGCTGACACTTGTCAGCGCCTAGCTAGACCCAGGGTCTATAGACAATTCCTGCATATAACCGAGAACCAGTGCCACCGAAGACTACTCATGTCCAAGAAACTGGTCGATCATATCTGCCATCTGTTGCAGGATTTGGAGCTAAGGGGACATGGACAGCATCCACTGCCAGTAGCCATGAAAGTGACTGTGACCACTCAATTTTTACACCAGTGACTACTTTCAGGGTGACCTCTGTGAGATATTGCAAGCCTCCATGCACAAATGAATCCATGCGATCACAGATGCCAGCTTCACAAAGACACACAACTCTGCATTTCACCTGGGATCAAGAAAGCCAGGAAGTAAGAGCCCTGGGACTTGCCCAGATCTCAGGTTTCCCACAGGTACAGGGTGCCATTGACTGCATTTACATGGTGCTCAGATCTCCATGGCAACAAGCTGTTAACTACATCAACTGCAAGGACTTCCATTTGCTGAATGTTCAGCTGGTGAGTGACCACCACAAATGCATCCTGCAGATCTGCGCACAGTTCCCAGGGAGTGTCCATGACTCCTACATTCTCAGTAGGTCTCAGATTTTTTAGGGTCCACAGTGGCTGCAGGGTTGGTGCCTCGGAGACAAGGGCTACCCGCAGAGGACATGGCTGATGACACCCATGCGATGACCTCAGAGTGCAGCAGACAAAAGGTACAACGCGAGGCTCATGCTGCAACTTATACCTTGGTGCAGCAAACCATTGGAATGTTGATAAAGGTTCCATTGCCTGGACCGGTCTGGGGGAGCCCTGCAGTACAGTCCACAGAGGGTGTCACGCATCATCATCACCTGCTGCGCCCTTCACAACCTAGCACTGCAACAGGGAGAGGAGCTGGCTGAGGAAGAGGTGGAGGAGTTGCACGTTTCCTCCGATAAGGAGGACGTTGACGGGGATGAGGGGGAGGAGGTCCTCGATGGCAAGGATGACAGTGCTGAGGCTATCGCACAGGCCAGACAAGGCAGGCACACTTGGAGGCCCTCATAACTGCTAGATTCATGGAGGATGATGACGGCATGCAGTAAGGAGACACCGTAGCATCTGTGAATGTTTGACTCCTGTCTGGTTGATGGCGGCACACATACCCTCTGTGATATGGCTCCTATCATGGAGGCGCAGCAGATGCCCATAGTCCCTACATTCCAGGAGGATGATGACAACGTACAGTGGGGACACTCCACAGATCCTCACATAGCTTACATGAATGTCTGACTCCTGTCTCGCTGATGGCAGATCACTTGCACTCTGTGAACAGGGTCATATCATGGAAATGCAGCGGAGAAGCCTTAATTTTTCTTGATCCTATGGCATCCTTCGTGAGCTGAAGCCTTTAGGACCACACTATCACCGGACACAGATGCTGATGAGATGGGGGGCCAGCCGCACCTCAAAGGTGCTGGGAGGTAACAGAGAGAATGACAGAATTCTGTGCCACCAGCCCAAGGCATTCTGGCAGCTACAATAAGCCCTATCAAGGTGCAAGCATGACCGATGTGTTCAGTGAAAATGAAGGCTTACCATCAGTGTGCTGGGAAAGTTGCGCAATGCACAGGGAAGAGGCCCAGGACTGAGGCACCTGCCTTTATCTTGTGCAGGGACCAAGGTTTCACATCTGAGTGTCACCAACACTGCTCTTCATAAGAAGGAGCCATAGGCAGACATTCTGGGGAGTTTATTTACAAAACTGAACATTATGTACAAGTGATTAACTCCCATGCCCAGGCTGTGCAACAATGATCATGAAGGTTGTTCTCCCAGGATGAGGCTATCCCATTGCACTTCGGGTGTGCTGATGCCTGCGATGTCCCCAAATGCAGGATACCCGACTGCAAAATTTGTGGTAGTGGGGGACTGCGTTCGCGCTCTCCCCTAATTTCAAATTCAAAAAGTACATCATCTTAATTAGTTTAATTGTTTTAACTCTAAAAGAGTTACATCATCTTAATCTTCCTACTCCTGCCATTATGTCTTAGTGACCCCCAACATCCACAGTGGAGGTGGAGGCAGCCTGCTGACTGCTAGGCCCTGTGATGACCTCCAGAGAGCCAAGATCTGGAGGGCCCCAGCCTGCTTTTGGGGTCCAGCTTTGTGGCAGTGGCACCTTCCTTGGCCTGTGGAGCTGGGGTCACAGTAAGAGGGGATTCGGATAGGCTGCATACTCCTGGAGTCACCTGGGTGGATGGCCCCAGGGTGTGCACCTGCTGATCCTCCTCCCTGCGGGTACCCAAGTGCCCCTAGCTGACTCCTTGAGGAAAACGGGAAGCTGGAATATGATTGAGCTGCTCTGCACGCCTCTTGCGTTGACACTGTTGGAGGCCAACTACGGTGTCAGTGATGGATTTCACTCCATGCAGCAGTGAAGGACCCATGTCCTGGACCAAACTCTCTAAGACGGCTACTATCCTACCAGTGTTGACCTCAGTGTGGTCCCACCGGCGCCTCTCATGCAAGATTGGTGACCTTGCTTGCTGGCCTTCACCCACAGCGGGTGTAGAGGACATCACAGTGGGCCTCCACTGCTTCCAGTAGGCGCTTGAGGGAGGTGTCGCTAAATCTGTTGGCAGCATGGTTCCTCCTTTTGGCAGCCACCAGTTTGCAGCAGCTTCCTATCCCTTGAAAAGTGCTAGATCTTTGCAGGGGCGGCCTTTAAACATGGTGCCCGGTTTACTGAAGGCCTGAGGTGATGATGGGGCAGGCGAATGAGACTAGGCATGTTTCCCGAGAATGCATGATTAATGAGGTGGGATTGGGATGATACGGTGCAGAAAATCGCCATTGCAGCCAACAGGTAAAATGTCCTTTTTTCCAACAGCTATCAGAAATAATGCAAATCTGGGCGATTCCACCCTTTGTCTTTAAAAAGCGGAGAGCATCACATTAGACCTTTTTGGCTTTGAACTAAAATTCAAATTTCTTGAACAATGATCAAAGAAAATATGTAAGATAATACAATACATATGTATGCAATTCCTTGAACAACTAGAAAGCAAAGAAATCTATGGGCAACATTTTCCACCCCCCCCCCATCGGGGGGATGCACGGGAGCAGGCATGAGTGGGCGGGCTCCCGATCGGTGACCCCGATGGTGGGCGTGCCACCATTTTACCTGGGCAGACCAAGTAAGGCCCACCCAGTGTGACATCCACCAGGAAGCGCTATGTGCGGGCAGGAGGGGATTCCCTCAGCCAGGAGTGCGCTCTTTCACACATGCACGTGAAAGAGCGCACAGATCTCCCTGAGGCAAAGTACTGCCTCAGGGAGATCGGCTCTGGTTTGAAAATTTCAGTAAAGAAGGGGAAAAAAATTACTGACATGTCTACTCATATGAGAGTGGCACATGAGCTGGGACATGTCAACTTCTTTTGTTTAAACATTTTATAAAAATTTTAATACCCTCATGAAACCTCATCCTGCCGGGCAGGACAGGCAGGTCCATTAATCATGTTAATTACTTTATTAATGGCCTTCATCGGCCTTTGACAGTTCGGCCGGCGTGCAGGTGAATCGGCTGCATGTCCGCTTAACTGAAAATCTAAATGACGTTGGGTGACGTCGGGATGCAGGGCCATCATTACCCAGCATCATTTTACGCGGTGGCGAGTGGGCCCCATCGCCCATTCGCCAAGCAGAAGATTCTGCCCTATGTTCCAAACTATTCTTTAGTAGGTAATGTCCTTATGTAGATTTTTCTAATTACAAAAGCCAGCAAGTCTAACCTAACTTTCTCTGAAGATTTCAACTGACTCAACTTCATGCTTCTCAGCTCATGGCACAACTTCTGATCAGTTATTTAAATCCAGATGCACCCTGAAAACAACTGGTGTGGGCTCCCTGGATTGGAATAGCTGGCAGTTACATTAAAATTTAACTGCCTGTCTTACATACATCTGAGCTAATCAAAAAATATGCTTGTTTGAATGTGGCTTGGCTGTTGCCTACCGTACTTCAATTAAACAGGCAAACCATCTGCACTCACCAAATTTGTGTCAAGTTAGGGTGGGACATGGATTTCACCTGCAGCAGGCTTTGTAACACATTTTGGGTACAATTTTCACAAGGGTTTCCCCATAATTACTGTGTAGGAACATTCAAATTCTGGAAAATCAGTAAAAACATTTATGCCATTTTTCCAAGGTAAATTATGTGATTCTTCTGCTGAAGTTATGGTGGGTAAACAAACCCCACTGATTACACCCCTTTTACGCCTCATCATTGAGCTAAAGGAAGCTCTACTAAACTAAACAAGACAAAAAATACTTCATTTTTGTTTTAAGACAGCAGGGCATAGAAGGACTGGAAATGGAATGTCAGGTTGAGTGCACTGGGGTGCAGGTTCAAAGAGAGGGGAGAATGGAACAAAATAAGAGCTTTTATTTGGGATAGGCTAATAATAGGAAGAAGAAATATAGGTGTTTTGTGGGAAGGAAACATATGGGTGCTCAGTGGGGTAAAATAGAGGTGCTCGGTGTGAGAGGGAGGGGGCTGACAGTAGCAAAATGCTGCATGGCGGGAGCAAGGACAGAAAAGATATTATTGCCTCAGCCAGAAGTGCTTAGTCAGCACTAGCAATAATAGAATGGTGAGAGGCGAACCCCATGGGGTACAAGTAGAGAGGGGAAATGCAAGGGATTGGATAAAAGCCGAGATACTGGGCTGAATTTTCTGGCTGACGTGCAAGTGGTAGAGCCTGCACGTCAGCGCTTAAAATGTTGTGCGAGTGTCCCGGCGTCAGTGTGCAGCATCGCGATGTTTAGGTTGGCGGGTGCACTATGCAGCGCGACACGTGCCCGCCACTAATTAAAGACCTTGTTAAGGCCATTAAGTCACCAACTGTCGACGATTTTATGGGGCCCGTGCAAACTTCGGCTTGGAGCAGGGGCCCAACGGGCAGGCGAGTAACTGATTTTTTAACAAACCTCATCCACTGTTGGAATGAGGTTTGATTTCAGATTTTAAAAAGTTTTATAAAGTTTTTGTGTGCTTCATTAACATGTCCCATCTCATGTGACATTTTCACATGAGGGGGACATGTTAATGATTTTTTTATTTTTCTAGTTTTGAACTTTCACCATCTTTCAGTGATCTCCCTGAGGCACCACTTAGCCTCAGGTAGATGTGCGCTCTTTCACACATATGCGCATAAGAGTGCATTCTCACAGTTGGGGAATCCCACCCCACCCCCCACCCACACAGGAAGCGCATAGCACTTCCCGGCGGACGTCACACTGGGCAGGCCTTAACTGGTCCATCCACGTAAAATGGCAGCGGAGCCCACTTCGGCGACGGCAATCGCCTGCCTGCCCGCCGCCGAGTCAGTCAGGCCCACACGCCCATCAAGGGCAAAATTCAGCCCGCTGTGTGTGTGGGGGGGTGGGGCGTTAACATGGGCATTTGAGGTGGGAACACAGATGGCAAGAGGTGAAAGGACAGTATAGTGATTGAGGAAATGCATGTATACTCAGGTGAGTGGGAGTGGAAGACTTGACAGGACTTTAAAGCCCTGTTTTAATTAAAAACAGCAAACAGTGTTGTTTAAATAAAACAAGACATTCTACTGAAGCACTGCAAAGACCTGCAGGAAATCTTGTTTTGCACTAAAAATTTGTCAGACTCCCACGATCAATGGACATAAATGTTTCAATCATTTTTTTAAATTTTATTTATCTAAAAAGTGCTCAAAGCACTTAAGGAACTTAAAAGCAATCTTATTTAGTGGAGAGACTAGGGTTTGAAGCATAGCTATTCACTGAAGGCTTGGTATCCCATTAGGGGTGTGAATGGCAATAGCAAGCTTCCCACAATATCCCTCATCCTTTCAGACTCCCTATCCGTGACCTGTTGTTGATCTACACTTAGCTATATCCATTCTTTGGTCAAATACGCTGTGTCTGTATGGCACCTGGCCTCACACATGCGCAAACCACTCAGATTGAAAGAATACAGAAGCGTGCACTGAGATTGATCTTAGGCCCTCAGTACCAGTCATAAAGCAATGCCCTTCATGTCACAGAGCTTGAATCTCTACAAACCAAAAGAGTTAATATTTACACTAAGTTTGGAAAATCCCTAAAGCAATCTACCCAGTTTCAAAACTGGTTACCACCACTACGTCCAGAGGGATCAAGGAGAGGTTCGGTTAAATTCATCCCCATTAGAGGTAGGATGGAAAGGTACTGATGTAGCCCTATTCATTACATAGTTTGGGTTCTCAATGAAGTAATTAAATGGTTAAATCAATGGGCTGAATTTCACGCTTGGCGCGCACGGAAGCGGATGTGGAATCCACTCCCGGCCACGGTTGGGTTGCAAATGCGATTTCATGCTGGATGGCCAATTAAGGTCCACCTAGAGTGAAACACGTCTTCTCAATAGTCTGGTAGGGCTGGAAGGGGGCAGGTCTCCGTTGGCAGGTACCTTAAAACCGGCAGAGGCAGCTCCCTGAAGGCTGCCAGGGAAGAATCTTTGGAGTCTGTCCAGGAAACCATTTCATTCAAACAATGGCCTCACCAGCAGCTGGAGACGTCAGGCAGGACAGCAAGTTGGTTGGACACTCTGCCCCCCGTTTCTAAGACAAGAGACTCATGGTCCTTGTGGAGGAGGTCTAGTACCCAGGGATGGCAGGAGGAGGCACCACACCTGACCAACAAAGCCAGGGAGGAGGTGGCAGCCAAGGCCACGATGTTGTGCAGTGCACATGGATGCAGTGCTGCAAAAGGTTCAACGATCTGCTGCACTCAGCAAGGGTGAGCACCGAATTGGCATGGGTCAGTGCGCAGAAGCGTTAAGGGCTGCCATCCTCCCCGTGGAGCTTAGGGGTGTTGAGTCTGAATGCCAACTGTCACTGATACCGGCACCAGCCAAGGGGGTGAGCTCTGGCTGCTTGGCCTGAGAGCCTTGCAGGTCAAGGGCCATGTCTCGGATGTGCCCTGCAAGGGTCGCAGAGGTGGAGGTTTGCCAGGCTGCAATGGTGCTGCAAGTACAGAGTGGGCAAATCAATACTCCACAGTCATTTCAGGAGAAGAGAAGCCATACCACTAACAAGAGAACTAAGACAGGCAGAAGCCCCCCAAACCTCCTTATTCTGATGAGGTACGAGATGGATGCCTTGGAGCTGGAGTGCTGCCACCCACCTCAGTCAGCCAGTCATGGAAAGGAAGGGGTCTCTGATGAAGGTAAGAGTGCAGTGAACAGATGTGAGTGTCGGATTGTGCAAACATTCTTGGGTAGTCGCATCATTAATGGGAACCTCAAATCTGGCATCCCCATTGACAATGGCACCATGATGCAGATCTCCATTGTCTCATCAGGGTGCGTGGCATGCACAGTGACAGTGTGATGACTTAAACTAATGACATGTTGTCATTCTCCCCTAGAATCCCCAGCTTGTCCATGAATGCAGAACCCCAAAGAGGCTTCCTTGACGCCAGAGGACCCTGGGCTTTTGACACATCTGCATCACACCCCCTCTCTGCACCAAGCACCAGCACAGATACCAGCACCTCGGTGTGCATTAGATCATTGACTAGAGTGTTGGTGCATAGCGGTGAGGGTACTTCACACTCATTTGAGGAGCAAGTAGAGGTAGAGAATGCTCAGAACTCTGGCAGTTGGAGGCCTGCTGGAGACCAGGACAATGCCAATTTGAAGACAGGAATTGTCCTTTAGGCGGCAGATGCTGGATGTCCAGAGGGAGATGTGGGAGCATCTGGTGGAGATCCATGAGGATATGCGTGCTATGGTCTCTGTTGTGGAGGAGTCCATACAGAGCATGAGCACTACATTGACCCTCATCGCTGAGCACACTGCCTCCTCCATTGAGTGAGTGATGACTCTCATGGAGAGGCAACTCCAGGGACAGAATCAGGAGTTCCTGGGGCTGCGCTTAGACCTGCAAGCCCTCACACAGGCAATAACCTCAGGAGGTTAGTGCCAGTGTGGGAGATGGATGAGGCACCCAGTATCCCAGCTAGGTGCCCGTCCATCCTTGGCGCGCAGGGAGGTCCTCACATTACTCCACAAGTTGCTTGTTATCTCTGCAGGCTTCTCTCAGGGTGTTCTGGATAATGGCAGCAGCTCCTCATCCAATGACTGGGGCATCTGATGAGGCTGCAATGACTGTCAAGAGGCCGGCCATGGCACTGGCCGCTCAATTCCAGGTGGGGCCAACACAGGTTCCACTGGCCAGAGAACAACCGTCAAGGTCATCAAGGCCAACATGACAGCACAATCAGCAGGCTACCTTCAATGCTGTTGCCAGCAAGGCGAGAAGGTGCGGGCCAACAAGATGCAGCACTCGCAAACTTAAGTTGAAGGCACCGTGAGCACAACAGGGACTGTTCATAGGCGATCTTCTGTTCTGCCATGTTTTGTTACTATGTTTACTGGTGTGACCATTAATACCATATATTGTTATGTTCATTTGATGTGAGTGCCAACATGATATAAATTTTACTTTTGTCTTCATGGCCTGATTATGCTTCACTTGTTTTGTAGGTGTAGGACACGCCAGTATCTCATGCTGGACATGAGTGGCTCTAAACTTTATTGCACAGGCACTGAGTGGACTTTGGGTTCAAAGGAAAGGGTCATTTCAAACATCCGGGATGAAGGCAGCACCCCTGGCATGAGGCAGAAGCAGATCTTTGGCAGCCTAACTGAAGAAGCATTGGATCAAGGCATCCCTGGTGTCCCTGCCTCCCTGATGGACCCAGAAGTCTGCCTCCACATCCTCAACATGCTCCTCACGGGGCTCCTCTCCTAACTCACCACTGAATCCATCCTTTGTGGCCTGTGGAGCTGCCTCAAGATCCTCTTCCTCCAGTGGGTCCTCCCTTGCCAGAGCCAGATTGTGAAGAGCGCAGCATGCAACCACTATTAGTGACAAGCTTTGGAGGATATTGTAGTGCTCCCCCGAACAGTCCCGGCATTGGAAGCACATCTTCAGAAGATCTGTGGTCTTCTTGAGCCTCATCGCCCTAGTGGAGGCATGACTCCTATAATAACACTGGTCTGTCTCTGTTCTTGGGTGGTGGAGGGCATCATAAGCCACCTTTTCAATGAATATCCCTCGCCACCCAGCAGCTATCCATCAGTCGAGCTGGAACAGTGAACAGCCTTGGTACCTGTGAGTGTCTGAGGATGTAAGCATCATGGGAGCTGCCAGGGTAGCTTGCACAGACTTGCAGGATCTTGTGGTGACAAACTATCTGGACGTTCATTGAGTGGAAGTCCTTCCTATTAACAAAGGCACCTGGCTGACCCACTGGTGCCTTGATAGCTACATGTGTGCAGTCAATTGCACCCTGGATGCCGGGGAACTCAGCAATTGCTGCAAAACCTCTGGCTCACTCAGCTTGGCATTTTTTAAAAACTCATTCACAGGATGTGGGTTTCACTGGCTCAGCCAGCATTTATTGCCCATCCCTAGTTGCCCTTGAGAAAGTGGTGGTGAGCTGCCTTCTTGAACCGCTGCAGTCCACATGGTGTAGCTACATCCACAGTGGTGTTAGGGAGGGAGTTCCAGGATTTTAAGCCAGCAACAATGAAGGAACAGCGGTATATTTCCAAGTCAGGATGGTGAGTTACTTGGAGATGAACCATCAGGTGGTGGTGTTCTTATCTATCTGCTGACCTTGTTCTTCTAGGTGGTACTGGTCGTGGGTTTGGAAGGTGTTGTCTAAGGAGTCTTGGTGAATTCCTGCAGTGCATCTTGTAGATGGTACATACTGCTGCTACTGTGTATCGGTGGTGGAGGAAGTGACTGTTTGTGGATGTGGTGCCAATCAAGCAGGCTGCTTTGTCCTGGGTGGTGTCAAGCTTCTTAAGTGTTGTGGGAGCTGCACTCATCCAGACAAGGGTGTAGTATTCCATCGCACTCCTGACTTGTGCCTTGCAGGTAATGGATAGGCTTTGGGGTGTCAGGAAATGAGATACTCATCATACAATTCATGGCCTCTGAACTGCTCTTGTAGACACAGTATTTATATGGCTAGTCCAGTTTGGTTTCTGGTCAAAGGTAACCCCCAGGATGTTGATAGTGGGGGATTCACTGATGGTAATGCCATTGAACATCAAGGGGCGATGGTTGGATTCTCTCTTGTTGGAGATGGTCATTGCCTGTCACTTGCGTGGCATGAATGTTACTTGCCACTTGTCAGCCCAAGCCTGGATATTGTCCGGGTCTTGCTGCATTTGAACATGGACTGCTTCAGTATCTGAGGAGTCAAGAATGATGCTGAACATCGTGCAAGCATCAGCAAACATCCCCACTTCTGACCTCATGATGGAAGGGAGGTCATTAATGAAGCAGCTGAAGATGGTTGGGCCTAGGACACTACCCTGAAGAATTCCTGCAGTGATGTCCTGGAGCTGAGATGACTGTCCTCCAACAACCACAACCATCTTCCTTTGTGCTAGGTATGACTCTAACCAGCGGAGAGTTTTCCCCCTGATTCCCATTAACTCCAATTTTGCTAGGACTCCTTGATGCCACATTTGATCAAATGCTGCCTTGATGTCAAGGGTAGTCACTCTCACCTTTCCTCAGGAGTTCATACTGGCCTTGTCCATACAGGGAATGAATAAATGTCATTACCCGCCTGAACAGAGCATCAGTCACCAACTTGACACAACTGTGGACAGCTGATTGGGACACTCCACAAAGAACTATCACTGACCCCTGGAAACAGCCTGAGGTATTAAAGTTGAGGGCCACTGTGATCTTCAGAGCCACTGGCATGGTGTCCATCAACACAGTTGGAGGTGATCTCAGCCCCAGTCATCAGACAAATGGAGGTCACAGTCTCCCTGGAGAGGCAGAGCCTCCTTCGGCATTGCACCTCGAACATGTAGAGGTAGCTGCATTGCTGCCTCTAAATCCTGGCAGCAGACCCCTTCCACCGTGGACTACCTGCTGGCCCTGTGCCCCTTGTGTGTGCACACCTCTCCTACCACGGGTTGCCCTGGACGCTGCATAGGGACACCTGGCCTCCTCTCCCTTCTGCCCCTCACTTCCTCCACAGAGGAGATGCCAACAGCAGAGAGCACAATCCCCATTGCCAGACTATCAGAAGACTGTCTGGTGCCTGGAAGGGTCCGCATGGTCAAAATCCTCCAGGCTTCTTGGAGACACCAATGAGTCCTGAAATGAAGCCTAGGAATGCTAAGACTGAAACTCAGAACAGAGATGAAGCTGTCAAGTTCAATTAAGCAACCAGTAGCAGACTATCTCTTAAACTCCTCACTACTCACAATGGCAATGCTGCAGGCCCTTTTTATCCCACCTTTGATGAGGTTTCGTTAGAAGTGGACTGCCCCCTGCCCATTTTGCCCACGGGATGAGCACAAAATTGGGATCGTTGGCCTTGCTGATGGCCTTAAGTGGCACTTTAATTGTTTCTATTGGGGATTTAACACCCACACGCGCCCACAAACTTGAAGATTGCTCGCATACGGGATGATGTCGGGACCCTTGCCCAACATCATCTTGCACTTTTTCACATCCATTTGGGTCAGGCACATGCCTGCCCGTGGGATATAAAATTCTGGCCTGTATGTACTTCAATGGCTGTACTGTAGGAATGGTGTATTGCAATTTTGATATAATTTTAAATCAATTTTCCGTTTTTTATTCTGTCCACCACTTCCCTGTTACCTGCTGAATTTGTTTGTTTATTTTTGTTATTACATGATTGCCACATGTTTCCAAGTTTCTAATTTGATTACTTAGTCCATGTAGGAATTTTATGAACACTGCAATTTAAACTTAGGGCTGCATACATGATTCTTGAATAAAATACCATTAATTAGAAAACTTTTACAGGAAAGCATATCTCCAATGTCAGAAATTTTGTGTTTCAACCTTTAAAAACCATTTAAAATATTTAAGGGTTTTAAAGCCAGGACTGTTCAGAGAACAAGAGATACAACTGAGTTGGTCTGAGAAGAGTGGTAGTGCACAGTACTATTTGCCTTTGAAATACAGGTGGGAAGACTCAATAGAAATAAGGTTAAAAAAAATGATAGCCAGGTGCAATGGATATTGTGTGACTGGAGGAAGCAATTAAGTGACAAAGTAGGGAAAGCACTACATATAAGACTTTTATACATGTAGAAATAGATAAATATTGCTTTGAAGTAACAATCAGCTCATGCTGTATATCAGATTTTAAACCTATGGTGTACGTGATAAAATTGCATTTTGTAATTTTATATATATCATGATTATGTATTTATAATGCCCCAAAAAGCTGTTTTAAAAAAGTCAGCTCATTCTGTATATCAGATTTTAAACCTATAGTGTACATGATAAAACTGTATTTTGTAATTTTATATATATCATGATTATGTACTTGTAATGCCCCAAAAAGCTCTAATGTTTAAAAAAGTCCCTGACAAAGGCACTGGTTTTATGCAGGATAAAGAGAACTGACATGCATCATTCTTATTATAATAATGCCACTTGCAAATGATTCAATGGCAGTTCACAATGTCACTTGCAATAAAAGATTTTAATATGAATCATGTTATCACACAACCAGTATTTGTCAAAATTGAATATTTTAGAAGTTCACATCAAAAATCTCAGCAACATACTCTGGTTATATTTAACTATTCCAGCTACTAATAACTGCGAATATGCCAGTTCTTTGAAAATTGTATTTTTTTATTTTAATGAAAATTAAAATATTATTTATTATGACATTTTTAAAAACAGTGCAGCAAATCCTACATGGAGCCACACTTTGGAGGGAGTGTTGTTAGAAGAAAGAGAATTTTGCTCCCAAGATGGGTAGCTCCCACTCCCCATGCCTCATCCATGTCAATTTATGCCAACCCATGCCCTACCCACCCCAATGGCCCTCATACCCTCCATGTCAACTCATGCCCCACCCTAACCCCAAGGCCCCTTTTGGTCCCTACGCTAGTGCCAATTCATGACCCCAACCCATACCCGTGGCCCCTCAAAGCCCTGATGCCAACAGTGCCAACTCATACCAGCTCATGATCCCCACCTACCACCTTTTGCTCTTACACCCTCTGACCTAACAGCCTTCAAAACACTTAGCCAATATCCGCCATAGGCAGACCTCAGGAGCCATGTTGCGGTGAAATAAAATTCTGAATATCTATTTTAGAATTCACTATATTAACAAGTCCCATTCATGAAAGCCCATTCAATACACTTAAATCCCCAACAGAAACAAGTATTTGTATTCATAACCCCACAAAGATAGTTAATTCTTTAAAAACATATCTGAGCTGTCAATCGAACTGTGAACTTACAGCCCCCCACTGTGATAATGATAAGTTGTGGAAAGCAATCAAGCAGCAATAATGCTATAATGGTAGCACTTAGGGTTATATCAAAAAACAGCGACTGAAACTGCTAGAACAGTTTTTTTTACTTTCAGACACAGGCAAGCAGTTTTTTTTATCAATTTTTAAAGGACAGGGATATAAATAACTTGATAGCTTGACAGTTCTACATAACTTATCCACTCTTCAAGAGCATTTACATATCCACCATAAAGTCATGGAATACATGCTGCAGGTTGAGGCCATTCCTCAAGCAAAAATCAGGTCTGCTTGTCCTGTGCAGAGTTTAAATGGCACAACCAATTCGTAATTCGCACTGTGTATTCCACACCCCACTCCCTTTCCCCTATCAGCAAAAATGGGGGTGGGATTTCCAGATCCAGATCCTGTCCACCATTTTTAAAGGTCCACGGAGTCTCCACGACTCCGTGAAAAGCTTCCCCAAAGGGCTCAATAATGAATTATCCACAAAAACATTTCTTAAAATTAAAATATTTCATTTTGAAATAGCAAATGTTCTGTGGTGTTGCTTATGACAAATTGGATGATAAATTGCTTTATAATGAAAGAAATTACACCAAGTGATACACAATCCATATTTGCTGCTAAGATGGGAAAGTGCTTAATCAGCCTATCCCTTTAAAACTACAAAGTCTAACTGCTGTAAGCAAACACATCCTGAGGTAAGAATTTAATTACTATTTGATGAAGATGGGGAGGTGCTATGTATTTCCTGCTCCAAATCAGGAAAAAAACTATATGAAATGGCTGCCTTTCTTCTTTATACTTGTGACAATTTGACCTTTAATGGGCACTATCCATGTGTTTATAAAATAGAATGTAATTGCTTTGTAGTAGGGATGATTTCCCTGAATATTTAAATGTCTAGAAATAAAGGGGTAAATTAAGGAAATTATTTCTACAAATACCACAATTATGTCCTCACACTATCTTGAAAAAAAAACACTGCTATAAAAATACAAGATAACAATATCTTAAGTTCCTCATCACTGTGCTTGAAGCTCACCCACATATTTGTTATTTATACCTTGATGTTCTAAGTACAACACAGCCTGTATGTAGCAGAAAAACTCTTAGGGCAGAATTTTCTACCTGTCGGGCAGGCGGGCCCGATCTAATCTCTGGCGGGTGGAAAGCCGATCCCCGCTGGAGAAACAGGCCCTGCCGCCATTTCAAGTGGGCGGGCCACTTGAGGCCCACCCAGTGTGACGCCCGGCAGGAAGCGCTATGCACTTGCTGTGTGGGCAGGGGGGATTCCCCAAATGCGAGAGTACGCTCATTCACGCATGCGCACGAAAGAGCACACATCTCCTTGAGGCTAAGTGCTGCCACAGGGAGATCGCTGAAACCTAATAAACTTTAAAAATAGAAAAATAAAAAAATCCTTAACATATCCCCCTCATGTGACAATGTCACACAAGATGGGGCATGTTAATAAATTTCACTGAAACTTTAATAAACTTTTTAAAACCCTACATGAAACATCATCCTGCCGGTGAATGGGGTTTCATGTTTTTTCAGAAACCCGCCGGGGCTCCCAGCCGGCCCACCAACCTTAAAAGTTGGATGGGCAGATCCTTTAATTGTTTTAATTATCCTGTCAATGGCCTCAATTGGCCATTGACAGGTTGGAGAGTGGACAGCTAATCTCGCTGTGCCCCCGCCTTCCTGAAGATTTAAATGGGGCAGGATGACGTCGGGGGTTCCCCTGATGTCATCCCGTGTCATTTTCATGTTGGCGAGCGGGCCCCACCCCCTGCTTGCTGACAGAAAAATTCAGCCCTTAGTTTGGTTCTGGAATTTCCAAGCTTAGAGGTCATGTAATGCAAAAGAGAGGGAGAGAGAGAGAGAGAGAATCTAATATAGACTAACATTTATTGCTCTGCAACTGTTCACATCACTGTGTGCCATGCAATTTTATTTCAGTCAGATGAGAGCTGTGAATAGCTAATTGATGGTTCATGTTAATATTTCAGAGGTAATGTTTAGTTCTGGGAAGATTATTATTGTTAAGGTAAGATAATTAAAATGCTGGGCTTCAGTGATTGCCACAGAATAAAAAATGACAGTTCATGAGATTACCCACGGTTGTTTAATAGAAGCAGAATAGAGGGGATAGAGCTATAAAACAGCAGGTGGGCTTACTTAGCCGGAGAAATTATAAATGAGCGATAATTGGCTTGGAGGTTGGTTTGAGGATAGCCCACAGCAAGCTATGTCATCATGGAGATTGGTGGAGCTCTCTGGTTTCAGCTTGTCTGAGTTTTTTCTGGGAGAGCTTTGTAGATACAGTTTGGACCTTGTGTGGTTTGCATCTCACTAAGTGAAGTTACGCAAAATGAATGACAGTTAGACAGACCTGTGCTGTAAGCAGAGTAAAGCACTAACTTCATCACTGAAAGGCGGGTGAGGCTTAGAGCAGAATTGAGCCCTTGGCTGGCGGGCAGGCCCCACCGGCTCGGTGGCGGGTGGGCAGCCGAACCCCACTGCCGAAATGGGGCACATGCGAAATTCGGGAGATTCGTGAGAGGTAAGTAAACTCTAAAAATATAAAAATATTACAATTATTAACGTGTCCCCCTCATGTGACAATGTCACACGAGATGGGACATGTTAATAATAAACACATAAAATTTATTAAATTTTTAAAAAACGGACATGAAACTTCATCCCGCCAGTGGATGAAGTTTCATTAATAATCTGCGGCCCGCTGGGGCTCCTGGCCTGCCGCCAGCCTTAAGGTTGGCCGGGCATGGTGTTTAATAAGGTTAGTTAGCCTGTCAATGGGCTTAATTGGCCATTGACAGGTCAGCAGGCGGACATCTGATTTCGCTGTCCACCCGCCCTCGTGAATATTTAAATGGACCGGGATGACATCGGGGATTCCTCCCGATGTCATCCCACATAATTTTCCCCTCGGAGAGTGGGTCCTGCCCCCAAATCGACGAGGGGAAAATCCTGGCCTTAATCTCAGTTTGAATCTTGTGAGGAACAGATGCTTAAAGATTGCCTTGCCTGAAGCTAATCGCAGAATCTACAGCAGGCCTCACACAGTGCCACTGCAAAAGAAAGTAACCAGCAGATTAGTTTGAAAGTATTGGAAACGTAACCAGAACAAGGGACTGAGATCTCCACAAATAAATAGTAAATGGATATTTTACTTCTGAAAATAACTGGAGCTGCGGAAAATTCTCCAGATAACTGCAGCATACTTATGTGTGGTCCCTACAGAAGTAAATAACTTTAAGAGTGGTATATCTTATAACAGGATTTTTGGGAGGGGCTAGGAAGTAAAACTAAGTGCATAATATATATAGTTATAAATCATACTGTTAAGTTAATAGTGCTTGTTTTATTTAAGTCTTTTTTATACAATAAATTTTGTTTTGTCAAAAATAGTGAAATCTTGTGATGTAGTTCTATTGGCTAAAACAAGGTATTCGGATTTCTTTTTAAATATTAAAGGTCCCTAACTAGATCGTAACAAAATATCCACTCATCCCAAGCTTACCATTAACAACTGGGCTTATTCTACTGTCGAGCCATCCTTCCTACTATATTTTGCCATTAAATGAATTATTCTAGGTTGAATATTTTCTGACAGATATTTGGAAATATGAAAACTCCCCATTTTTTTTAATTTTACACTCTGCAGTTCCTGACCACATCTGACACTACCCTGTGAGTGCAAAGGCAATGTAGAAATCATCAAATGAATACCGGATGGAATTATATTTTTCCTTACACGGGATTTGGGCATCACTGGCAAGGCCAGTATTTGTTGCCCATCCCTTAATTGAGAAGATAATGAGCCACCTTCTTGAACTGCTGTAGTCCATCAAGTGCAGGTACATCCACAGTGTTGTTAGGAAGGGAGTTCCAAGGTTTTGATCCAGTGACAGTGAAAGAACAGCAAGTCAGGATGGTGAGTTGCTTGCAGGTGGCAATTGCCAAGCATCTACTTCCTTTGTCTTTCTATGCGGTAGATGTCATAGCTGTTGAAGGAGGCTTAGCGAGTTGGTGCAGTATATCTTGTATATGGTACATAATGCTGCTTGTTGGGAGATGGTCATTTCCTGGCACTTGTGTGAGTGAATGTTACTTGCCACCTATCAACCCAAGTCTGAATGTTGTCCAGTTCTTGCTACTTATGGACACAGACTGCTTCAGGATCTGAAGAGTTGCATGCATTGATGCCTATGGGCTCAAACGATAATTGCAGAAGCTTGTGACAAGTCTCATAGCCAATTTTCAGAAAATATTAAAATACGTATTTTATAAATACGGGAGCTGCTTTGAAAAGAAGCATATATATCATAATGTGAAATATATGCCATTTATAAAGAAGTACCCAGTGTATGATGCTGGCAAAGGAATGCCAGTTCCTCAGTGTACACATAATTTGGTTTGCTCTTAAGAAGCATTTCTTCTCCTACAGAAAATATACAACAAGCCAAACAATTCATCCATACTGGGTACACACACCATCCGCGGATTGAAGTATATCTACTTTATACCTAAGATATACTTATCTTTTACTCATTGCACATGCTTTTAGAATAAATAATTAATATCAAAACGTGTCAGTGTGCTTGAGGTCATTGAATCGGTTTCAAATATTTGAAGTCTTGTAAATATCACACCATTTTAGTTATGGGGTTAGAATACACGTATACTAAGAAATGCACAACAGGAGTTGCTAAGGTCCATTGTTATCTCTCCACAAGAAACATGTATAGTGGTAGAGCTAGCTGTTGACCCTAGTTCCAATCCATGTGCTTACTGTTCCTGAATTATACCTATGTGCCCTTCTAATTTTTTTCTTCATCTCCCACCCACATAGGAAGTGGAATTGAGTTCTTCTGGTGCACATCCCAACGGTGGACCCAGAAGTGAGCGGAACTTCTCACAGCAGAACAGCTGGCTGACAGCGAATACACAGCAGCAGAGAAATGAGCTCGGCCGATTACATGGCCTGGGTGAGCAGGACGTCTTCTGTGAGGAGATGGGTTCATAGGTCCAGGTACCTATAGCAGCATCGGTGTGGCAGATAGGAATACCAGGGAGCTTTCCCTGGACTTCAGCCTTTTTCTCTGCCACTGATCCAATAGCATCAGCTTTTGTCAGCCTACCTCTCTAGAACTGACCTGAGAAGCATCACCTTAACCTCCACACTCAGTTGGCAAATGTCTCAGAGCACACAACATTTGGACCCATGTTCTCCTCCAGATTGTCTAGGGTCAGAGGGAGCTGCTGTTCCCCAGTGACAACATCAGGAAACCCTCCCAAATGATCAAGGGGGCCTGAGATTGCAGTGGAGATTAGCAGCTGTAGGATCCGCAGGTGCACCGGGGTCCAATGCAGGAAAAATATCAATGACTACTCCATGCTGCCAGGATGAGTTGAACGGTGGCATTAGATCAATGTGGCTCTCATGAGGGCAACAGGCAATGTCTTTCAGTGAGGGAGGGCGGGGTTAGGTGGTAGAATTCATTGTAAGCCTCAGCAGCAGATGCATCATGAGGCCTGGATATATGTGGGCCAAAAATTGCAGGTTTATCCTCACTGTAGAAGTGGCATGAGTGTGGAAGGGTTACCCAGGAGGCCTCATTATCGATCATTGGAATGCATGTTGACAAGGAGGTTAGGTGTCTATCAAGATGAGACTCATTCTCCCCTTCTGTCTGCAGGAGAAAATGGCACATAACATCAAAGAATAGGTAAAGGAGTGCCCACATAAGGACACTCACACATGCAGAGGAGGCAGCAATGGAATTGGCCAAACAGCAGGGCAGCCAGGTCCAGGTAATCACTGATGGCGAGAAAAGACAGTGAGGATGCCTCAAGGCTGGTGCCAAACACTGGGCAGAAAGGAAGTGCATGTCAGAGGGATTGTGAATAACGAGCCTAATTATTTCTGTTTTCTAATGCAGGTCCTCACATTCCAGAGGATTGGCCTGCTCCATTGCCCATGCTCCTGTCCACCTCTGAGAAGGAGGGCATCAAAGCAAGCAGACTCTATGATGTGCCATTACTCATTGCCACAGTGTCACATCTTTCCCCCTCCACCATCATAGATGTCAAGGCCGTGCCATGCCCTAGCAACCGTAAATGTAAAAGCTTGTTGTTGCACCAAGGTGGCATGGGTGTTCCAGCGTTAGATTGCAATATGAGTTAGTGTGTGATTAAGTCGTGTTGTCACTTTATTTATGTGTGGTGGATGCTTTTGTTGGTGGGACCTGGTTAGCAGGATAATTGCTTATATGACAAGTAGCAATTCTATATGGGTGAAGCGAAGTACTGACAACTCAATGATTGGGGTGGCAAGGATGGAGTGCCTTGGCTGCGTTCATTGGTGATTTGATGTCGGATGCAAGGCCTAGATGCTTGCTGAAACCTGTTCAGAATAAGGGACTTACAGGCCTCCTTCGTGCATCTCTCCATGGCCCTGGCATCTGATGCTAAAATCTCAACATGCAGGCCTTCCTGATGTAACCTCCCCATCATCCTCATCCAATAAAGACTTTGGCTCTTAAATGTCTGCAAGGCACAGCAGACAACTGTAATGTTCAACACCCTTTGAGACACTTGTTGTAGTACTCCACCAGAGCAATTCCAGGCAGTGGGACATCATTTTCAGCAATCCGATGGTATGCTCTACAGTAGCCCTTGTGGAAACATGGGAAGCATTGTACCATTCCTCAGCTGGAGTTAAAGGATTTCTGACCAGTGTCATCAGTCAGGTTTAGAGTAGATAGTCCTTGTCACCCAGAAGCATCCCTGCAGGTGTGGGGCTGTCAAAATAGCTGTGGTGCCTGGGAGTTCCAAAGGATGTACAAATCATGAGAACTACCCAGGAACCAAACACAAACATGGAGGATCTGTTTCAGATAGTTGCAGACTTCATTGAATGGGACCCTTTCCTGTTTCTGAGGGTTGCAGGCTGGTTCCAGGGAGCTCGGATCACCATATCACTTACCTCCAGTGTCTATGGGAAACCCTCAATGATATTAAATCCCATTGATTCTTTTGGCCTGGCTCTCTTGGTCTGGATGAAAGTGCATAAACTCTCTGGCTCTTTTAAATAGCACTTTGGTAACCTCTCCATTGCAGTGATGTGCACCTGCCTGTGAGATGCCACACATTTCCCCTAGGAGACCAGGAAGGAGCTGTCATAGAGTCATATAGGTCTACAACACAGAAAAAGGCCCTTCGGACCATTGAGTCTGCACCAGTCAAACAAGTACCTAACTATTCTAATCCCATTTTCCAGCACTAGGCCCATAGCCTTGTATGCCATGGCATCACAAGTGCACATCCAAATACTTCTTTAATGTTATGAGGGTTTCTGCATCTACCATACTTTCAGGAAATGAGTTCCAGATTCCCACCGCCCTCTGGGTAAAAAAATTCTTCCTCACATCCCCTCTAAACCTCCTGCCCCTTACCTTAAATCTATGCCCTCTGGTTATTGATCCCTCCACCAAGGGGAGAAGTCCTTCCTGTTTACCCTATCTATGACCCTCATAAATTTTATATACCTCAATCATGTGCCCCCTCAATCTCCTCTGCTCCAGGGAAAACGATCCCAGTCTATCCAATCTCTCCTCATAACTAAAACTCTCCAGCCCAGGCAACGTCCTGGTAAATCTCCTCTGCACTCTCTCTAGTGCAACCACATCCTTCCTATAATGCGAATTCCAGGACTGCACGCAATATTCTAGCTGTAGCCTAACCAGCATTTTATACAGTTCCAGCATAACCTCCCTGCTCTTATATTCTATGCCTCAGCTAATAAAGGCAAGTATCCCATATCAAAAACAGAATTACCTGGAAAAACTCAGCAGGTCTGGCAGCATCGGCAGAGAAGAAAAGAGTTGACGTTTCGAGTCCTCATGACCCTTCAACAGAACTGAGTGAATATTAGAAGAGGGGTGAAATATAAGCTGGTTTAAGGTGGCTGGAGGGGGGAGAGAATGGTGGGGAGGGGTTGTGGTTGTAGGGACTAGCAAGCAGTGATAGGAGAAGATAATCAAAAGATGTCACAGACAGAAGAACAAAGAGGTGTTGAAGTTGGTGATATTATCTAAAGAATGTGCTAATTAAGAATGGATGGCAGGACACTCAAGGTACAGCTCTAGTGGGGGTGGGGTGGAAAGACTAACAGGGCATAAAAGATATAGATTTAAAAATAATGGAAATAGGTGGGAAAAGAAAAATCTATATAAATTATTGGAAAAAACAAAAGGAAGGGGAAAGAAACGGAAAGGGGGTGGGGATGGAGAGGGGTGTTCAAAATCTAAAGTTGTTGAATTCAATATTCAGTCTGGAAGGCTGTAAAGTACCTAGTGGTAAGATGAGGTGCAGTTCCTCCAGTTTGCGTTGGGCTTCACTGGAACAATGCAGCAAGCCAAGGACAGACATGTGGGCAAGAGAGCAGGGTGGAGTGTTAAAATGACAAGCGACAGGGAGGTTTGGGTCATTCTTGCGGACAGAACGCAGGTGTTCTGCAAAGTGGTCGCCCAGTTTACGTTTGGTCTCTCCAATGTAGAGGAGACCACATTGGGAGCAACAAATGCAGTAGACTAAGTTAGGGGAAATGCAAGTGAAATGCTGCTTCACTTGAAAGGAGTGTTTGGGCCCTTAGACAGTGATGAGAGAGGAAGTGAAGGGGTAGGTGTTGCATCTTTTGCGTGGGCATGGGGAGGTGCCATAGGTGGGGGTTAAGGAATAGGGGGTGATGGAGGAGTGGACCAGGGTGTCCCGGAGGGAATGATCCCTATGGAATGCTGCCGCCGGGGGGGGCGGGGGGGGTGAAGGGAAGATGTGTTTGGTGGTGGCATCATGCTGGAGTTGGCGGAAATGGCGGAGGATGATCCTTTGAATGCAGAGGCTGGTGGGGTGATAGGTGAGGACAAGGGGGACCCTATCATGTTTCTGGGAGGGAGGAGAAGGTGTGAGGACGGATACGTGGGAGATGGGCAGGACACGGTTGAGGGCCCTGTCAACGACCGTGGGTGGAAAACCTCGGTTAAGGAAGGAGGAGGACATGTCAGAGGAACTGTTTTTGAAGGTAGCATCATCAGAACAGATGCGACGGAGGCGAAGGAACTGAGAGAATGGGATGGAGTCCTTACAGGAAGTGGGGTGTGAGGAGCTGTAGTCGAGTTGTCTGTGGGAGTTGGTAGGCTTGCAATGGATATTGGTGGACAGTCTATCACCAGAAATTGAGACAGAGAGGTCAAGGAAGGGAAGGGAAGTGTCAGAGATGGACCATGTGAAAATGATGGCGGGGCGGAGATTGGAAGCAAAATTAATAAATTTTTCCAGGTCCCGACGAGAGCATGAAGCAGCACCGAAGTAATCATCGATGTACTGGAGAAAGAGTTGTGGGAGGGGTCCGGAGTAGGACTGGAACAAGGAATGTTCCACATACCCCATAAAGAGACAGGTATAGCTGGGGCCCATATGTATCCCATATGCCTTTTTAACCACCTTATCTACCTGTCCCGTTACCTTAAGGGACCGGTGGACATGCACCCCAAGGTCCTTCTGATCCTCGGTACTTCCCAGGGTCCTACCATTCACCATGTATTCCTGTGCCTTGTTTGTCCTGCCTCATACTTCTCCAGATTAAATCCTATTTGCCACTGATCAGCCCATCTGACCAGCCCATCTATATCCTCCTATAATCTAAGGCTATCCTCCTCATTATTTACCACCTCACCAATTTTCGTGTCATCCACAAACTTACTGATCAACCCTCCTACATTCAAGTCTAAATCATTTATATATACCACAAACAGCAAGGCACCCAACACCAATCCCTATGGAACCCCACTGGACACAGGTATCCAGTCACAAAAATACCCCTCGACTATCACACTCCACTTCCTGCCACTCAGCCAATCCTGGATCTAATTTGCCAAATTGCCTTGGATCCCATGGGCTCTTGTCTTTGTTATCAGTCTCCCATGTGGGACCTTATCAAAAGCCTTGCTGAAGTCCAAGTAGATTACGTCAAATGCATTGCCCTCATCTACACACCTGGTCACCTCTTCAAAAGATTCAATCAAATTGATTAGACAAGACCTCCCCTTAACAAAACCATGCTGATTGTCCTTGATTAATCCCTGTCTCTCCAAGTGTAGATTAATTCTGTTCCTCAAAATTGCTTCCAATAGTGTCTCCACCTCTGAGATTAGGCTGACTGGCCTGTAGTTCCCTGGTTTATCCCTTCCTCCCTTCTTGAATAACAGTACCACTTTGGCTGTCCTCCAGTCCTCTGGCACCTCTCCAGTGGCCAGAGAGGTACTGAAAATTATTGCCAGCGCCCCTGCTATCTCCTCCCTTGCCTCACTCAACAGCCTGGGATACATTCATCCGCGCCTGCAGATTTATCTACTTTTAAGCCTGCCAGACCACTTAGAACATCCTCCCTTTCTATGCTAATTTCTTTAATTATATCACAGTTCTTCTGCCTGATTTCCATACCCACGTCATCCCTCTCACTTGTGAACACTGACAGAAAGAATTCATTTAGAACCCTACCTATGTCTTCTGGCTCCACACACAAATTACCACTATGGTCCTTAATAGGCCCTACTCTTTCCCTAGTTATCCTTTTACGCTTAATGTGCTTGTAAAATAACTTTGGATTTTCCTTTATTTTACCCACCAATGTTTATTCATGCCCCCTTTTTGCTTTCCTAATTTCCTTTTTATGCTCCCCCCACACATTCTATTCTCCTCTAAGTCTTCCGCTGTTTTGAGCTCTCGGTATCTGCCATTAGCCTCCCTTTTTCTCTTTATCCAATCCTGTATATCCCTCAACATCCAGGGGTCCCTGGATTTGTTGGTCCCACCCTTTATCTTTACTAGAATATGTTGGCCCTGTACTGTGCCTATTTCTTTCTTGAATGAGTTCCACTGCTCTGACGCGGATTTACCTAAAAGTAGCTGCTCCCAGTCCACTCTGGCCAAATCATATCTGATCTTATTAAAATCGGCCTTCCCCCAATTTAGAACTCTGATTTCTGGCCCTTCTTTGTCTTTTTCCACAACAACCTTGAATCTGACGGAGTTATGATCACTATCTGCAAAATGCTCCCCCATTGATACCTCTACCACTTGCCCGACTTCATTCCCTAAAGTTAAGTCCAGGACTCCCCCATCTCTTGTAGGACCTTCCACGTATTGGCTTAAAGAGCTCTCCTGGATACATTTTAAGAATTCTGCTCCATCTGCACCTATCATATTATGACTAACCCAGTTAATGTTGGAGAAGTCAGAACCCTCACTATTACTACCCTATTATTTTTACACTTCTTTGAAATTTGCCTCCATATCTGCTCTTCTATTTCTCTCTGACTGGGGGTCTATAGTACACTCCCAGCAATGTGATTGCTCCTTTTTTGTTTTTCAGCTCTACTCATATGGCTTCATTTGAAGAGCCTTCTAAGATGTCATCACTCCCTACAGCTGCAATTGACTCCTTGATCAATATTGCGATACCCCCTCCCTCTTTTACCTCCTTCCCTGTCTCGCCTGAAGACCCTATATCCTGGAATATTGAGCTGTCAATCCTGCCCCCCTCTCAACCATGTCTCTGTGACAGCAATTACATCATACTTCCATGTGTTAATTTGTGCCCTCAACTCATCTGCCTTATTCGTCAGAATCCTTGCATTAAAATAAATACCATCCAACTTTGCCAAATTCCCTTGTGCCTTAACTGGCCTATAATTTCTATGCCTTTCAGACTCACTTGCCCTCTCTTCTAATATTGGCTGTGCATCTCCCCCTGCTGAACCTCCTTTCAGGATCCCATCCCCCTGCCAAGTAAGTTTAAACCCTCCCAAACAGCACTAGCAAACTTCCCCGCAAGGTTGTTGATCCCATTCTGGTTCAGATGCAACCCGTCTTGGTCCCAATGTCCCAGAAATCTACAGCCCTCCCTCTTGCACCATCTCTCCAGCCACGCATTTATCTGGAGTAACCTATTTCTATACTCACTAGCACATGGCACCGGAAGTAATCCAGAGATTACTACCTTTGAGGTCCTGTTTTTTAATCTGTTTCCTAGCTCCCTAAATTCTGCTTGCAGGACCTCATCCCTCTTTCTACCTATGTCGTTGGTACCAATATGTACCACGATCTCTGTCTGTTTGCCCTACCCCTTTAGAATGCCCTGCAGCCATTCAGTGACATCCTTGACCCTGGCACCAAGGAAGCAACATACCATCCTGGAGTCACATCTACGGCTGCAGATACACCTGACTGTTCCCCTTACTATTGAGTCACCTATCACTATCGCTCTTCCCCTCTTTTTCCTCCCCCCTGTGCAGCTGAGCCACTCACAGTGTCATGAGAGTGGCTGCATTCCCCAAAGGAACCGTCACTCTCACCGTTTTCCAACACAGAAAAATGTTTCTCGAGCGAGATGCATTCTGGAGACTTCCTGGCTACTTGCCTGACACCTTTCTTTTGACTGATGGTCACCCATTCCCTCTCTGTCTGCACTTCCGTAAGCTGAGGGGTGACCACGTCTAAAAATATGCTATCCACGAAACTCTAAGCCTCACAGATGCACCTCAGTGCCTCCAGCTGCCGCTCAGGCTCCAAAACCCAAAGATCAAGTAGCTGCAGCTTGTGGCACTTGCTGCACATGTGGTTGGTCAGAGTGCAAGGAGCGTCTAGGACTTCCCACATGTTACAGGTGGTACATAACATGGGACTGAGCTGCTTACTTCAAACCTTACTTTAAGTTAAATACAGTAAAAAAGTTATGTATGTTATTTAAATAAAAACTAGAAACCTTGCCTTTCTTTGGCTTAATCTATTTTAAACTGGAGAAAAACACTTACCCACTACTCACCAATCAGCTCGCACCTTTGTGCTGATGTCGCTTTTTGCAGCTTCTCCGCACTCACACTGGTTCTGATCTCTCTGCCACTCTCTCACACTGTCTTGTGATGTCACTTTTGTTACTTTCAACAAGAACTGACTGCAGGACACTCTTCCCAGACTGCTTCACCGCGATGCTGGCTGCAGGACACTCTTCCCAGACTACTGCTGGTGTAGAAGGTTTTTTTTATTCATTTATGGAATATAGGCATCACTGCCTAGGCCAGCATTTATTAGCCCATCCCTAGCACCCTTGAGAAGGTAGTGGTGAACTGCCTTCTTGACCACTGCAGTCCACGTGGTGTAGGTACATCCACAGTACTGTTAGGGAGAGAGTATGAGGAATTGTGACCCAGTGACAATGAA
The DNA here is from genome assembly GCF_017639515.1 of Carcharodon carcharias. Classification (NCBI taxonomy): domain Eukaryota; kingdom Metazoa; phylum Chordata; class Chondrichthyes; order Lamniformes; family Lamnidae; genus Carcharodon; species Carcharodon carcharias. The sequence continues at coordinate 20,034,629 of NC_054481.1, read as the reverse complement.
AGAACGGCATATATTTTCAAGTTAGGATGGTGAGTGGCTTGGGGGGAAACTTAAAAGTGGTGGCATTCCCATATGTCTGCTGCCCTTGTCCTTCTAGAAGGTAGTGGTTGTGGGTTTGGGAAGTGTTGCCTAAGGGGCCTTAGGTGGGATCCTGCAGTACACCTTGTAGATGGTACACACTGCTGCCACTCTGTATCGGTGGTGGAGGGTGTGCATGTTTGTGGATGGGGGTGCCAATCAAGCAGCTTGCTTTGTTCTGGATGTTGTCGAGCTTCTTGAGTGTTGTTGGAGCTGCATTCATTCAGGCAAGTGTAGAGTATTCCATCACACTCCTGACTTGTCCATTGTAGATGGTGACTCAGGAGGTGAGTTACTCACTGCAGGATTCCTAGCCTCTGACCTGCTCTTGTAGCCACATTATTTATATGGCTAGTCGAGTTCGGTTCCTGGTTAACGGAATACCAGGGAGTTCAGTGATGGCAATGCCGTTGAATGTCAAGGGGCCATGGTTAGATTCTCTCTTGTTGAAGATGGTCATTTCCTGGCACTTCTGTGAGTAAATGTTACTTGCTACTTATCAACCCAAGCCTGAATGTTGTCCAGGTCTTGCTGCATTTGGACGTGGCCTGTTTCAGTATCTAAGGAGTTGCAAAGGGTGTTGAATATTGTGCAATCATCAGAAAACATCACTACTTCTGATCTTATGATGGAAGGGAGGTCATTGATGAAGCAGCTGAAGATGGTTGGGCCGAGGACACTACCCTGAGAAACTCCTGCAGTGATGTCTTGGAACCGAGATGATTGACTTCCAATAATCACAACCACCTTCCTTTGTGCCAGGTATGACACCAACCAGCAGAAAGTTTTCCCCTGATCCCACTGAATCCAGTTTTGCTAGGGGCTCCTTGATGCCACACTCAGTCAAATGCTGCCTTGATGTTAAGGGCAGTTACTCTCATCTCAGGCATTCAGCTCTTTTGTCCATGTTTGAACCAAGGCTGTAGAGAGGTCAGGAGCTGAGTGGCCCTAGCGGAACGCAACTGAGCATCAGTGAGCAGGTTATTGCTAAGCAAGTGACACTTGATAGTACTTTTGTTGACCCTTTCCATCACATTCCTGATGACCAAGAGTAGACTGATGGGGGAATAATTGGCCGGGTTAGATTTCTCCTGATTTTTGTGGACAGGGCATACCTGGGCAATCTTCCACATTGCCGGGTAGATGCCAGTTTTGTCGCTTAGCTAGGGGCGTGGAAAGTTCCTGAGCACAAGTCTTCAACACGGTTGCCGAAACATGGCCAGGGCCCATAGCCTTTGCAGTATCCAGCGTCTTCAACCGTTCCTTGATATCACATGGAGTGAATCACATTGGCTGAGAACCTCTGGGGGCTGCCAAGTTGGACCATCCTGTCCTGGGCTCTCCCATTATTAAGGATGGGAACATCTGCTCAGTTCCACAGTGACTTTTATTGCCCCTGGCATTGGGCTCCCTCTCAGTCCAAGGGGCTGCAGTCTATCCTGAAGGAAAGCACACAGGTCAGTGAATTCCTGCCGAGACACACACAGTCATCTTTGGCATTGACTCTCAGGCATCTGCAGGTAGTATAGGTGCATGTAGTGATTACTAGGATGAGTCATTCCTCACCATCACACTAGCCCCTGGTTGCCTCGATCCTGACCAGCTTCTGCATTTGATGCCACCCCGTTTTGGTCTGCTGGCTGCAGTTGTACATGACCCAATGCCATCCTTCTTCTGTGCCACTCCTTCTCTACCGAAGGATCTACAAACACTGGATGGACAAGATCTATTTTGGCTCCAGAAAGTGGACAAAGTGCAGAAACCAGGCAAAGGTGTATCCTCCACTGTTGACCTGGCCATTGACCAGAGCCTTGCACCAATGCATGAATGGCAATGACCCTGGTCTTCTTCAATCCCAGCTTAATCTTGCTCTCAATGTCCCTCGGCCTTCCCTTGGTCATCCTTGACCTCCGATCATTCTCGACCCATCCCCCAGTGACCCTCGACTCTCCTTCAACCTTCCTTCAGTCACCCTTGACCTTTCCTTGACTCTCCCTCAACTCTCCCTAGACCTTCCATCGGTCAGCCTCAACCCTCCCTTGGTCATCCTTGACTGTCCCACAATGCTTCGCAGCCTCGACCCCACCTTCTTCCAGCAAAGTCTCCAAGTAATGACAGACAGCTCCAACCTGCTCAGTTTCCACCTTGAAGACTGCATTGCCTGCACCATGCCAACTTTAACTGGTCATGAAAGTGAAGGCCCATGTTTGCTGTGCACCTCCAATGTAATCACAAGGTAGCATTTATACATGAACACTTCAGGGTTATACTATGATCACAGATCTTTGCTGTAGTGGAAAATCAGTCAGTATTTGAGTTGCAGATCCTCCTGAGCGTACACCTCCAGAATGTAGTCAGCTGTAAACCGAAGCCCAACTATGACCCTCTATATGCTATTTGTCAAGGCTCAAAGTCTAAATGGGTAGAAATGCCTTGCTAAGTTGCGTATGTATATGAGAACAACCGCATCTCGGCCTCTTGCTGCATTACCAAACCTAGCCACGAGGAAGACTCTTAAAAAGGACAGAATCACAGAATTTTTACAGTGCAGGAGGCTATTCGGCCCATCATGTCTATATCGGCTCTCTGACTGAGCAATTTACTTAATGCCATTCTCCCACTATCTTGCCATAACTCAGCACATGATTCCTTTTCAAATAACAGTCCAATTCCCTTTTGAATGCCTCAATTGAACCTGCCTCCACCATACTCTCAGGCAGTGTATTCGAACGTTAATCACTTTTGCTTCTTTTGCAAATAGCCTTAATTCTACGCCCTCTTGTGCTCGATCCTTTCAGGAGTGGGAACAGTTTCTCCATATCTACTCTCTCCAGACCCTTCATGATTTGTACACCTCTATCAAATCCCCTCTCAGCCTTTTTTTCTCCAAGGAAGAAAAAAGCCCATGCACACCACATCAACAGCATCGTCCTTGTCAAACCTCGCTGTCACCTCTTCAAAAAATTCCAGGAAGTTAGTTAAACACAATTAACACTTAAGAATCCATGCTGGCTTTCCTTAATTAGTCTGCATTTGTCCATGTGACTATTAATTTTTTCCCAAATTATTGTTTCTGAAAGTTTCCACACCATCCAAGTTAAACTGACTGGTCTGTATGTGCTGGGCTTATCTTTAGGCCCTTTTTTGAACAAGGATGCAATGTTTGTAATTATCCAGTCCTCTGTGACAACCCCTGAGTCTAAGAAAGACTGAAAAATTATGGCTGTGCCTCCGCAATTTCGACTCTTGCTTCCCTCAGCATCCGTGGATACATCTCATCCAATCCTGGTGCCTTATCAACTTCAACTTATTCAATACCTCCTTTTCAATTTTAAACCCATCTAGCTTTTGAATTACCTTCTCTTTTACCATGACCTGGGTAGCATCTTCTTCCTTGGTAAAGACAAATGCAAAGTATTCATTTAATACCTCAGCTATGCCCTCTGCCTCCATGCATAAATCCCCTTTTTGATCCCTAATTGGCCCCACTCCTCCTTTTACCATCCTGTTACACTTAATATGTCAACAGCAGACTTTGGGATTCCGTTTTATGTTAGCTGCCAATCTCTATCATGCTTCCTCTTTGCTTCTCTTATTTGCTTTTTCACTTTCCCTCTGAACCTTCTATATTCAGCCTGGTTCTCAATTGTATTTTCTTCCTGACATCTTTCATAAGCATCATTTTTCTTCCTTATCTTAGTTTCTATCTTGTTTGTTATCCAGGGAGCTCTGAATTTGTTTGCCTTACCTTTCCCTTTCAAGGGAATATACCTTGGCTGTGTCTGAACTCTCTCTTCTTTGAAGGTAGCTCACTGTTCAGCTACTATTTCTCCTGCCAACCTTTGACTCCAATTTATTCAGCCCAGATCCGTTCTTACCCCATTGAAGTTAGTTTTCCCCCAGTTAATTATTCTTACTCTGGATTGTTCTTTGTCCTTTTACATTGTCAGCCTAAACCTTATGATGCAATGATTGATGTCCCTTAAATATATTACTGACACTTGATCCACTTGGCCCATCTAATTTCCAAGAACCAATTCTGACAATGCCTCCTTTCATATTGGACTGGGAACATACACCTGTAGAAACTTTTCCTGAACCTACTCCAGGCACTCTTGCCTCTTTCAGCCCTTTACATTACTACTATTCCAGCCTATATCTGGGTAATTAAAGTCCCCCAGTATAACTACGCTACAATTTTTCCAACTCTCTGCATGTACATTCCCTTGTTTAATTTCATTCCATTATGGGGCTGACACAAATCTCTCTTGGTAGTACAGAACTTGAGTATTGCTGAAAAAAAGAGACGTGCCACAGCTTTCTCAGCATTCTCTTCACATACAGTATAAATTGTTGTTTTCCCCTTATATTGGTATTCTTGCAGTGTCCTGATGAGTGCAAGATGAAAACTTCTGCCATGAATCTTTTTCAGCAATACACAAATCTCTCTTGGATCCAAACTTGGGCAGCAGATTCCACAGACCTTGTTGGCTGACCCAGTCAAAATTTTTGATAAGGTCAATGAAGATTAAGTCCTGATGCTGCTCCGTGCATTTCTTCTGAAGCTACTTAGTCAGCATCTTGTCAGCATTAAAGCATTTGCCCGAAGCCTTCATTGCACCTCTGGGAGATTTGAATGAACAAGCATGTGAAACAGGCCACTGAGAAGTACCCTTTCAAGTACTTTCCCAGGTATCAAAAGGAACAAAATTCCATGATAATTGCTACAGCCCTTCTCTCCCTTCTATTTGTCAACGGTAACAATTAATGATCCTGTCAGTTTTATGGAACAGTGCAATCTCTCCAGATGGTTTTGAAGAATCTGTAGTCAAGCCAATGAGAATGCTGCAGTCGCACTTGTAAATCTAAATTCTACTCATAAATAATCCACTCAAATTAAGCAAAAAATTCATGCATATTCATGTAATCAAAGTTAATTACATGTTGATATGTTAATACAAAAATCTATCCAGGGTGCAATTAGGCTTGTGTTTCCAAGGGTCAATTAGGTAAACCAGAATGGTATTCTGTCAAAAAACTTGAAATTTTTGATTTCTACAATTATGTACCAATTAAGCATACAGAAAGATTGCACTACAGTTATTAATTCAGACTAAATAGGGGCTACAGAGCACAATCATTTAGCACTGCTTTTTCATTCTCTGAGGCCCATGTTTAAATCCAGCCCAGGATAACTACATACTAGAAGTGAGGTGAGAGTGACTGACCTCGACAGCAACACAGCATTTGACCGAGTGTGGTGCCAAGGAGCCCTAGCAAAACTGAAGTTAATGGAATCAGGGGGAAAACTCTCTGCTGGTTGGAGTCATACCTAGCACAAAGGAAGATGGTGGTTGTTGGAGGTCAACTATTCAGTTTCAGCACATCACTGCAGGAGTTTCTCAGGGCAGTGTCCCAGGCCCAACCATCTTCAGCTGCTTCATCAATGACCTTCCTTCCATCATAAGGTCAGAAGTGGGGATTGTCGCTGATGATTGCACAATGTTCAGCACCATTAGCAACACCTCAGATACTGAAACAGTCTATGTCCAAATGCAGCAAGACCTGGCTGACAAGTGGCAAGTAGCATTCATGCTACAAAAGTGTCAGGCAATTACTGTCTCCAACAAGAGAGGATCTAACCATTGCTCCTCAACATTAAACAGCATTACCATCAGTGAATCCCCCACTATCAACATCCTAGGGGTTACCATTGACCAGAAACTGAAATGGACCAGCCATATAAATTCTGTGTCTATAAGAGCAGGTCAGAGGCTAGGGATCCTGCACAAGTACCACACCTCCTGATTCCCCAAAGCCTGTCTACCATCTACAAGGCACAAGTCAGAAATGCGATGGAATGCTTTCCACTTGCCTGGATGAATGCAGCTCCAACAACACTCAAGAAGCTTGACACCATGTAGGACAAAACAGCCCGCTTGATTGGCACCACATCCAAAAATATTCACTCCTTCCACCACCAGCGCACAGTGGCAGCAGTGTCTACCCATCTACAAGATGCACTGCAGGAACTCCCCAGGGCTCCTTAGACAGCAATTTTCAAACCCACAATCGCTACCATCTAGATGACAAGGGCAGCAGACACATGGGAACACCACGACCTGGAAGTTCCCCTTTAAGCCATTCACCATCATGACTTGGAAATGTATCACCTATCCTTCACTGTTGGTGGGTCAAAATCGTAGAACCCCCTCCCTAACACCACTGTGGGTGTACCTACACCACGTGGACTGCAGCAGTTCAAGAAGGCAGCTCACCACCACCTTCTCAAGGGCAATTAGGGATGGGCAATAAATGCTAGCCAGCAACACCCACATCCCATGAATGAATAACAAAAAAAAGCCAGATCTCTCTACTGCCTTTAGAAATTGCCTAGTCTAGATTCAGTTCCAACATCCCATAATGCGGTACAAATAACACACTAGGTTGGCAATCGTATTCAGGAAGGGAAAAAGTATAGTTTTATGAATTGAAATGTTAATAATGCAAGAAGGAAGTGTGCTTCTGATTTGGCGAAAGGATGTTCACTAAATTATATTGTTTGGGCAGTATGCAGAGAGCTATATGCAGGATGTGGTCTATTTTATGTCAGACCTAGATACGACCACAGTCTGATATAAGTGTGTGCTCCATTTCCCAGCTACATTAGTAATGAAGACAAAATTTTAGAATCCAAGTTTTTAAACCGATAGTTTAAAACTGAATATTAGAGCTGAAGCATGTGCAAAAAAATAAAGCATATACATTTTAAACATCATGTGAAAGGTACTAGAAGACATTCTGTGTCCAGCAGTTGTCTTTCATTTTTAATAACTGGATTGATTCTTGTTAGGTTTTTTTTCTAAAGTTGTTCCAGCAGTGAGCAATAGTTCTTACATCATACAGCTTTTAGATGGCACATTACTAATACATTCAATAGTCTTTACAAATAAACCAATTTGCTACTGAAAAGTAGGCAAATTTTTTAAATGAATCTGATTAATGGAAAGACTTTTTGGCAACAGTTTGAACTTCCTATTGTGATTGGTACCTGTTATTACATTGCCAAATGAGTTGCAAGCCATCAATTAAAGCCATTATTTTTAAGCTGCACTAATATTTTGATATAATATTGTCTTTGTACAAAGCTAAGCTTGTTTTTGCATAAGCAAATGATATCAATATCAAATAAATTATATACAATATTTTTTAATAATAGCTTGCTTGAATTTACTGACCTGCTGTCTTGGCCAAAGCATCCTGGGTGTGCAAAACAGTTGCTAAGCAACCAATCAATTAATACGAACAGCTTCATCTCAGAATACTATGTGAGCATTTTTACTTGAAAACCCAGGAATTTGAGACGACAAGTACAACAGGGCAATAAAAGGACTTGGCAGTCAGATTAATTTCAGTCTGAAATATTTAGAGCTGTTCTTTACACTTCATTAATAATAAAATTAATCTACACCTATATTTTAGTCAATGACATATCCATCCACCCCCTACTAATCATGAAAAGCCATTTAGAATAAATTCCACAAAAGATATATCGCACAAAAGCAAGCCAACTGACTTTTACTCTTAAAATCAGCACCATACATAACTATTCCGTAACAACAAACAGAACATTTAGTATCGGTAAACAATTTTTGCTAAATATATAACCGTCTTTCTTTTCAACACATTCATCAGTGCAAATCAGTGATCAAAATAATTAAGTACTAAGACCAGTTTGCAGCATGGATAAAATTATTGTTTCTAGGTAATAAAACAGATGATCAGGTTTGTATTCCAAGATATATGCAGTTTTAAGTTGATTTCAAGCCAAAATGCCTGACTGCAGGAAACGATTATTGACAAATCAAATGGGAAAGACACTAAAATGAAAATTTCCCTTAGCTAAAATTAAAAGCACATTCTGTATTTGAATATATAAACTAACCATGAGCATGTTGAAGTTCTAGGGGGGAGAGAAAAAGAACTGGAAACGTCACTTCATTGGTCTGTGTTCCTCCCCATCTTAAGCTAAAATAGGGGGCAGAAATGAGTCCACCCAAGTACAACATGGATAGCAGGCCAACTTTTACATTATAATGGAAAGGTTCAATAAGTTCCAAATATTGCACAGATAAATTAAAAGGCAATAGTCTGTACTGTACTTAGCAAACTTAAAGTAAAATCTTTTCTTCCCCCTAAAGGAACATGCGAGCATTCAAAGTTGACCTGTTGTTTGGATGTTGCTACCACCACTTACTGTTCGCTACTGGACTGAACTGGATTTCCACAAAGGCAATATCATTTTTGTGTGATGAAGTAATAAATTTGGAACTACCAATGTAAATTGATCAGATTCAGTTCATAGGCTGTATAAGTTAAATTTGGTTGTTATGCCAAACAGTGCAATTTTTGGTTGTCATGATACACAAATCCTGGGAAGAGCTTAAGTAAACAGATTACAGGCATCACCTATAAATCACATCTGTGTACTGCAGCTCCTATCAAAGTCCTTTGTTTATTCAAGGTAAATGACACCCAATGTTTGAATGAGCTGCTTTTGAATACAAACCTTTCCATGCCTGTTATCAAGGCAGCTACCAGGTCTTAACTTATATAATTTGTAAATTATTTATCTATTATTAGTCATACTTATACTTCTGCATGAAATAGGTATAGAAATGGCCATAACCATTGTAATTGAGTGTGGAAAGACCTCCCCATAATACATTCAAAAGGTTAGTTTAAAATTTCATCTTTCCATGTAAAAAGGGACAATATATTGTAGGCTACAACAAAATTACTTGCGTAAATTCAAAAAATAAAGATTCTAAAATGCACTTTACAAAAAGTCTAGTCAGTGAACGCTACAAACATCCACAAATAAACAATCCAACAAAAAGGCAAAGTGGTAACAAAGAGATTAGTTTGCTTAGATCCATGTAGTATGTGCAGAATTTTATGGCTGACGTGCGGGTGGCGGAGCCCGCACATCAGTGCTTAAAATATCGCGCGCTGATGTCGGGCAAGCGTCCCTACGCCAGCACGCGGCATCACAATAGTTAGGTGGGCAGGCGTGCTATGAAGCGTGACCCGCGCCCACCATTAATTATACGCCTTGTTAAGGCCCTTAACTTGGCAATTGATGCCTATTTTGAGGAGCCCGTGCGATCTTCACCTTGGCAGGCGAATACTGATTTTTTAACGGATGGAATATGTGGGCTCAGAGGGGTTGTTAATGTTTTATCAGAAGCATTTATTGCAGAAGGTGTTGTAAACTTGCCAATGTGATTGTTAGCAGTTCAGATCGATTTCCAATAGCTTTCTCTGTACTTTGAAGCTTCAGCTCATCAGTCTGCAGACAGTAATCTTTATCAAACCTGCAGCTTTCTGGAGGCTTCCATTTAGCCTGGGTATGGGTTCTGACATCTCCAATGGAGGCAGCTCCCCTGAAGAGGAAGGGAGGGATAGAATAAGGAGGAGGCCAGAAGTGGTCAAGCAGCCTCCAGGGGAGACACCTTTGGGAGGCCCAGGCGCAGGCACAAGGGGTGGAGTGCCAAGAGGTTGTCCAAGGTGGAAGGGGCCGCAGAAGATGCCACTATCCTGCTGCCAGGGTAGACAGGCGGCGAAGCAGCTACCTCAATATGACTGAGGTGCAGTGCTGAAGGGGGCTCCAACTGTCAAGGGGGACAGCGAACTATATCTGTCAGATGATTGGCCCCAAGATCTCCCCTAACTATGTGGATGGACACCCCATGCCAGCGGTTCTGAAGGTCACAGTTGCCTTCCACTTCTATGCATCTGGCTCCTTCCAGAGCTCGGTGAGTGATCTCTGCGGTGGCTCCCAATCAGCTGTCCACACTTGTGTCAAGCAGGTTACAGACGCTCTGTTCAGAAGGGCATTGACCTTCATCCACTTCTGCTACGACTAGGCAAGACAGACACAGTGAGCCAGAGGCTTCGCGGCCATTGCTGGCTTCCCCCGCATCCAGGGTGCTATGGACTGCACACATGTGGCCATCAAGGCGCCAGCAGGTGAGCCCGGTGCCTTCATCAACTGGAAGGGCGTCCACTCCATGAACGTGCAGATAGTGTGTGGTCACAGGATGCAGATTCTGCAAGTTTGTGCAAGGTACCCAGGCAGCTCCCACAATGCCTACATCCTCTGACACTCCCAGATGCCGGCGCTCTTCAGTGCTCCGTCTCAGCTGGATGGATGGCTGGCGTGTGATAAGGGCTATTCCCTCAGAAGGTGGCTCATGACACCTCTCTGCCATCCAAGAACAGAAGCTGAGAAGCGCTACTATAGGAGGCACGGCACCACAAGGGCTGTGGTGGAGAGAGCCATCAGTCTTCTCAAGATGCGCTTCCGTTGCCTGGACCGCTCAGGGGGCGCACTCCAGTACCCCCCAGATCGCATCTCTGTGATAGTGGTTGCATGCTGCGCTCTGTACAATCTTGTGCTGGAAAGGGGGGATGCAGTTGACGATGAAGATCTTGACGCAGTGGATGAGGCTGCACATGATGAATCCAGCAGTGGCTCAGAGGATTAAGAAGCACAGGGCAATGATGAGGGGCAGCATGCTGACCCGCTACTACACCAAGGAGGCAGGGACATCTGGGACACTTTAATCCAACGAACCTTCAGCTAGCTCCACACACATGGATCTGCAGGACCAGCATCGCCTGGCGCTTCCAAACGTGGCACTTAGGTGCTACATCTTCCACCTCATCAGCTGCAACTAAGGGCTTACCACATAAACATCAATGTCCACTCACACACTCATGATATGTCTGTGAAACATACAAATGCAGCACAAAGGAAACACCCTCAGCCGTGGTCGGAAAAGTGGACTTTATTGCCACCAAAATAAAGCACAAATGTCGCCTGACGCACTAAATGATATATTCCCTAATCTAGGGCCAACACAAAATCACCAGTGAGAAACCTGTGGAGTGCCTTATGCTTACATTTGCGGGTGCTGTGTCTAGGTGCCGCCCCATCACTCGGAGTGGCTTGTGAGACAGCCTGCTGGCTCTGCTGTCCTGTTGGCCTCGATGACCTTGGCGGCCATCCTCTGGCCCATGGAGCCTGTGCTGGCCCCGCCTGGGAGGGAGTGGCAAGTTCCAGAACTGGCACCTCCCCAGTTGTCGCAGTCTCAACGGATGCAATGGTCACTAGCAGAGGGGCAGAGGAGCTGCTGCCCTCATCCGGAGCGCGCTGAGAGGAGCTCACAGACACAACAGGGAACTGCTGCGCCAACATGAAGTCACATTGGACTTCCCTGCTCACCGCAGATGGATGGGCACCGAGCTGCGACACTTGGTGCCCAGAACATCTCACACATTGCGAGTGCCACCTGTGGCCATTGGTGCTGTGAGCGATTGCAGGTCAGAGCGTAACCCGAGTGGAAGATTCTCAATCTGCTGGAAGCCCCTCTCCATGAGATTCTCCAATCTCTCAATGGAGGAAGCCTGAGGCTCTGTCCTGAGGTTCAAGCCATCACTGACACTCCGCCTGGATTCCTCCACCATAGAGACCAAGTGAAGCACACCCTCATGCAACCCTGCCAGATGCTCCCGCGCACCCGGCCACTTGTCCTGCAGCTGCTGCATGGCGGACATCTCCAGAGGCACATCATCAGTGCTGGACTCAGCATGTGCCTGGTCCCCTGCAGCCCTCCGGCTCCTGGCGCCATCGACACTCTCTGTCCGTGCCATCTCCTCCAGCGATTGTGAAGTGCCCTTTCCACTGTGCCCCGGAACACTAGCCGAAGTTATAATCCCCACCGATGTGTTTGTCGCTGCCCTGGTGCCTGGCTCGCTGAAAGGATGTGACTCAAGTTGCAAGTGATGCCCCTCAGATGTGGAGGGGGTGCTCTGGACTTGTTCCTGGTGGTCGTGCGGTGGTGATGCTGAAATTAACAAGGACAGTGTATCAGTCAGTAACACCATTCGTTGCCCCCCCACACACCCCCCACCGACCCCCCACCCCACCCAGGCTCATGATGCACTCACCCTTCAAGAACCTAAGGAGATGAACATTGGTGGGGTGGTAAATAGTCAAGAGGACGCCCAAACATTACACGCGCATACAGACAGGCTGGTCAGATGGCCTAAGGAATGGCACATGGAATGTTCTGTGAATAAGTGTGCCGTTGAGCACTTGGGCAAGACAAGCAAGAATACACGAGTAATGGTAGGGCCGTGGGAAATCACGATGATTACAGGGACATTGCTGGGCAGGCCCGTTAAAGGTAGCAGAACAGGAACATAAGGCGTTTAACAAGATCAAAGCCAAAATTTCCTTTATTAGCCGAGGAATAGAATGTACGAAAAGGTAGGTCATAATGCAAGTGCAGAAAACGCTGTCGAGGTCACAACTACACATTCAGTTGTTACCTGCGCTTCATGGGAGGGATGGCATTGGAGTGGGGAGAGTGCAGAGGTTCCTGACTTGGATGCATGCTGGCCTGGAGAGTTGGCGTTATGAGCAAACATTGCATACACTTGTGACATTTGCCATGGAGCACAGGAGATTGACAGGTCACATTATTGACCTTCATACCATTATGAGGGGCATAGAACGGGTGGACAGAAGGCTACATTTCCTCTTGGTGCAGGGATGACTAACATGGTGGCATTTATTTAAGTTGAGTGCCATGAGGTTGACAGGTGAGGTGCTGAGGACCTTTTGTACAGATTAATGTGGGACACAGGCTGAAAGGGTGGTAGAGGTACAAACTCTCCTAAGATGCAATAAGTATTTGGATGTGCAGCAGCGATGCCATGGCATGTTAGGCTGTGGGGATAGTGGTCACAAATGGGATAAGGCGACTTTGGAAGGTGCTAGAGACACGCATCCTCAAGGGGCCGAGAGACTTTTGTGTATGACCCACGCGTCTGACTGTATCAGTCTGTGAACGAGCAGTGTTGCTGCATTAACGATTGCAGCAACTATCAGTGCTTTGGATGGTGGGGAGACAGAGTGAATGGGACTGTGGCCCTCAAATACCTGCACCCCAGCCTCACCGACACCTGCTGATCTGGCCGCCTGACTCCTAACCAGCTCCATGGCCTGCTCCTCATAAGTGGTGAGGCGCTGCAGCACGGCGTGCCCACCACCAGTCCGCTGACACTCCCGGCTATTGTGCTCTGTTTTCGCCTGCAGAACAGAGAAGAGCATTTATTGGGGCTGATCGCTCGTGTACTCTGCACGTGCATGCCGCACCGCAACCACAGTGATCCATCTGAGGCCTCCAGCGGTTCCTGGTCCACACTACTGGTGATCAGACACCAGAAGATAGTACGGCTGCTCCCAACCCCATCCTCCAATGGCCACCTTGGACACATTCGGAGTCCATCACTTTGAATAACACATGGGTCTTAGTTCCCATGGCAAGAAGGCGCATGTAGGTGTGGCGCCAAAGCCAAAGGTTGGCTCTTGGCCATGACACCTTGAGGCTCCCCTTCCAACATCTCATCACCATCATTTAGACATGTGTTGGAGTTCTGAGTATGTGTCTAACTGCTTCCTCTGCAGGTTGCCCCCAGACTACTCAAATGCGACAAGCACCAACATATGCTGCGGGGAGAACCCATCTTCTCATCAACCACTAGGACTGATGTAAGCATGTTCACTTTCTGTTTGCCCACCCAGTGTGCACCAAATGCCCAATGCAGTCACGACACTTAAGACATGGGCGGGGGGGCCTCAAAGGCTAAGGTTACCTGTTGGGTAAAATGGCCAAGGCTGACGTAGTACTCACCCTTCCAGAGCGCGAGAAATCATGGGAGTACTTGCGGCACTGTGTTCCTGTGCGCCGCACAGAATCTTGAGAGTTTACAGCCTCCGCCACCTCCTGCCATGCCTGCCTGGTCACATGGGGGCCCTCCTCCTCCCATCCTCCAAAAACAACACCTCCCGATGTTTTGACACCTCTTGCAGGAGGGCAGTGAGGCAGGCATCTGAGAACCAAGGGGCACATTGGCTCCCCGCTGGCCTATCCTACAGTTTGCTCCCCTCCTCCTCCTCCTCCTCTGCCTTCACCTCTTCTGGTGCCTGGTTGCTGACCATGGTGAACAGCCAAAAGGAAGCTACCTGGCCATTCTTTATACAGACTGCCGGTTCCCCATTGGAACCGGAGGTCTGAACATACCCGCCGCCAATTTGAATTTCCCGCTGAACACTGGAGTCTGAAACATGTTGGGTGGGCCTTAATTGGCCCGTCCGTGCAAAATGGCGGCGTGGCCCGTTTCCCCCGTGGGGATCAACTCCCCGCCCGCCCGACAAACACAAAATTCAGCCCTATATATGCAGTGAGCTGCTTTTTCATAAACTAGGTTTCTATATTTAACATTTGTCTTCTTTTGACAAAGCTGTGGACTGTAGAATTAATCTTCAATATAGTTATTGTTTAAAAGATGTTTACATCGATGTTTAAGATTTACAAGCATGGGGCCTCGTCACTACATTTCCACATCTCTCATAGTCAGTAAACAATGAAACTAGCAGTCCTTTAGCCAAAAAGGTAGGAGTCCATTCGGAATACAGATCCACATAAAGAAAAAGTCTCAAAGCTGTCAAAGCTGGAGGTGTACCATCACTTGACCCATGTGTCTAATGCAATACACTGCAACAGTTAACTTTAACAATTGTTCACAGGTATAAGTTGCAAATTTATAGTTGCTTTATTCCTAATTTAAAACTGCTTTTAATTTATTTTATATATTGCTCTTTTCAGAACACATCAAAAAACTCTATGAGCATGTTGACAGATGATTGAGATAGCACTGCGTTCATGTAGCACCATGATGTAAGCATTACAAATGCCAAGCTTTCATGTTTCTCTGCTGATCAAAGGAAAGTTAGTTTCACAATGGACACATCTCTTTGCGAAAGTCCATCACAGGTAGCATAAAATCATGGAAACTGGGCATAATACTGAGGAGGCCATTTGACCCATTGAGGAAGCTTTTCAATTGGAGCTCCATTTCCTTATCACTTCCTCTATATTCTTCCCTACTTACTTTACAAATACTTCTCTCGCTACATTTCAAGTGTTTCAGTCTCTGCTAAATAGCCATTTGCAATAAAACATTCCTGGTGTATTTTAGTGCAGAGTCGGTTTCAGGAAGACAGGAGGGCAGAGTGACTGCAAAACATAATCACTGGCTTAAGCTTGGCGCCCAGAGTATTATAAGACCCAAGCCTCATCTACGTGCTCCCAATTAACCGCATGCCCCAAAATGATAAATGGCAGCTGGTTTATGGGTGGGTGAGGAAGACCCCTGATACCATTACAAGAAGCCTCGGTAGCACACAGATAAGTCATGGGGAGGGGTTGGGAGTGAGGCAGTGTGCAGGCCAGGGCAGTAAGGCCTATGTCTTCCTTTCTGAAGTCCTGAGGAACATTCATGCACCCTTTATTAGGCTAATGCTGGGCGGGCATTAGAAAAAGCATGAAATCTCATCCACGGTTAGGTTTTAAAAAGTTTAATTGAAGTGTGTTTAAAAGTTATGGACAACTCATGTGGCAGTGTCACATGAGGGGACACATCAGGGAATTTTTAAAAAATATTTTTTAATGTATAGCCTATCGCCCTGAGGCAGCACTTAGTCTCAGGGAGTTGAGCGCGCTCTTTCGTGTGCATGCACAAAAGAGCGCACACTTGGGCTTAGGGACTCCCCTCCCAGCCCGCACAGGGAGCGCATAACGCTTCTGTGCAGATGTCATGCTGCGCGGGCCTTAACTGGCCCACCCATGTAAAATGACAGCGCATCCCCAATCGGGGATGCCAATCGGAGGCCTGACTCCGCATGCCCGCTCTTCAACTTCCCCCCTGACAGGGGGAAAATTCTGCCGTGTGTTTCTTTTTACTGCCCATTATCAGTATGTTTGCATAAGAGGGGTGTTTTCTTATCCTCAGGGTGAGAATCCCAATTAAACAATTGCCAGCAGCCAGCTTTTTATGAGTTTAAAATAAAGGAGGTTATTTATTATCACACACTTGCCCTGGAATTTAAAACACAACAACTCTCTCGCCCGTCTCACACACACTCTCACAAGAAGCAAAGATTAGATACCGATGAAGGTAAAAACAACATAGTTGCAACTTATAATTATCACTGTCTCTTTCAAGGCAGGCCTTTAGTTTCTTAGACAAAATTTATGCTTTGGATGAAAGCGAAGGCCCTGCAGACGATCCTCAGTAAGCTGCAAGGTTTATTGTAGCTGAATTTCCAGGATGTTGATTCCCAGGTGAACTCAAAAGTTAGAACAGGTTGGAGGGAGTCTCTCTTCCTCCTTCAAGGTATTGCTGTTTATTATCTTGGCTGCTTGGACGACGTTCAGCGGGTTTGATGGATTTCAGTGGAACACTGCAGAACAGCTTATTGCTGTTATTTTTAAAAGCAAAAGAAAGTATGGCTGTCTCATCGTGTGACTTGTACATGTTCAAAGTCCTTTTCCAAATAAGGTGGGTGGTTAGGTCAGTTATACATCCTGTGTTGTGGATTTCACATCTCGAGAGCTTGAGCCAACCAATGTCTTTGTATTTGATTAACTAACCTATTCAACTTGAAGTTACCCTTTTAAATTAGTTTCAGAAATGGTCAACATCAGACTGGAAGTTCCTATTGTTCCCTCTTGAAACAGGGGACTGGTTTCAATTCATGAGTGGTCATGTGATTATCAAATAGCCATCTTTCTGCATCCTTTGTGGTCAGTTTTAAAATATAAAAATTAATTTGAAGTTCAGAATATACTGGGGCATGAGAGACTCCCAACCATGGTGATGGATTTCTGTACACGTCAGTTGTCTGACTGACAAATAAAAATCAAAGGATCTGACATATTAAAACCAATAAGGATTACATAGACAAAACAAGTACTAAAATGAGTTTTAATTTTTGTTAAACTACTATGCCTAAACTAGTTACATTTTAATCAAATAGAAATTCAAAGTGAGCCAACCAAGGCATTTTGAAGAATCTTTTTATTGTGACACCATGATTATAATGCAGTAGGGACCTGTTAGCTTACCTGGCTACCAAGTTAGCATATGGATCAAATCAATGCCAACAGCACAGGCTTTGCTCCCCCATTCAGTCTCCCCTAGGCCTCCATCCGTAGTAAAAAAAAATCACAGCATTTTGCCATCGTTAAGTGAATAATCACCAAGGAACCACCTTTGGGCAGAGAACTCATGAAGAATATAATGCAACACAATCTCAACAGTGATCATTTTACACCATAGCTATTATCATTTCATTTTTATATCTTCCAGTAAAAATCACAAAAGAGTTTTGAAGCAATAGGCTGTACAAAAATTATAATTTTAATAACTGGGTTACAGTTTGTTGTTCAACTATTTTATTACACATGTCTTACTTCATTTATTTTAAACCTTCACTAACTCATCACTGAGTGACTACGAATCACATGAGGATAACTTATTTGTTTAGCATCATTATGTCTAGGAACAGTGTATTTCCCTACTGAGTGCCAATCAGTGTCCTAATGCACAAGTGAATACCTCAGACAAAACAGATTTTAGAAAAGAATTAGAAACATGCAGTGAAATCTATTACCAAATTAATTTTAGTGTAAGGATTGTATAAAATACAGCTAGATGCTGATGTTAAGTTTCACATGCAAATTCATGTATAACCAATCTGTAGAGCAAATTTAGCACATTTTAACTAGGACCTTCACATTTAAGAATTATCTTTTCGTGATTCTCTCAAAAAGCATAGGACTAATATTTTTACAGCAAATCAGTACTTCAAAAGGAAAAAAAACTTACTTTTTCCTCATCAACCCAGTCAAATTTATACAATCTGTGGGTTGCCTTTTTTTTAATAGGTGAGGATTCTGAATATTTCATTGCTCCTATGAGTAGCAGTACTGAGTAACATCACTACCGTTTACTGTCTCTTCCTAAAAATACAAGAAACAACTTCATTCTCAAAATGAAAATTTATCATCATTTATGAAATGCTTTCAAGTTTGTAGGATTTAAGTGTCTCTATCTTCATTTTTGTCAAAATATTTATTTTGATGGGGCCCTGCTTTGGTCGCTAGGGACAGAAATGAGAATAACTGCACAATGAAGAGGCAAAGCATAGATTTTTCAAAAAGAGATTCCTGGAGCAAGAGGTATCTGCAGGGATTTTAGGGAATCCCTAAGTCAGTCATTAGATTACTTGATTTATTCCAACATTATTTCTGATGTTGTGCAGGGATAAAACACACTAAACATTCAGCCAATCTGCTGTCATCCATTTCATGCCTCGCCAAAGTTGAAAGTGCTACCCATGTTTTGAGCACGTTTTGAGGACATGGCCTTTTATTAGTAAGGAGTGTGTGCCCTCGGAAGTAGGTCAATGTTTACAGCGAGCTCCCTATACAGAAATGTTTGAAAGATTCACCAGTATGTTGCATATCTTGGATGTCTGATTTATCTCAGAACAACGCAGAGATGAGACTAGGACTAAATCTAAATAGGTTTATTTGTAATACTTTAAAATATCTCAGAACATATAGGATTTTGTGCACACATGGACCCAGCCAGATATCCAGGTCCTTTCTGTACAAGCTTCTTGTAGTAACTGAACGCATAGCCTCTCCTGTTGTCTATTGGGGTTACGTGATGTTCCTGGAAGCTTCGACCAATGAGCCCTAAGCGCAGGCAATCCAAGGGGTGGGGCTTCCTGACGAGAGTCCTGATCGAGCACGTAGCATCTGAAAAGCTCTCTGTAAGAAAGTTCATTTGTTTCTGACGCTGCACCTCGCCTTGTTAGCATGAGTACAATGAAACTTAAAAAAAAGACTACTCACAAGTCAGGTCACCTTTCGGCAGAATCGATCCTTACAATGCAACTAAGGAAGATTGGAGGGAGTATGTAGAGTGCCTTGTTTTTTATTTCGTAATGAATGAAATTGCCGCAGAGGAAAAGCAGAAAGCAATGCTTTTGAGTGTATGTGGTAGCAAGACATACAATCTCATCCACAGCCTGACAGCCCCGAACATGCCAATTCTAAGGGCAGAATTTTACGAGTCGGTGAGCGAGGGCAGGGCCCACTTGCCGACGCATAAAATGACATGCGGTGATGTCGGGGGGCACTCCCGGCATCACCGTGCCTGATCTAAATTTTCAGGAAGGTGGGAGCGCAGCAAAATCAGCCAATTGAGGCCACTGACAGGGTCAATTAAGTAATTAAAGGACCTGCCCATCCAACCTTAAGGCTGGCAGGCAGGCCAGGAGCCCCGTTGGGAACTAGAAAAAACATGAAACCTCATCCATGGGTGGGATAAGGTTTCATGTAGGCTTGAAAAAATTTTAATAAAGATTTTGTAGACATTATGGACATGTCCCAACTCATGTGATATTGTCACATGAGGGGACATGTAAGGGAAATTTTATTTTTCTGTTTTTATCTTTTTTACATGTACAGCCGATCTCCCTGAGGCAGCACTTAGCCTCAGGGAGATGAGTGCGTTCTTTCGTGCCCATGCTGAAAGAGCACACTCTCGATTTTGGGATTCAAACCCCCCCCACCCCACCCCCACACAGGGAGCGCATAACGCTTCTGTGCAGACGTCACACTGGGCGGGCTTTAATTGGCCTCTCCATTCGGGGGTGCCAATAGGAAGCGCACCCATACGCGCCCACCCATCAAATTCCCACCCGACAGGAGGAAAATTCAGCCCTAAGTCTTTAACTTAATTGGCGGACCTTGTGAAAATGCATTTCCAGTCAAAGCCATCCGTTATAATGTAGCGGTTTAAGTTTAATTTCAGAGTTAGGGCCCTGGGAGAGTCCATCACAACCTATGTAGCAAAGCTGAAGCAGTTGACAGAACACTGCGATTTCAGAGGGACACTGAATGATATGCTGCAGGACCGATTAGTTTGTGGAGTTCAGGGTGACTCTTTTGGGGGAGGTGATGGCATAGTGGTATTGGCGCCAACCGAGTAATCCAGAAACCCAGGGTAATGCCCTGGGGACCTAAGTTCAAATCCCACCACAGCAGTTTGTGGAATTTGAATTCAATAAAAAATAAATGTAGCAGCATGTGTGGAAAGCTGGTTGATGAGTAGGAAACATAGAGTTGAGGGGGACAGTGGCATAGGTGTATTATCACTGGACTGGTACACTAGAGACCCAGAATGATGCTCTGGGGACCTGGATTCAAATCCCACCATGGCAGATGGTGAAATCTGAATTCAACAAAAATCTGGAAATAAACATCTGATGATGACCATGCAACCATTACTGTTTGTCTTAAAAACCCATCTGGTTCACTAATCCCCTTTAGGGAAGGAAACCTGCCATCCTTGCTGGGTCTGGACTACAGTGACTCCAGGCCCACAGCAATGTGGTTGACTCTTAAGTGCCCACTGAAATGGCATCTACCTGGCTACGTGGAAAATTGCCCAGGTATGTCCTGTACACAAAAAAAAGGCAAATCTAACCCAGCCAATTACCGCCCCAACAGTCTACTCTCGATCATCAGCAAAATAATGGAAGGGTTCATCAATAGTGCTATCAAGCAGCACTTGCTTAGCAATTACCTGCTCACTGATGCCCAGTTTGGGTTCCGCCAGGGCCACTCAACTCCTGACCTCATTACAGCCATGGACAACGGAGGTGAACTCCCGAGGTGAGGCGAGAGTGACTGCCCTTGACATCAAGGCTACGTTTGGCCGAGTGCGGCATCAAGGAGTCCTAGCAAAACTGGAGTCAATAGAAATCATGGGGAATCATGACTGGCTGGAGTCATGCCTAGCACAAAGAAAGATGGTTGTGGTTGCTGGAGGTCAATCATCTCAGCTCTAGGACATCACTGCAGGAGTTCCACAGGGTAGTGTCCTCGGCCCAAACATCTTCAGCTGCTTCATCAATGACCTTCCTTCCATCATAAGGTCAGAAGTGTGAATTTTTGCAGTTCATTGCACAATATTCAGCACCATTCGCGACTCCTCAGATACTGAAGCAGTCCATGTCCAAATGCAGCAAGACCTGGACAATATACAGGCTTGGGCTGACAAGTGGCATGTAACATTCATGCCACACAAGTGCCAGGCAATGACCATCTCCAACAATGGCATTACCATCACTGAATCCCTCACTATCAATATTCAGGGGGGTTACCATTGGCCAGAAACTGAACTGGGCTAGCCATATAAACACTGTAGCTACAAGAGCAGGTCAGAGGCTAGGAATCCTGCGATGATTAACTCACCTCCTGACTCCCCAAAGCCTGTCCACTGCCTACAAGGCACAAGTCAGTAGTGTGCTGGAATACTCCCCCCTTGCCTGGATGAGTGCAGCTCCCACAACCAAGACAGACAAAGCAGCCGCTTGATTGGCACAACATCCACAAACATTTACTCCCTCCACCACCGATGCACAGTAGCAGCAGTGTGTACCATCTACAAGATGCATTGCAGGAATTCACCAAGACTCTTTAGACAGCACCTTCCAAAACCACGACCACTACCATCTAGAAGGACACAGGCAGCATATAGATGGGAACACCACCACCTGGAAATTCTCCTCCAAGGCACTCACCACTCTGACTTGGAAATATAACACCGTTCATTCACAGTTGCTGGGTCACAATCCCTTGAACTTCCTTCCTAACAGTACTGTGGGTGTATCTACGCCACATGGACTGCAGCAGTTCAAGAAGGCAGCTCACCACCACCTTCTCAAGGGCAACTAGGGGTGGGCAATAAATGCCTGCCAACCAGTGAAGCCCACATTCCATGAACGAATAAACAAAAAATTCAGCGCCGTTTCCTCGCACAGGTGGATATCGACTTGAAGCATGCCCTGGAAATGTCCCTCGCCATAGAAAGTGCTGCGAGAGACTCATAGGCTTTGCAACATATATAACATGGTACTGTTCCTTATATGGGGCAGGAACCTACTGCTGGGCGTGGCGTGAAAGCCAGAGACATTGTATAGAAGCAAGAGGCAATATCCACTGTTAGAAACATGTAAAGGCCTAGTAGAAACACTTCAGCACTGATTCCAAGCTTAATTTGTTATAGATGTAGGGGTGACCACAGGCCGGACACCTGCAGATTCAAGGAGGCAGAATGCCATTTGCGCCATAAGAAAGGTCAGGTAGTAAGGCAATACAGGGCGAAGTCGAAACAGCCCGTAAAGCAGCAAACCAACATGATTGAATTGAAAAGTACAGCAGAACCTGAAGCTGCAGATACCAACATCTATTCCCTGCATAACGTCACCTCTGTGAAAACCGAACCTATCACTGTCACAATCCAAGTTAATGGGGAGCCACTAACAATGGAGGTGGATATGGGAGCCTCAACCACAGTGGTGGGAGAGCACACATTTAAATACCTAAATGAAGTTACCCAGCCACTGAATCTGGAGCAGACAGCCACTGAATCTGGAGCAGACAACCCCTAAATTGAAGACACATACTGGAGAATGTATTCAGGTAAAGGGCATCAAAACAGTCCCAGTGTCTTATAGGCAACAGTTCCAGTCATAATAGTGATAGGAGAAGAACCTTCTGGGCCAAGGCTAGTTACAGAAAATCAAGCTTGACTGTCTGAAATATTTCACCTGAAAATAGGAGGAGTTCCTGAACTATGATAGTGTATTTTGGGATGAGTTAGGAGAATTGAAGGACTTTCACATGCTGCAAGGATCCTTGAGGTCAGAGTTGGCTCCTCTGGAAAATCATGAAGAGAAACGAATTGAATTTAGTGCCACTCTGAAGAAACTGAAGAAACAGTTAGCAGAGAAGACTCAACAATGTTCAATGTTCCAGGAAGAAGCCAAGAGATACAAGAAGGTGGCTGAAGAGCTGAAGAATCAACTGAATGAAACAAAAGAGTCATTAGATGGAGAAGCCGTAGAATTTTCCAAGATGCGAATGGGTAACAAAGCCACAGGTAGCTTAACCAAGTTAAAATTTCACTAGAGAGAAACTTGGCCAACTGTGAAATCAAAATGAAGGACAAGGCAAAACTGCGGCAAACAGAGAAAGAAACAACAGAAATCATATTAGAAAAGGATAACCCAACATTGGAGCTCAAGGAGATAGAATAAAGAGCATTGGATGCCCCAAATATACCATAAACATTTAATGAGTTTATTCAGTGAGGATAAGGCCATTCCGCCAATAGCAACAGGAAGGATACAATGTTGGGCTCTGATATCATCAGTGTATGAGTATACCTTTACATACCATCCTGGCTTACATATTGCAAATGCAGACGCACTCAGTCATCTCCTGTTACCAGATATCATTGTACATGCTCCAGTGCCACAGATGTTGCGCTAGTACTGAGTTTTTTGGATTCCTCACTTTTGTGTGCGAAGCAAATTAGAAATTGGGCGAACAGAGATCCAATTTTGTCGAAAGTCGGAGACCTTGTTTTGCAAGGGTGGCTAAATTCACCTGTGTCTAAAGAGATGAGACCACTCCATGCCTGAAAAACAGAGTTGTCAAGATGGAATTTTTTTGTAAGCATCAAGAGTTGTCGTCCCTTTGCAAGGAAGAGAATCATTCTTGACTGAGCTTCACAGTGCGCATCCAGGCATATCAAAGATGAAAATGCTTATGCTGATGGCCAGGCATTGACTGTTTCCATTATCATCAACAACAAAAGTTGCCCATTGCAGCTCCACTGCATCTGTGGGAGTGGCCTGGTCGACCCTGGGTTAGACTACATATTGATTATGTAGAACTATTAGGGGGGAAGCAATGGCGTAGTGGTGTTGTTACTGGACCAGAAACCCAGGGTAATGCTCTGGGGACCTGGGATCGAATTCTGCCACAGCAGATAGTGGAATTTGAGTTCAATAAAAATCTGGACTTAAAAGTCTAACTATTGTCGATTGTTGTAAAAACCCATCTGGTTCACTCATGTCCTTTAGGGAAGGAAATTTGCAGCCCTTACCTGATCTGGCCTACATGTGACTCCAGACCCACAGCAATGTGGTTGATTTGTAAATTCCCTCTGAACAAGGGCAATTTGGGATTGGTGATAAATGTTTGCCTAGCCAGTGACGCCCACATCCCATGAATGAATTTTTAAAAAAATTCTTAGGTACCATGTTTTTGTTGAGCACAGATGCACATTCTAAATGGATGGATGTATACGAAGTCAGATCACCAACATCGCACACAACTATCAAGAAGCTGCGCCATTGTTTTAGCATACATGGCCTACCAGAAATCATTATTTCTGATGACCGTAGAGTTTTTACCAGAACAGAGTTTCAGAACTTCATGAATTTAAATGGAATCGGACACAGTAAAACAGCCTCTTACCACCCCTCATCAAATAGTCTCAACTGACAGAGCTATGCAACCTTTCAAATCTGGAATGAAGAAATTATCAGAAGGTACTCTAGAAACTTGACTTTCCCACTTTCTTCTCAGTTATTATACAACACCACATTCCACTATGGGTTGAACACCACCTGAATTATTGATAAAACACTGGCTAAGTATAAGGTTAAGTCTGGTGCTTCCAAACTTAGAAGAGAAGATAGAGAGGTATCAGAGTAATCAAAAATTGAATCACAATACTCACAACAAAGCTCACACATTCACTATAGGAGAAACAGTATTCATGCAAAATTTTGGAAGTGGACCTTGCTGGGTTCCTGGAACCATTGTCTCAAAGATTGGTCCCTTATCGCTCTGGATGGAAGTGGAAGACAGAATTGTTCGAAAACATGTGGACCATATTCATGATAGACACATTCCAACAACCAACTATTCCACCTGTGATTAAGGTTGAACCAACAATCCCTGAGGTGACAGATCGACCTAGAATAGATATGCCCGATGTCTCTCTACAGTTGCCTAACCCAGAACTGCCATTTTCTAATGATGTATCTCATGCTGCTGTTCCTCATTAAGTTGACCCTCTGGAGAAACGTCAAGTGGCAGAGCCACGCCACCCTAACTGAATAAGGAGAGCTCCTCAGGGACTTAGTCTTTAATCACCTGAAGTTGTATATATGTATATGTAGTTGGATATTTCAATGCTCTTTGTAAATATAAACTGTAAAAAACTAAAGGGGGAGGAAATATAGTAACTGAAAATATAGCTTCTCCTGCTGTCTATCAGGAGTCACATGATGTTCTTGGAGGCTCCAACCAATGAGCCCTAAGAGCAGTTAAGCCGGTGGGGGGGGGGGGGGGGCTTCCTGACAAGAGTCCTGATTGAGCATGTAGTATCTGATAAGCTCTCTACAATAAAGTTTATCTGCTTCTTGTTGAAGCCTGTCCACTCCATCAAGTCAATACACTTCTCTAGTTCATTAGCTCTCTAGCTCCACCCACAGGTCTAAGCAATTAAGCAGTTACAAGGATCAGTACCAGATTAACATAATCAAACACAGACCAATCAATCCATTGAACACTACATCTTTTTCCCTTTTAACTAAAGGTATTATGTTGAATTAAATCATTCTAAACAACAAACATATATACATCGAGTCATTTCATAGAGAAAACAGACATGTTGAACTCGAAGTACAGAAATAGTCTTTGAGATACAAAGGTCTTTTTGATCTGCAATTAGATTCACAAATTTGATGTTGTGGTTCTGTGCGATCTACTTGATGAGGTGGAGATCAACATCACTCGTAGGAAAAGGAAATGTATCCTAATCACTGTCCTCGTTATCACTGCCCTCATGTGTTCATCAAGGTCCATCTTGTGACTAAAGTCTTGTTACATTCTGAGCACTGGTAAGGTTTTTCCCGTGTGTGTTCTAATTTGCATATTTAATCCATCATTCTTGCTCAAAGCTTTACCACAGTAGGGGCACTGTTAGGAGCACTCACCTGTGTGGCTTTAAATATGCATGCATAATTTTCCATTGCTGGCAAATTTCTGGCCACAATACAGACAAATCTTCTCATTCTCTCCAGTGTGTATTTTTTTATGAATCCTAAGCACAGAGGGAGTCACAAAGACTTTGTCACTTCGATCACATTTTAAAGTTTGTTCCCTGTTGTCTATCAGTACATATCTCTGTAAGGAGGAGAGAGTCCAAAACAAGCCTTACACTCTTCACACTGGAATAGTCTCTCTTCCAGGTGTATCTTTTTTGTGGTTCTTGTACACATTTCTGTGGGAAAATTCTTTTGTGATGATATATACATGTTGAACTCAGGATGAGACTCTTGCACGAAGAAGTCTTCTTCTTCGATGACTGCTCATCTTTACAAAATGGTTCCATTTAAAGCGTGAACAGCACTTTTACCCTTAAGCTGGACATGGTATTGTGACTCATTGAACATTTCCACAATTTAGGTACAATTCTGAAGGTATCAGACCGTGATGGGACATGTGTTGATGAGATTGTTGAGATCTCCTTGTCCAAAGGCCTTGTACATGAGCTTTGTTGGGCACATTGTGTCTGCAACCCTGAGTCTGAGTCTCAGTGTTCTTTCCTGTGTAACTGCTTCAAAACTAACTGACAGATTTGATTTGAACTGCCAAGGTCATAGCTTTTTCCAAGGTTAAATCCTCATCCTCCATGAGGAGACATTCCCTAATTCATGGAATTGCTGTATTTTCAATTAATTGGTTACAATTAGTTCGTTGGTTAACGTGCCAAATTTACATGTGGAAGCCATTTGTTGCAATGCTGCCACATATTGTTTGATGGGCTCACCATTTCCCTGAAATCTCTGATGGAATATACACTGTTCAATAATCACACTATTAATTAGGCTGAAGTATTCTTGAGAGCACTTATGGCCATGTCAAATGCAGTGATAACTTCATGAGTTGCTCAAATGTTCACTTGCCTTCTACTCTGAGACAAAATACAAGTATTGCTTTCTTATGGGTTGCCAGTACATCTGGGCTATCCATCCCAGAGATGAAAGAAATGATTCTCAATCATCCTCATTGCAAATTTTTGTTATGTATTCACCAGTATGTTGTATATCTTGGATGTCTGATTTATCTCAGAAGAATGCAGAGATGTAACGAGTTCTAATGCTAAACAGGTTTATTTATAATACATTAAAACATCTCAGAATTTACAGGACCTTGTACGCACATGGGCCAAAATTTTGGGCTCTTGCTGTTGATGAGCTTGGAGGCAGGAAGGACATTTACTTCGGCAGGAAGGTGGCATTCCAGAACATTGCCACCTTCCTGCCTCCGCCAGAATTAAGTTTTGGGCAGGAAGGGCCATGATCGACCTTCTCAGCCTGCAGCCAATTAATGACTACTTAAGGGCCTCATCCTGCTACTGCTGATATTAAACCAGCTCCAGGCAGGGCTGTCACCATGCGGTATGCACAACAGGTGAAATTGTGTGGCCAGCTTGTCAGCTCCAGTCTGGGTGGGATGTCCCTCGATCAAAGGTACTCAGTACTTAACTGAGAGGCTGAACATCGGGAAGGGGAAGTCCTACTGAGAGCCACCCCACTGCTTCCTCTCCCTGTGACTCCCACGCCATGAAACCACACCCCGCCACATTACTTACCTCTGGCCTGGGTAACTCTGTGATCCTGGGACTTTGTGCCTGTGGTTCCAGCAGCACCCACGGACTCCCCAGAGCTGCCGGCCTCCAATTGGCTGTCTGTGCTCAACAGGCATGACTTTTGCCCCTGGGATCTTGATTCCAGGGTAGGCACGCCGCTGACCTTGCCACTGCCTGATTGGCATGGGGTCTGGCAGACCTTTCCAAAAAGAGGCAGCACAGGTACCTCACCACCTCTCCACCAGCAGGCAAGACCCCCTCAATGCCTCAACAAGATTCTGCCCCTGGTCTCAGCCAGATCCCCAGGCCCTGTCTCTTGAAGCTTCTCTGGTTCATTAACTCTCTAGCTCCACCCACATGCTTAAGCAATCAAGCACAGTTACAAGGAGCAGTTACCAGACTAACATAGTCAAACCATTGAACACTGCACATGTGCAGAAACATGTTTTCAGAAAGCAACCTAGTGATGTTTATAACACAGGTGAAAGATTTACCAATTCTTTCTATTTAAAGGCAATGCTGCTTTATACAGTCCATTTAAAAAAAGATAACTGAAACCATCATGCAAAAGCAAACTACTGCAGATGCTGGAAATGATATGAAAACAGAAAATGCTGGAAATACACAGCAGGTCCAGAAACCTTTGTGGAGAAAAAATCAAAGTTAACATTTCAGGTCCATGACCTTTCATCAGAAATGAGGAAAGTTAAAAATGTAATAGGTTTTGAGCAAGTGAAAGATGTGGGGGCAAAGGACAAAAGTGAAGGTCAGGTCCAAATGCAGAGTAAAGGAATTAAGAAATAAACAAGACAAAAACCAAACCAGCAACAAAAAACACACAAAGTAATTTGGGGGCAGAGGTCATGATCTAAAATTGATGAACTCAACATTCAGTCCAGAAGGCTGTGGAGTGTAGAGTAGAAAGATGAGGTGCTGCTCTTCAAGCTTGTGTTGAACTTCATTGGAACAGAAAGCAGGCCAAGGACAAAAAGGCCACAGTGGAAGCAAGGTGGAGAATTGAAAATGACAAGTGACAGGAAGCTCAGGGTCATGCTTGCAGATTCAGCAGGGATGTTCCATAAAGTCGTCATCCAGTCTGCATTTGGTCTCCTGGGGAGACCACATTGTGAGCAACAATTACTCTATACCAAATTGAAAGAAAGACAAGTAAATTGTTGCTTCACTTGAAAGGAGTATTTAGGGCCCTGCACAGTAAGAAAACAGAAGGTAAAAAGCCAGGAGGAGAATTTTCGGCTCGCCAAAGTGTAAAATGACACGTAGTGACATCGAGCGTGTGGCCCAAAGTCACCACGCATCATTTAGATTTTCAGTTCGGCAAGCACGTACCGGAGTCGGCTGCGCACGTGCCAAACTGTCAAAGGCCTGTTAAAGCCATTAATTAACTAATTAAACCTATTGAGAAAACTGCCCTTAATGTTGGCGGGCAGGCAAAGAGCCCAGACAGCCTTCGAATTTTTCACGTAACCTCATCCACGGGCAGGATGAGGTTTCATGAAAGGTTTATAAATTAAGTTTTTCATTAAAGTTCATTGGCATGTCCCAGCTCATGTGACACTGTCACATAAGGGGACATGTCTTAAGATATTTTTTTTCTTTATTAAAATTTTTCAAACTTAAAACTTATCTCCCTGAGGCAGCTCTGTGCCTCAGGGAGATTTCTGCATTTTTTCGCGCACACGCACGAAAGAATACACTTCCGACTCAGGGAACTTCACCCCCCCACCCGCACAGGGAGCGCACAGTGCTTCCAGGTACGCGTCACCACATAAAATGGCACATGAACCCAAACGGGTCCATGCCCGCCCCCGCACAACCCCACCCCCCCACCCCCCCCCCCCCCCCCACCCCCCACCCGATGGGGGGAAAATTCTCCCCCAGGTGTTGTATCTCCTGCAGGTGAATGAAAAGGTGGTAGAGGGTGTTGGGAGTGAATGAAGAATGGACTGTGTCATGCAGGGGATGGTCCCTCAGAATGGTAAAAGGGGAGGGAAGGCGAAGATGTGTTTGGTGTGGCACACGCTGGAGTTGGAGATAACGGTGGAGGATGATCCATTGAATATAGAGACTGCTGGGGTAGGAGGTGAGGACAAGGAGAATTCGACCATGGATCTGGGAGTGGCAGGGGGGCAGGGTGAGAGCAGAAGTGTATGTAATAGATCGGACATGATGGAAGGCCCTGTCAGCCACAGTGTGGGGGAGGGAATCCTCGGTTGAGGAAAAAGGAAGACATATCTGAAGCACTAATATAGAAGGCTGTATCATTTGAACAGATGCAACGGAGGTGGAATAACTTGGAGAATGGAATAGGGGCCTAATAGGAAGTAGATTTAAGGAAGTGTAGTCAAGGTAGCGGTGGGATTCCGTGGCATTGTAGGAAATAGCCTACCCCCAGAAATTGAGTCAGGGAAGTCGAGGAATGGAAGGGAAGAGTCAGAAATGGATCCATGTGGGCACCCATAGAAATGCCTTTTATTTGGAAAAAGTGAGTGGAGTTGAAGGAGAAGTTGTTCAATGTGAGAACAAGTTCAACCAGATAGAGGAGTTAGTTGGTGGATGGGGGTCGGTTGTGTCTCCGATCAAGAAAAAACAAAGAGTTTTCAGACCATCCTGGTCGGGGTGAAGGTGTAGAGGGATTGGACATCTATAGTTACAAACAGGTGGTTAGGGCCAGGAAATTGGAAACTGTTGGAGTGAGTTGGGCATCAGAAAAGTCATGGATGTAGATAGGAAGAGACTAGACAAGGAGAGAAAAAATTAGATTTGAGACAGGTGGGAATCAGTTCAGTGGGGTGGGGCAAGCTGAAAAAATGGGTCTTCCAGGACAGTCTTGTTTATGGATTTTGGGATGGAATAGAAACAGGCCATCAACAGCATATTCCAATTTGGTAACATTAAAAAAGCATATCAAATGATACACACGTATATTTATTTTCTAACAGCCTAATCTTTCATTAAGTTTCAGTGATATCACATATGTTCTATACTGCTGTGCTCTTGATTCATAACCACTGTTTTCAACAAAAAAAATTACAACTTACTGTAATAGACAACACTCATGATCTTCATTTTAACATTTCCAAAATGGCAGCTGTGAATAATACCATGGTTTTCATTTAAAAGCTGTGATTATCATTCATTATCATTTTACCCGCTCCAACTGCACTAACGGTTATATTTAATAAAAAGGACAATAAAGCTAAATAAGGTCATTTCAGTGTTGTCTGAAACCTTAGAAGATGGATTTGTAAACACAAAATACATTATTAAATAACCAGATTATACATCAAAGACCACATAAAGCACACTCAGAACTTAAAAAGACTGCCTGACCCATTCTTCTTTAAAAATGAACATTGGCCATTTTTTTAAATTCATTTGGGTGGTGTGGATGTCACTGGCATGACCAGCATTTATTGCTCATCCCTAATTGCCTTGAGAAGGTGATGGTGAGCTGCCTTCTTGAACCACTGCAGTCCATGTGGTGTAAATACAAGGCATTCGTGAATGAAATCTAACTATTAATACTGCAGTTCAATGATACGCTGACAAAAAAAAAAATCTGTTTTAGTGGATAGTAACTTACTAGTGGATAGGCAGGAACCAAGGGCAGAATTTTCTGTCTGTCGGGCGGGTGGGCCCGACCCAATCTCTGGCGGGTGGGGAGCTGATCCCCGCCGCAGAAGCGGGCCCTGCCGCTATTTTACGCGGGCGGGCCAATTACAGCTCGCCCAGCGTGACGTCTGGCGGGAAGCGCAGCCTCAGGGAGATCGCTTCCACTTTGAAAAAGATAAAAAATAGAAAAAAAAATTCCCTAACATGTCCCCCTCATGTGACAATGTCACATGAGATGGGACATGTTCATAATTTACATAATAAGATGATTAAACTTTTTAAAACCCTACATGAAAACTCATCCCGCCGGCCAATGAGGTTTCATGTTTTTTTCTGTTTGCCACCGGGGCTCCTAGCCTGCCTGCCAACCTTAAGGTTGGACGGGTAGGTCCTTTAATTGTATAATTGATCCTGTCAATGGCCTCAATTGGCCATTGACAGGTCGGCGGGCCCACAGGTAATTTTGCTACGGGCCCACCTTCCTGAAAATTTAAATGGGCCGGGATGACATCAGAGGTTCCGCCCGACATCATCCCGCGTCATTTTACGCATCGGCACGTGGGCCCCGACCCCTGCTCGCTGACGGCAAAATTCTGCCCCAAGTTAAACCTGCTTGGGAAATGCTCAATATATTTCAGCTAATTAGGCCGAAGAGTTATAAGTCACAATTAGCATTTTGATGAATTGTACCTAAGCATTAGCTCGCTTTCCTATTTATTATTTTCTCCATATACTTGTAAGGTGCAAACATAAATTGCAATCATTCAGGAGGACATCCAAACATAATTTAATTGGATTAATCTGCTCTTCATAAAATGAAAGGCTAATCCAATACCCAGTTAATATATTTGTGTGGCACCTATATAGTTAGCCTCACCAACATGCTAAAAATAATCCCACCAAAGACAAACTAAAAGGAAGATTAATAAGAATACTTGGAACAATATCATCAGTAACTCTGTGTATCAAACAAAACATGAGATAGTATCATAACCCTCCAAGGAAGCTCAGAGAGATAACCCTGACCTCAGAACTTCAGAAATAAAACATGTCATATGTTACCCGACTGCCAAATCATCCTTTTTTCTCTGGAGCCCACCATAAATCCAAGGTCTAAAAGTGCAACCTGATTTTTAACACTACATTCATACAGGCCATCAACAGTTCGTCCCCAGGTAGCATATTTTTATTTCTAACTGAGTTCGGCAGAGGCAAAGCTTCAAACTCCAGTGGTGATCAATGCAGAGAGATGGAACCATTGATCAAAACAACAGAAACTATCTATATATGATGACCTTTTTGCTTGAAGATAATAGTTACATTGCATTTCTGTGCAAGAACAGATTAAGAATTGCGAACATGACACGGTTTTGCCTTCTATATACACTCATAATCACAAACTCGTCAAGAACACTGGCAGATTAGTGAATACATACTGGCACTGCACAGATTACCTTCCCAATATTATAAACACACTAATGCAAGCCAGTAATTCATTTCAATGTCGCGGGCTGCGATTTTCAATTCTGGGTCAGGAACATAGCCGCCAGTAAGTTCTGGGTCCCAAGCTCACATGCCGTGTTCCAGACATGTCCACCTGAAATTTTAAAGGGAAAGGCCAACTAATGGCAGGAAGCGGGCTCACTATCCAATTAAGAATGGCAGGCGGGCTCCTTGGAGAGCCTTTGGGGGGCCCTCCAGTTCTGGCACATCGACAGCCCCAGGCCCAATTGCCATCTGAAAATCCCAGTGAATGCAGGAACGTGATCTAATTGTCAATCATTAGCCTGAATTGGCTGCCAACTGGGATGCAGCGGGCAACTGATCTAACCCCAGAGCGCCCTCACTGAAAATGGCTCGGGATAATGGTGGGGAACTGGTATAAACACCGACTGCGCGAAATTATATGACTGCTCACCTCTGAACCAGACTGCATTAATTTTAAAATCCCAGCCCTTCTGTCTCCATTTTGAATTTAGAATTACAGCAAATTTCAAAATTATTAGGAAGCCAAGCAAGAATATTGTTTTCAACCAAAACTACAAAGAATGTTAAATATGGCATTTTAACATTTCATTATCACATAATTCAACTTAGTAAATTGCATTGAAAGCCTTATCTGAACTCCAAGTTTAATCAAGCTACAGCAAGTTATGCATCATTCAGCTTAGCATGATCTGAGAAACCTTGTATATAAACACACTCAAACCAAAATAACCTGC
The DNA here is from genome assembly GCF_017639515.1 of Carcharodon carcharias. Classification (NCBI taxonomy): domain Eukaryota; kingdom Metazoa; phylum Chordata; class Chondrichthyes; order Lamniformes; family Lamnidae; genus Carcharodon; species Carcharodon carcharias. Next base: position 20,001,186 of record NC_054481.1, on the reverse strand, counting down.
CATTGTATTAGCATTCAATTTTCTTGTGATTAATAAAAAATGGGGTGATGGTGGTGTAGAGGTGTAGCCAGGGGCCCAGGCTAATAGTCTGGGGGCATGAGTTTAAATCTGGAATTGAAAGTTAGTCTCAGTAATGATGACAACGAAACTATCATCCATTATTGTAAAAACACATCTAGTTCACTAATGTCCTTCCCAATCTACCATCCTTACATGGTCTGGCCTAAATGTGACTCTAGATCCACATCTAAACTGCCCTTTGAAATAGCTGAGTAAGCCATTCAGTACAAGGACAATTAGGGATGGGCAACAAATGCTGGCCTTGCCAGTGACACCCACATCCCCTGAAAGAATTTTTAAAAACTTTAAAAAGTGATACATAATTAAAGTGTGAAGTAAAATGTAAATTGTTTACATAGAATATTTAAAATTCAATTTGATGATTAAAAAGGAGTATTGCTTCCCTTTATTATCTTCGGCTTAGAGGGGGGCAATCAGCTACTCAGAGTGTCTGTCCATTTTCATATGAACAGCTACCGGCAAGTGTACAAGAATGGCAAGAGGTTAACTTTTCCAATGCAATCATTGAACCTTCACTTGGAACCTCCTGATAGCTGTGCTCACTGTTAAATGAACTGGAGAAGCAAATTCATACAAACTATCCATTACGTTGACTTTGTGTCAGCTGTGGCTCAGTGGCTAATCCACTCCCAGTTCACATATTTGTGTAGCAACTGTATATTAGCCTCACCAACATCCTAAAAGTAACCCCACCAAAGACAGACTAGGAGAAAGATTAATATGAACACTTGGAACAATATCATCAGTAACTCTATGCATTAGGCAAAACATGAGATTCGCGCCCAAGCCAAGTGGGTTCATGTCCCACTACAGGACTTGAGCGCTAAAATCCAAAGCTGACCCTTCAGTGTAGTGCTGAGCAAGAAGATGCCAAATTTCCAATAAGATGTTAAACTGAAGCCCCATCTTCCCTCTTAGATGAGCGTGAACAATTCCATGGTATTTTGAAGAACAGCAGGGTATTTAACCTGGTGTCCTGGCCAATATTTATCCCTCAACTAACATCATAAAAACAGATTAACTTATCATAATCACAGTCCTGGTTTGGGGGAGCTTGCTCAGTGCAAATAGCTGCCATGTTTCCTACACGACAACAGTACTTCATTGGCTGTAAAGTGCCATTGTTGTGAAAGATGCTATGTAAATGTAGGTCCTTTTTTATATAACTGATTCTCTGCCTTTAAAGATGACTTAATCTGGTTTTAAATAATGCTAGTCTTCTCAAAACAGGCATCAATATTGTTTAGTTAATAACTTCCATTATTGCTCATTATTAATATTTGCATATTGCCCACTAGTTGTACATAGAAAGTACGACACTATTTCAAATAAAATTTGTAACTAGTGTTCAAGAGTGCTAATCCCAAATAAAGAATGTAATAGCAGAGCATTTAGAAATACATAATGAAATCAAGCAGTGTCAGCATGGCTTCATGAAGGAGAAATCATGCATAACAAATTTATTAGAATTCTTTGAGGAGGTAACAAGCAAGATAGATAAAGGGGAACTAGTGGACATAATATATTTGCAGTTCTAAAAGGCGTTCGATAAGGTACCACATATACGACTACTTAATAAGATAAGAGTCCATGGTATTGGGGATAGTATATTAGCATGGATAAAGGATTGGCTAATTAATAGAAGACAGATAGTTGAGATAAGAGGGGCATTTTTGGGATAGCAACATGTAATTAGTGAAGTGCCACAGGGATCAGTGCTGGAGCCTCAATTATTTACAATATATATTAATGACTTAGATGATAGAAGTAAACATGCTATTGCCAAGTTGCGGATTACACAAAAATAGGTGGGAAGGCAAGTGGTGAGGGTGACAAGGAGCCTACAGAGGGACATAGACAGATTAAGTGAGTGGGCAAAAACTTGGCAGATGGAATATAATGTGGCAAAATGTGAGGTTATGCACTTTGGCAGGAAGAATAGAGGAGTGGAATATTAGTTAAATGGAGAAAGACTGCAGAAGGCTGCAACACAGAGGGATTTGGGAGTCCTTGTACATGAAACCCAAAAAGCTAACAAACAAGTTCAAAAGGTAATAGGGAAGGCAAACGTAACTTTGGCCTTTATTTCAAAGGGAATGGAGTACAAAAATAGGGAAGTCTTGCTAAAACTATACAAGGCACTAGTTAGACCACACCTAGAATACTGTGAACAATTTTGGTCCCCTTATCTAAGGAAAGATTTACTGGCATTGGAGGAGGTTCACTAGATTGATGCTGGGTATGGAGGGATTTTCTTATAAGGGGAGGTTAAGTAGGTTGGGCCTGTACTCATTGGAGTTTAGAAGAATGAGAGGCAACCTTATTGAAACATATAAGATTCTTAGGGGGTTTGACAGGGTAGATGCTGAGAGGTTGTTTCCCCTTGTGGGAGAGTCTAGGACCAGACGGCATAATCTCAGAGTAAGGGGGTGCCTATTTAAAACAGAGATGAGGAGGAATTCCTTCTCTCAGGGGGTAGGTGAATCTTTGGAATTCTTTACCGCAGAGGACGGTAAAGGCTGGGTCATTAAGTATATTCAAGGCTGAGATAGACAGATTTTTAATCAGTAAGGGAATCAAGGGTTATGGGGAAAAGGCAAGAAAGTGGAGTTGAGGATTATCAGATCAACCATGATCTCATTGAATTGGGGAGCAGACTCGATGGGCTGAATGGCCTACTTCTGCCATTACGTCTTATGGTCTTAAAGAATATACGAATTAGGCGCAGGAGTAAGCCACTTGGCCCCTTGAGCCTGCTCTGCCATTCAATAAGATCATAGCTGATCTGAATGTCATCTCAACCCTACATTCCTGCCTATCCCCAATAATCTTTCACCTCCTTGTTAATCAATAAACTATCTAGCAATGCCTTAAAAATATTCAAAGACTCTGCTTCCACCACCTTTTTAAGAAGAGAGTTCCAAAGGCTCGCAGCCCTCAGAGAAATAAATTCTCCTCATCTCTGTCCTAAATGAGTAACCCCTTAATTTTACAGTGAGCCCTAGTTCTAGATTCTCCCACAACAGGAAACATCCTCTCCACATCGACCCTATCAAGACCGCTCAGGATCTTAATGGTTTCAATTAAGTTGCCTCTTACTTTTCTAAATTCCAGTGGATACAAGCCTAACCTGTCCAGTCTTTCCTCATAGGACCACATGCCCATTCCTGGTATTAGTCTAGTAAACTTTCTCTAACAAATTTACATCTTTCGTTAAATAAGAAGACCAGTACTGTACACAACACTTCAGGCATGGTCTCACCAATGCCCTGTACAACTGAAGCATGACCTCACTACTTTTGTAATCATTTCCCCTCACAATAAATGATAACATTCTATTAGCTTTCCTAATTACCTACTGTACCTGCAGACTAACCTTTTGTGATTCATATATATTTGTCTCCATACTGCATTTCCTATTAAGGCAAAACACTTTATGTAAGATTTCAATGATAAACACTGAGAATGGGTTATGATACAGGAAGACAATATGCAGTCCAGAGGCATCAGTAATTGCTGAAACATAATATTCAAAAACAAATTAAGGAACCTTAGCTTAGGTCCTTACAAGAAAATTCCAGAGATGGAGAGATAGAGGCAGACATAGAAAGAGCTGGAAAGAGAGACAGATCGAGAGAACAGATCGAGAGATAAAGGCCCAGATTTTCGCAGAGTCGTGGAGACTCCACACATTATCCAAAATGGTGCTGGGACTCTGGATCCGGAAGTCCCACCCCCATTTCTGATAGATCCTATTTTCGCTGGGATGGGGGGCGGTGGAGGGGCCAAGATGTGATTCATGGGGGAAACTTGCACCCAGTAGGACAATTTGAACTTGATGCTGAGTTCAAACAGACCCCATTTTTGCTGCAGCAAGGCCCATTACCCGCAGTGTGTGACTTACGAATTTTAAGAGTAGAAGGTAAAAGGTGGATAAGGCCTGTGAAATTTTTAAGACGCTAAATTATTTAAATCCCTTGCTCTTTAAATTTTGACAAAAAATAGCCTAGTGTCTGAGTTGAAAAAAAAATTGTTTTCAATTTCAATATTTGTTGGTTGACATAAGCCTGTGGGTTATCATTACTGCTTGACTGCTTCCACAACCTATCAGTATCACAGTGGAGGGCCTGTAAATTCACGGTTTGATTGACAGTCCAAGAAATTATTAAGTGATTAGCTGTCTTTGATGTGGGGCTATGAATGCAAGTGGTCACTCTTATAAGAGATTAAGTACTTGAATGGATTTAAATGTATTAAATGGCTTTTTATCAATGAGTGTTTTTATATAGTGAAGTCTATAATACATAATTAAAATTTTATTTTATTTCATCTCAGCATGGATCCTGAGGTCTGCCCATGGTGGATACTGAGTGAGATGGCATGAAGGCTGTAATGGCAAAGTGCAGTGGGGGCATTATGGACTGGCATAAGTTGGCACTAAGTTGGCATTGGGGCTATAAGGGACCATGGAAATGAGTGGGGTGTCAAGGGTTGGCATGAATTGGCACTAAGTTGGCACAGCAGCTGTAAGGGGCTATGCAGATGGATACTGCGCATAGATTGTCATGTGGGGCTGACAGGGATAAAGGCTAGAGGGATTAACTACCTTCAAAACAACTGGAACAAAGTACCAGAGCACCAAGGCAGATCTTTTAAATAGCCCACCTCAGGCAGCCCCCGTGGCTGCCTCTGCACTATTTGCCAGGGCAGCAGGCCCACCTCCAGCACACACCACCCATTCCCCTCGCAACCCCCCCCCCCCGCCAATCCAGGAATGAAAATCCTGCCCTTTTGGGACTGTTTCTCCGGAGGCAGGTGCACCAAACCGGGAAATTTCCTGGCTCTGCACAGCCAACTTGGGAGCAAAAATCCATGCCAAAGAGAGACAAAGAGAGAAAGTGAGAGACGGAGACATAAAGACAGAGAAAGAGATACATAAAGATAGAGAGAGAAAAGCAGAGGGAGATTTCCTCAGCAAGCAATTTGAAGCTGTCTGGGAGAAAATGTAATCCTGCCATTTGTCTTTAATCCATGTTAAGTATTATAAACATTTACATATTTGATGTGATTTGGCCATATTTCAGAGTGAATGGTGAAATCAGAAAAAGCACAAGTAGGAAATGCCATACTTCTAGTTATGTTTAAGAACCTCTTCCAAGCATCAGTTACAGTAATGCCACACTGCATCATAATTTTGCCATCATGGTATCTATTTTGTTTCATATGCAGAATGGGGGCTTCATTATGGTTTTACTTGGTCTATTACAGAACAAATTTCAAACTATCGCTATATTTATTTTTGATTATGCCATGTTTGTCTCCAAGGAGTTTAAAAGTTTGGCACATTTCAAATTCTTCAGACTATTATCAAGATGCTATCATGGTGTCTTAACCTGTTGTGAATACCAATGCTAAAGTACATATTAGTTAGAGTACCAGGTTTTACTTTGAGGGGAAAATATAACTTTATATTTTCTATAAAGTTCACTTGCACTTAAATGATGAGAAGATTTACAACGCTCTGCAGTCTGTATTCACATATATGTGCACGGTGTCAGAGAAACATTAAGTTGGGAATAAAGCAAACAAATTGAAATAAAGGAGATGCTAAAACATGATGCTAAAAATGATTGATGTTTAAAAAAAGCAATAAAACCAAGCGCATACATTAGGCCCATTTTAAAAACTACAGAGAAAGTGACTGGAATAAGATAGAACTAAAGAAATGCCCTATCAGACAATTAAATGAAAAGGGTCTTAACTAAGGGCATCAGAAATAGACACTGACATACTTAACTGTTACCCTACTGAACAAATGCAAACTCTATGGGCAGAATTTTATGGCCCTATTTTGGCAGGGACGGGGCTGTAAAATGCGGCAAGCCATTATAAACCTCATTGACTCCAGCGGGAACGTAAAATCCCGCTGCTGTAAAATTCTGCCCTATAAATTTAACAGAACAACTTTCAGGAGTAAAACTTTCAGGATTAACAAAGTTGGCAATATGCCAAAACAATCACACTCCAACACCCATCCTGGCAGTCACAGTTTTTCAAGTAACTGCTAAATATTTATTTTTTAATCATAAATTCTTTATGCTTATCACCATCACCAGGTATAACACACTATTAAATCTTCACAAACAGATTCAGAAGCAATTCCAACTAAGCATTTGATTTTATGCCAATTTACAAAAAGACAAGCATTCAACTTTTAAAGCCATATTACCCTCAATCCAAAGGTTGATGTGCCACTTTCGGAAATTCAAAGACCATCAGTAATATTCATTATTTACCTGGGATCAATTTAAGGGAATAGCTAGTTCCCAAATTACTGAGAAGAAGATAATTCTTCCAAAGAGAAAGAGGAACTACAATCATTCAAGTAAATGTTTAAAAAGTTGATTTTTTTCAATATTCCTTAAAGACTTATTGAAGGTCCATGGAAACAAATGCAATGTAAGCCAATTAAAAAGAAATTGGAAACAGCAATATCCAAGGTCTTCATTTCAATTTGTCAAATAGTACGATTGAAACAATTAAAAAAGCAAATTTACAGCAAAAAAATGTTTTTACAAACTTATCTTTATTTCAGATGGAGGAGCACTGTGAATATCTCCCTCCTATAATAGCAATATTATACACAAGGAACATAATGGTGTATTTGGTAATGCTTTGCAGAATTGCAACCAAAGATTTACCCAACACATTCTCATGAAGATAGTGTTTATGTTTACTCACAGAATGGTGACACTGCCTGAAAATTACATTAAATGAGTGTTTCATCAATAGCTTCCTTTTAAAAATCAGACAGATACAAAGAATATCGATTAACTTAATTTTTTCATTCTTGGAATGTACTTGTTTCTGACAAGGACAGCGTTTATTGCCTATCCTAAAATGCTTTCATTTGGTATGGTTTAGTAGCAAGCTAGGCCACTTCAATTAAGAGTCAACTACATTAATATGGTACTGAGGTTACATGTTAACTGGGTAAGGACAGCCAATTACCTTTTCTAGAAGACACTAATGAGCCAGTTGGCTTATTATAATTATCTTCATCGGCGTTTTATTTCCAGTTTATTTAGATGATTTAAATTTGCAAACTGCCAGAGTGGAACTTGAATTCTCATTAATTAATGGATTTCTAGTCCAGTAACATAACCATTACATTGACATACAACTTTATATCTTTTTATGCCCATTTCTATATTTTAAAGTATTTTTCCTTAAATAATGAGTAATGATGACATCATTCTGTACTCAGTGGAGTTACTGATTAGAACTAGCATGCACATTTGAACTCACAAAATAAATGAAACACTTACAGCTAATGACTGCATCTCCAGTGATGATATATTATGTTCGTATTAAACTGTTAATTTTATATTCACGTGCATCTGTATAAATATAAATGCAAAGCACTTTGGGATACTATATAAATACAAGATGCTCTTGTAAACATGACACAAAACTGGGAACACAATACCAGGATGAACAAAGTACTTCGGTATCAGAATCAGACTTGAGAGGAGCATAAGTGCCAGCACAGACTCACGGGGCCAAATGGCCTGTTTCTATGCTGTACAATTCAATGTACCCTTGTTGCACTTCCTGAAAGATGTCAAAGCCATAGATGTGTGTACATTTATGTTGCATTAATTCAGTATTAGTTTGGTTGACACAATGTAAATAAACCCTGGTCAACCTCATTGTCGCAAGTCCAAGTATCTCTCCTCCATCCCCCTAGCTAGCAGACTCACGCCAATAACACATCTAACTGTGGGAAGCACACTGCACACTCCACCTTTTTCATCTCTCACAATCCACTGCACATATAGAGAATGAAATGATTGAACCATGCTCAAGAACATTCTATGCTTCAAATAAAACTCGAGCTCCAAGTTGAGTATAATATAACGTGCACCATTTAATGCTGCTTCACTTATATGACAAAGGTTCTAATAATAGCACAGGTTTTCTCATACTACTGAGACCATTAACTCAAGATCTCTTGTACATTGTCCTTGATAGGGAATATGATTTGCTGCAGCTCAACATCCTGGAGTAAATTCAGCAAGTTACACTTACCATGTATATTCCATTACAGGCAGATGTGTGGTCCATTTCAGTCTGTAATCAGGGCATTTTTATGCAAGGTGTGTGTACTTCCTTACCCTCAGAGTGATTTCTCTTAATTTAAAATAAATTCCAGCAGTAGGCTTTTTTGGTTATTTCAAAAATAAATAAGGTTAGTTATGATCAGACACATGCCCTGAATGTTTGAAACACATTCAATCACTTGGTTCACTCACACTATCACACACGCAAAGGTTAAGTAACACTGTAATTATAAAAATGGAATTTATAACTCAGTTTCTATGTTGATGCAAGCCTGGTGTCTTAGTTGAGTTATTACTTTAGTTGAGTGAAGGTCTTTTAGAAATAAAGGGCAGAATTTTGCCATCGGCAAGCACAGAGCGGGGCCCACTCGCCGACGCGTAAAATGACACGGGATAACATCGGGTGGAACCCCCGACATCATCCCACCCCATTTAAATTTTCAGGAAGCTGCGCGCTCCCCGACCTGTCAATGGCCAATTGAGGCTATTGACAGGATCATTTAAACCAATAAAGGACCTGCCCGTCCAACCTTAAGGTTGGCAGGCAGGCCAGGAGCCCCAGTGGCAAATAGAGAAAACATGAAACCTCATCCACAGGCGGGATGAGGTTTCATGCAGGGTGTTAAAAATTTTAATAAAGTTAATCTGTAAATTATGAACAGGTCACATCTCTTGTGACATTGTCACATGAGAGGGACATGTTAGGGAATTTTTTTTCCTAATTTTTAATATTTTTCAAAGTGAAAGCGATCTCCCTGAGGCAGCACTTAGCCTCAGGGAGATGTGCACTCTTTCGTGCGCATGTGCGAAAGAGCGCACTCTCGCTTTTAGGGAATCCCCATGACCACACAGGAAGCACATAGTGCTTCCCGCCGGACGTCACACTGGGTGGGCCTTAATTGGCCCGCCCATGTAAAATGGCGGTGCGGCCTGCTTCGCTGGTGGGGATTAGCTCCCCACCCGCTGGAGATTGGGTCAGGCCTGCCCACCCAACAGAAAATTCTGCCCAAAGGGTTCTCATGAAGCTGAGAAGTTTCTTGTAGAATAGCCAGGAGATTGATTCTCAGGTAGATTTGGAAGCTGGAACAAATGTAGTACTTTGGCTGCATTAGGAGACTTTCAGCTATGATGGTTCAGCTGTTTCAGATGTTCTTTGCTGATTCAAATGTTTCTCTGCTAGATTTGCCTTGTTCAAGATATTTTAAACTTCAGAGCCTAAAAATTCATTTTAGTCACATGACTGCAAGGTTAACACTCCTGGGGTCCAGACCATCATGATACAATCACAGCTGACAATGGTCATTCACTCTTATCTCTGCCCCAGCTTGAGCTCAAATATTCTCCTTTGTTCAACATGGCACCCAGAGGCCAACAGTGTAGAGACTTCAGTCTTCAAATGTTCATTCATCCTTAATGAGATGGTTATGCTTGACAGGTGGCTGTAGTTATTTAGGTCCATGCTTAATTAAATATTGGCTACAGAATTGAATGCTGTCCACAATCTAAATATCCATGTTAAGTTGCAGCCATCTTAACAGGTTTTGTGACCACTTTCACCAGATATGATCTTAGAGTCCATAATATTGAATATCCATGCTTGTACTGAGCATGATAAGTCGAATTTGCTCTCTGTTATCAAATGTCGTATTTTTCCTCATTAGCTTACATAAGAAGCTTAGCTGAATAGCAATTTTGCACTGAAAGCATGGAGACAGAGTAAATGATGGTTTCTCGACAGATCTGGGCAATAGCAAATTATGTGCCCTAGTCACTGACGCCCATTGTTCAAAGTGCAATTTTCAATCAACAGGCCTAGTTTATAACATTAACAATAAAAGTATATTTTGCCAACATCTGTGATGTTTTATATGCTAAGCTTGATAACAGTGTGGAATATTTTGACAATTGCTATTAATAAATTATGTTTTTAAGGAACACATCATCTTTGTTCAACAGTTTTTAATGTTTAATCTAAATCTTTCAGCTTCATTGGAAAAATGATTTATGTACGTACGTTTGTAAACTTCACCAATGTGTTTAATAATATTTTCATAATTCAGGACTCTCTCACCTTCATAACTGTTAATACTCCATCATTACAGAGTGACTTTGTTCACCACTGTACAGAAAAGTTAAATCTAATAACCCAACTATCTGCAGTATTTCTAGCATCTAAAATATTTTGCCTTTGTATATATAAAATGAACCTGATGAGTGGACAGAATAGTGACAAATTAAATTCAATATGAATATGTGTAAATACTGCATATTGGGAGGAAAAAACAGGTGGCATATATGCTTGATGAATGTCAAATCAGCTAAGTATGAAATTGAAAAAGATCCAAGTGTGCTAGCAGAAGTAGCAATTAACATGTCTAGTCACTGTGGAACAGTAATCAGTGAAAGAATTATAATTTATATAACACTAAGATCAGTTGAGTAGAAATGAGGGGACATCATTCTAAAGCTGTGAAGACCACGCCTTGAAGGGAGATTTGCAGCCCCAGTAAACCATCCAGAAAAGTGTCACAAACCGATATTGTTGGGTATGTTTAACTAATCCATTCGACAGGATCAGATCAGCCACTTATTTTACACCAACTGAAGTGAATGGAAAGTAAAATCGGATGGGATGTAAAATGAGTGCAATATTAAAAAATGTCAATACAGTTGTATGTTGGAACTGTACACAACATTGAAAAGATGCAAATGAAAGAACCTAAACAATATTGATTAGGTAGGTCTACAGCACTACTTGTGGCTGAAAGTAGGACAAAAATCAAATTGATGAAAGTAAAACTGAACTGATGTCAGAAACCTTTCTACATGTAAAACACTAATTAACACTTGAGAACGGACTTTTCTGTCGCTGGACTAAAAACCTTGGAGATGTCTGAGACACAGATCAACACTGTAATAGGCAGATTGTATGAGCCAGGTTATCACAAAGTTGGGCCAACTCCAGGGACATTTAAAAGTGGTGGACAAGACTTGGATACGGAATTCATGCCAACATTTCTGACAGATCAAAATTTTGCCTGCAGGGGAAAGGGGTGGGGTGTGAATCATACAGGCAGGAAATCAAAACTCAGCAGGGCCATTTGAAATCAGTACTGAGTTCAAACAGACCTTATTTTTGCTGTTCCAATGGCCTTAATCCACAGTGAATGTCACATGTTTATGGAATCGAGGAAAATGCTCTTGAAGATGGATAAGGTATAAGTGTTATGACCTGAAATTATTTAAATCCCCAGCCATTTAAACATGAAAAACATGCTTCAGTTGTCAAGAGTTTAAAAAAAAACACCAGCTGCTGGACTGCATTGATTGACAAGCCATCTGGTGTAGCGTAGGAAAAACCATTACCATCTCTTCATGCAGTTTCAATTACGTTCATTGTTGACATTTCCCCAGGACTGTTACTGCAGCTAAAGTCATTATGAATGCTTGGCTGATTTTCAAAAGGTCCAAAAGCACCTATCTCAGCAGGGGGGCAAGTTCACTTTTTGCTTGACAGTGTAAAGAGGATTTTAAAGGATTATCTGTCTTTGATGTGGTTACTGAAAAGGAGTTTGTTTTTATAACAAATTGTCTACTCGCAGGTATTTTAAATCTTTGAATGGGTTTTAAGAATGAAGAGATTTTTTCTGTATCACGCATGTATGAGTGAGAGATCCATTAGATTGTTAGAAGTTTAACGCTTTTCATCTCCACATGGCTCCTGAGGTCTACCCATAGTGCATATTGGGTGAGTGTCTATAGAGGTGGCATGGGAGATATGAGGCTGCATGGAGGGGGTGAGGGGAATGGGGGGTGGACATTGGGCATGAAGGGGTGTGGGATGTGAGGGCTAGAGGGCCTAATAGCTTTTAAAACAACTGGGACAAAGTCCCAGAGAACCAAGGCGGGCCTTCTGAACAGCCTACCTCAGGACTAGCCCATATCCCCGTAGGCACCTTCAATCTGCTTCGGTGGTAGGCAGGCACAACTCAATACTGCCCCTGTCTCCCCAGGGTGAAAACTGGTTGTGATGTGGCCCTTTATATTAGGGCGGGAAATTTCCTAACTTGAGCTACCTGCCTTGGTAGCGAACATCTGGCCCGAGGTTTTCTAGATGGATGAACTGAGGTTTCCCCTTCCAATTTATCCTGTGGTATTTGATTTTTTTAAAATTTGTGCAACTATAAACAGTTCAAATTGTATAGGCTTTTTCCAAAATTTCAGCTCAGTCCTAGTACCATTTCATTGACTTGCTGAGGAAGTAAAGTACCAGTATGTAAAGACCCTGTTAACAACTTGAGAGATCTCCATGTCTCCAGTAGCAACTACATCCCATGGTATTAATCAGAGATCCATTAACTGGTCATGCAGCCAGAAACTATAGAGTTAGCTGAATTCTTATGAAAATAGTGGCCTTTTTAGAAGGGTGCCCATTAAACAATAGACAAAATAAGGAGGTTTTGTGGCACAAAGTGCAGGCATCAGAAGAAAGATATGGTGAAATAATATTTAAAATGTCAGTTGAATGTTGGAATTGTACATAGGATAAAAGTACTTACCACAGAATCACAGAATTGTTACGGTGCAGAAGGATGCTATTCAGCCCTTCATGTCCACACCAGTTCTCTGAATGAGCATTATGGCTCTGCCATTCTCCCGCCTTTTCCCCATAACCCTGCACATTGTTTCTATTTAAATAATGCCCTCTTGAACACCTCAATTGAACTTGCCTCCACCACATTTCTTGGCAGTGCATTCCAGACCTGAACCACTCACTGTGATTTTTTTTCTCATGTCGCATTTGCTTCTTTTGCAAATCATTTCAAACCTTTAAACCAAATAGTTTTTTCTGCTGAAACCAAAATTGAGCTGCTTTTCCTCCCAACTGGAATCAGTTCCAGTGGAGATAAAAAATAGTAAAGGTCGGAAGTCACTTCTCGGTGTTGGCCCCCTGAACCACACTGTAGAACCAGGTATACAGGAAGAAATTATGGGGCCTGTGACAAAGGTACAGCAATAATCATGGGTGATTTTCATCTACATATAAATTGGACGAATCAGATTGGCAAAGATAGCCTGGAAGAAGAGTTCATACAATGTTTTCTGATCAGTTTTTAAAGCAGCATGTTCTACAGCCAACCAGCAAGCAGGCTATTCTAGATCTGGGGATGTGCATTAAGACTGGATTAATTAATGACCTCATAGTAAAGGCAACCCTAGGTAGCAGTGATCATAACATGACTGAATTTTGCATTCAGTTTGCGGGAAGGAAGGGTGAGTCTAAGACTAGTGTGCTAAACTTAAATAAAGAGGTTATTATGGGGCACTTAAAAATCTCAATGCAATCACAGTTCACATAATTTTGTGAAAGGGAACTAGTGTTTGACTAATTTATTAGAGTTCTTTGAGGAAGTAACAAGAATTGTGGATAAAGGGGAAGCTTTGGATGTGATGCATTTCATTTTCCAGAAGGCATATGACAAAGTGCCACATCAAAAGTTACTACATAAAATAAGAGCTCATGGTGTAGAGGGTAACATATTAGCATGGATAGAGGATTGGGTAGTTAACAGGAAACAAAGTAGGCATAAATGGGTCATTGGGTTGTGTAATGAGTGGAGTGCCACAGGGATCAGTGCTGGGGCCACAACTATTTACAATCTACAGTCAATGACTTGGATGAAAGAACTGAATGTAGAGTTGCTAAATTTGCTGATGACACAAAGATAGGTAGGAAAGTAAGATTTGAGGAGGACATAAGGACAATGGGATTTAGATAGGTTAAGGCAGATGGACTATCATGTGGGAAAATGTGAGCTTGCCCACTTTGGCAGGAAGAATAGAAAAGCAGCATATTATCAAAATAGAGATAGGTTGCTGAACTCTAAGGTACAGAGGGATCTTGGTGTCTTAGTACATGGGTCAAAAAATGTTAGTATACAGAATAGTCTGCTTAGGAAAGCAAGTGGAATGTTGTCATTTATTGCGAGGGGACTGGAATATAAAAGTAGGAATGTTTTGCTACAGTTGTATAGGGCATTGATTAGACCACAGTTAGAGTACTGTATATAGTTTTGGTCTCCTTATTTAAGAGAGGACATGGTTGCATTAGAAGCAGTTTGGAGAAGATTCACTTGATTAACTCCTTGGATAAAGGAATTATTTTAAGAGAAAATGTTGGATAGGTTGGGCCTATATCCGTTAGAGTTTAGAAGAATGAAAAATGACCTAATTGAAACAGATAAGATCTTGAGGGGACTTGACAGGGTGGATGCTCAGAGGATGTTACCCCTTGTGGGAGAGACTAGAACGAAGGAACACATTATAAAATAAAGGATCTCCCATTTAAGATGGAGATGAGGAGAATTTTTTCCTCTCAGAGGGTCGTGAGTCTGTGGAACTGTCTTCCCCAGAAAGCGGTAGAGGCAGTGTCATTAAATATTTTTAAGGCAGAGATAGATTCTTGACTAACAAGTGAGTAAAAGGGTATCGGGAATAGGCAGGAAAATGGCATTGAGCCCACAGTCAGATCAGTCATCATCTTATTGAATGGCGGCGTAGGCGCAAAGAGCTGAATGGCCAATCCTGCTCCTAATTTGTATGTTTGTACATATGTTCATAATCTTTCTCACAGCTAAGTCAACTAATCCGCTTTATAAATGTGCCCAACTTAACCATGACTGCTTCTGAGATTTTTCCAAGTTCAGGTAATTTAAGTAAAAGTGCCAAGCAGGACTCCCAGCTTTGATTTGATGCTTGCTCGAAATAGGCCACACTGAATTACTAGAAAAAAAGTGATGCACTGAGGATAAATGAAAGTTATTAAATGCCTTTGATTTGAAGGCACAACTCTGCAAGTTCCCACCAGGGTGTTTCTATGAGCAGCCTTTAAGGCAAGGGTCTGCCTTAATGATATCCCCAGAAAATAACATGGGAAGCACTGTGACATTGATTCTGTGAAAGTTTAGTGGCATTTTATTGCTTCTTCACATTTCAGGTTGGAGCATCCCACCATCCTGAGCATCCTGTTTGTCCACAGGAATGTGTGCCATGGACACAGGCCCCAATATCTGCAGGAAAACAGGGAGACTCAAAACGTCTCAAGAACTTAGCAAAGTGGACTTCCTGACCTGGCTGTGAGATAGGCGGAACCAAATGGCAGGACCTTAAATATTATTATTTTTTTAATCACCACCCACCCTGCATCCAGCCGAACTGACAGCTTAGCTGGCTGTTGGGTAAGAACACTAGCAGCTGGAGGATGTGGCTGACGGTCACTGGGAACGGTTCTGGGGGTGGAGTGGAGATCAGTGTTTGGGGCTTACTAAAAGGAAGGAGAGCGATCGTGCTGGAAGGGAGAGAGGCCACAATATGCAATGGGGAGAGAGGTTGGCAGTCGGTTTGGGGGAGGTCAAAGGCTTTCTTGTGAGGCCTGGGAAAATACTCTGCTCCTCATGATCCATAAGAAGTGCTGAAGAAGGACCTTAACTCATGGAGCTAGCAGCTCCAACCCCTTTTTCACTGCTGGGTTTTCCGACTCTTGGGGTATCCATGCAGCAACAGTGAATTTTAAATAGAGTTCCCTACTGCAAAGTGGTTGTGTATGAGGCATATTTATTCCCAACATTCAATCTAATCCCTTCCTCCCATATTGTGGGGTTTCAACATTCAAGTCCTGCGGCCAAATGTTTGTGTCCAGAAAATGTCAGGAGCAGGTGTTGGTTGAACAAAAAATTAAGTCTACAGGAGGATAATTTTAAGTTTCCCACTGAAAAAGTTGCCCACACCAAGAAATTCAGGTCAGGTTTGAATTGTGACTCCACACACACACATCCGCTGACATCAAAGTCATCATTGATAGCTCTAGGGGAAGTTTGGTTTTCCAGTCCTCCTTTATTTTCACTGGGTTGGGCAGGCAGGCTTCTGAAACCTACCATGTTTAACAGTTCATGGAACCTTGGGGTAAGCTTATTGAGTCAGAGACATTCTGACAAGAAAATTTGAAATGGTTTGACAGCTTCAAATGTCATTATTAGATGCTAAGTTATAAGTTAGATGTGTTTTTCCAGAAGTGATTGATCTGTCCTGCAAAAGGAAATTGACTATTACATTGATCTGAATTGTGTAAGTGTTGAGATGAATTCGAGTACATTTGCCATGGGAGAAAGTGCTACTATGCATTCAAAACTGAAGGAAACAATGCTTGTAAATTCTACTGTCATAATCTGAAATGATTTAAATATCCACAGTAGTTTAAATTTGAAAAAAAACAGCCACCCACTCTTGGACTGCTTTGATTCACAGAACATCTCCTTAGAAAAGAAACAGGGCCATCTGCTCCATATTTTCATTTCCAAGGGTTTGTTTTGACAGCTGCAGCTATTATGAATGCTTGGCTGAGTTTCAAAAGCTACAGGGTCCTTATCTCAGCAGGATGCTATGTTCGTGGTTTGACAGTTTTAAGAAGTTAGTAAAGGATTATCTGTCTTTGATGTGGTCACTGAATAGAAGTTTGTTTGTTTTTATAACTGAATGACCGCAAGTGGATTGACATTTTTTTTAAAATAGATCAAGATTTTTTTAAATATATGAGTAGTTGTGCTTTCTTACTGACACCGTTATTAAATTGTTCGAGGTGTACATTTTTTAATATCCATTTCAAAGGATTCCTATTGCTATTACATGGTTCCTGACGACTGTACATCGTGGATTCTGGGTCAGTGGCTATGCAGGATACATGGGGAGCATGGGGAATATGAGGGACATAGTGGATAGGTGGAGTGTGTGGAGGGCTGAGGGGTGTGGGTTTGGGTGCATAGACTTATGTTGGAGAGTTGGGCCCAGTGTCTAACACGCTCGCATAGGGACTTGCACTCTTCCAGTGCTGCCTCAGGATTCGGAAAACCTGAACCCTGCCTGCCTGCCCAGGAGATGAAAATATGGTGTGGAAATGCAGAGGTGACAGGCTCGGGATTCTGAAGTTGGGAAATGTCCTGACTCACATTTCCCATGCCCAACATGAAAATCCAGCCTCTGATGCCTGAGGAAGCATTGCACACAGGCATTAGAGACAGGGAAATTGGTTTTAATATGTTTAAAAAAGACACTCATAAACTGACTTAAGTTAGAAGTGTCAAAGGCATTTCACCTGATCTTAAATAGTTAATTATGTTATGTGACAGAAGATCCAATTGTACTTTTTCTAATGTCACATTCCTACAACTCAAATAAACCAAGCTTTGCATTTAGCAAGTCTTTCATCTGTTCAATGTGGGTAATTTCCACAAACCTGAATATTGGTGACTTTGTTACTATAGTAACTTTATTGCCGGGAAACTTGATGGTACAGAGTGTCATGTCATAACTGCATTAACAAGAGTAAAGGAAACCCTAGGGATTTATTAGGAATGAGTTCCTATGACAACCACATAAAACTTGTAATAAGTATTTTTCTATTCCATATGAAGCTGCCAAAGTTCTCTGGGGAATGGGTCATAATTTGAAGATGAGGCATGCACCTAAATAAAAAAATCAATGTAGAACAAAGAAACTCAGGAACAAGGCTACAGAGCAAGTCCCCGTCCCCTGACCATATAGACCAGAAAATGAAAATTCCTCTTGCAACAGAGAATAAGGCCCCCTCAAATTTATTTAAAAAGAGCCCTGAAATTATGTCATAGAATGAACCTTTCAACTTACATAACACAATTAGAAAAATCATTAGATATATGTTTGACCTGCTTTCCACCATCCTCATAGAAAAAGTTCCTTTGATATATGCCAAAGAAATAGCCCCATCAGCATACCAGATGTAAATACATTTATTAGGCGAGCCCTGCAATGAATTAATTAGAAAGAAACACAGCAACTGGCACAAGTTGTTGAGCTTATATGGAGTAATGACAAATTAAACTTTCTCATGCTTTGTTCAAATAGATCAAATGATAAAAAGATATTAAAATCACTTCAGGCTATTTATGGCAGGTGCACAAACTTCTTACATTGCATTTTACATCATCTGCAGTTAGTTACAGAGCTTGGTATTCTCACTACCTAGATATATAAATTATTCATAAATGGTAATAACAGTAAGTTAAAAACAGAATAATGGACACTTGGGCCAGAATTTTTCAGCCTCCCCCCACTCCCATGGCGGGTTTCCCTACAGCAGGGTTGGCAAGCCATTGAAATCTCCGTTCATATCGGCAGGACCAGAAGATCCCGCCGGCATGAGGGACTAGAAAGTTCCGGCTTTAGTAAAAAATTTTTAACAGAAATTTAGTCAAAAAAATTATGGAGAAGATCTGGAGAATTCAATCTAATTAATTTTCATGTAATGAAATGGAAGTGATGATTTAATCATGGCTGAAGTAAGAGATATGTCTCAGCTTTTCATCTTGCACTCATCAGGATATTGGCAAGAAGACCAATATAAGGGGGAAAACAACAATTTATACTGTATGCGAAGAGAGAGCCTATTCACCAATGTTGCACTTAATGAAGCCATAGATATTTGTGCCGCAGCACTATATCATGGCGATTTAGACCTGCTACCATCGTGTGCATCAGTATTCATTGAACTTAGGAAGTCGGCAACTTGTGCAGTTGAGTTCAGTTTTAATGACACCATGGCCAGAATTTTCTCGTCAGCGATTTGGGGGCAGGGCCCACTCGCCGACAGGAAAATGACGCAGGATGACGTAGGGAGGAACCCCCGACATCATCCCGGTCCATTTAAATTTTTAGGAATGCGGGCAGACAGCGAAATCAGCTGTTCGACAGCCGACCTGTCAATGGCCAATTGAGGCCGTTGACAGGATCATTAAGCTAATTGAAAGACCTGCCCATCCAACCTTAAGGCTGGCGGGCAAGCCAGGAGCCCCAGTGGGCTTCTGAAAAAAGATAAAACCTCATCCACTGGCGGGATGAGATTTCATCTTAGTTTTTAAAAAGTTTATTAAAGTATCACCCATATTTATTAACATGTTCCATCTCGTGTGACAGTGTTACATGAGGGGGACAAGTTAATAATGTTTTGCTTTCTCTATTTTTAAAGTTTTTTAAACATTCAGCGCTCTCCCTGAGGCAGCATTTAGTCTCAGATAGCAGTGTGCTCTTTCACGCGCATGCACAACATAGTGCACTTTGACAGATGGGGAATCCCTCCACCCCCCCTGCACAGGAAGCACACAGCACTTCCTGTTGGGCAGGCCGCTGGGCGGGCCTTAATTGGCCCGCCCACATAAAATGGCAGTCAGCCCCATTTCGGCAGCGGAGTTCGGCTGCCCGCCTGCCGCCGAGCTGGTGGGGCCTGCCTACCCATCAAGATCAAAATTCTGGCCCATGTATGCCCAAATAGATGGTGTTGCCATGGGATCCCCTCTAGGCCCAGTTCTCACAAACATCATTGTTGGGTTCTGTGAGAAAAATATCTTTGATGGAATGACACCTAACCTACCCCTCACATATTTCCAATATGTGGATGATGCATTTGCTATATTTAGATCCGCAACTGCATGTAACAATTTCCTTACATGTCTTAATGGGCTCCATCCTGCGCTCAAATTCATCTATGAAATGGAGTAGTCAAATGAACTGCCCTTCCTTGACATACAAGTTGAGAAATGTGCCAAGGGATTCTCTACCACAGTCTACCGCAAACCTGCCTTCACTGGTCAATATACGCATTGGGATTCTTACAATTCCACACACTATAAGGTTGGTCTTATCAGCAACCTTGTAAATAGGGCCCAAGCTATTGGCTCACCAAGCAAACCTGATGCTGAAATAGGGTGCATCAAAAGCATCCTGCAGGAAAACCACTACCCTGAATAAATCATTTTGCACTGTATATCAATCAAACTCAGCAACAGGCCTAAGGCCATCAGTTTCAGCCCTGAAGAGTGCCCAGTCTACCTCAGATTACCCTAGAAGGGCAAGGTATCTCAAAAATTTGAGCAACAGGTGTTTCATGCTGCTATTATGCAGTAGCAACACGAATGTTATTTGCCACTAACAGGATGCTGCCATCAAGCCAAAAAGACGTACTGCCTATCACACGAATGAGTAATGTGGTATATGCATTTCAGTGCCAGTGTGATGTCGTACATCCCAAAGACTGGTGGATCGTAGCCAACAGCATGTTCACAACGGGCAGGATACAAACTGTACCCAACCAGCCCTTGCTTCCAAAACTCATAACACAGTGTCCAACATTAAATGTGATTTCATGATCGGACAGCATTTGCTAAATAATCCTCAATGTGCTAAGAATTACGCTGACAACCAATTTAAGATTGTCAGTTGGGCTTGCAATGTGGTGCATTTGCGTGTACTAGAAGCTACATATATTAACACACAGGGCCCTGTTCTTTGCAGACAAAAACAACATGCACAGACATTGCACTTGTTTCAGCTAATCAAAATAAGTGACAGCCATTCACTGCTCATTCCTCAGGGCAATGCCTTAACCAATCAGGGTCAAGCTGCCTGGTTTAAATTCAAACAATGCTTGGCAGTTAACTGTCAGTCACCATTAGTGGTGCATTCCCCATGGCAACACCACTTGCCAACCAATCAACACTCTCTTCACATACAGTATAAATTGTTGTTTTCGCTCTTATATTGGTATTTGTGCGAGTGTCCCAATGAGTGCAAGACGGAAAACTTAGACATGTCTCTTTTCAGCAATACTTTGACTGTTTCATCATTATTTCATTACTAAAGGCACTTAAGGTTTGAAAATAATTACATAGAATGACATAGAGCTTACAGAACAGAAACAGACATTTCTGTCCACAACTAGTGTGTAATGTTGTTTATATTCCACACAAGTCTTCTCACATTCCAGCTACTTCATCTCAGCCTTTCAGCAAATCTTTCTGTTCTATTTTCTCTCACGTGCTTCATAGTTTTTTTTCCCCCACAGGACAGATGCTCAATATTGAAAAATTGAAAATTAAAAAATAAACCAAAACCTTTCTTTCTTCTCAAACTATGATATTAAATGTAACTTGTCCTTTCTCTCCAATAATGTCTCATAGCTACACCTTCATTTCTGTCTCCCTATGTATGGAATCCCCAAAAATGAGAATGTTCAAAATGAAGCATCTTAATCTGGGTTTGGTAGAAGTTTCTTTAACTGACTACAGATGTTCACAGCCCAGAAAAAGGTGTTTCCGACTCCTTGCATATAAGCAAGGTTCTTTACCACAATAATCCACTGTGCCCATCGCCCTGTATCTTTCTCTGCTTCAATTATCATCCAGTCTTCCATTTAATAATCCAATGGCATCGACTTCAATTGCCTCCTGTAGAAACACATTCCCTGCTCCAAAAGGCCCTGCATAAAGATATTTTGCCTAACCTCTATCCTCACGCACAGTGAGCATTTTAAATTAATAATCCCTCATATTCACTCCCCAAGGAAGATGTTCACTTTATCAAAATGCTTCAGGATTTTAAAAACTTCTCTGCTACAGTGGAAATAGTCACAGTCTTTCAAGTCTCTCCTCATGACTAGTTTCTTTCCTGACACTTTCTGGTTAATCTATACCGTATGCTTTCTATATTTATAATGTAATTTTTTATAATGGAGTGCCCAAAACTGCATACAACACTCAGAATCACAGAATTTTAACAGCACTGAAGGAGGCCATTCGGCCCATCGTGTCTGCACCGGCTCTCCAAATGAGCATTATGACCTAGTGCCATTGCCCTGCCTTTTCCCTGGACCCCTGCACAGTGTTTCTATTCAAATAGTTATCAAATGCCCTCTTGAATGCCTCGACTGAACCTTCCTCCACCAACTTCCAGCCAGTGCATTCCAGACCCGAACCACTTGTTGTGTGAGAAAGTTTTTTCTCATTTCACATTTGCTTCTTTTGCAAATCACTTCAAATCTGTGTCCTCTCATTCTGGGGGCAGAATTTTCTGCCTGGTGGGCAGGTTGGCCCAACCAAATCTCCGGCGGGCAGGGAGCCAATCCCTGCTGGAGAAGTGGGCGCAAGCGTGGGGGTTCCCCAAAACAAGAGTGCGCTCTTTCGCGCATGAGGCAAAGTGCTGATTTTAGAGATCGCTGACCCTTTTAAAACTATTAAAAATAGAGAAAACAAATTCCCTAACATGTCCCCCTCATGTAGCAAAGTCACATGAGATGGGACATGTTCATAATTTACATACTAACTTTATTAAAATGTTTAAAACCCTGCATGAAACCTCATCCCACCGCTGGATGAGATTTCATGTTTTATCTATTAGCTGCTGGGGCTCCTGGCCTGCCCACCAATCTTAAGATTGGACGGGCAGGTCCTTTAATTGTTTAAATGACCCTGTCAATGGCCTTAATTGGCCATTGATAGGTCGGCAGGCCCGCAGCTGATTTTGTTGCAAGCCCACCTTCTTGAAAATTTAAATGGGCCGAGATGACGTCGGGGGTTCCACCCGACATCATTCCGCGTCATTTTACGCGTCGGTGAACGGGCCCACCCACTGCTCGCCAACAGCAAAATTCTGCCCTTGATCTTTTTACGAGTGGGAACAGCTTCTCCCTATCTACTCTGTCCAGCCCCCTCACAACTCTGACCAAGTCCATGTTTTTACAAATGCATTTTTTTTTTACTTTGTTCTCTATGATCTATCTATAAAACCCTGTTGGCTTTTCCTCATGGCTTTAACTACCTGTACACTGACTTTCAGGAAATTGTGTATTTGAATCCTAGGTCTCTCTGCTTCTTGCCATTGAATCTATATCCCCATTCTTTATTTTTCCTCCCAAAATTATCACAAGTGCACAGTAATATATTAAATTGCATACAATACTTATCTGTCTATTCACTAGCTTATATTTTCCTGAAGTCTTTTACAAACTCCTTACTCAGCTGCAACTTTCTTGATTGTGCTTCTTGCGCTTAAATTTAAATTACTTGTATATACCAAGGATAATGGTGGACTACTTCCAACCCTTTTTCCATTTGACCAAAACTCGTTTTTATTGTTCGTTCATGGGATGTGGGTGTCACTGGCTAGGCCAATATTTTTTGCCCATCCCTAATTGCCCTTGTTCAGAGGGCACATTGCTGTGCGTCTGGAGTCACATGTAGGCCAGACCAGGTAAGGGTAGCAAATTTCCTTCCCTAAAAGGGATTAGTGAACCAGATGGATTTTTACGACAATCAGCTATGGTTACGTGGTCAACATCAGACGTTTAATTTCAGATTTTTGTTGAATTCAAATTTCACCATCTGCTATGGTGGGATTCAAATCCAGGTCCCCAAAGCATTCTCTGCGTCTCTAGTATATTAGTCCAGTGATAATACAACTAAGCCACTGCCTCCCCACAATTCTTTGTTTCCTACTCATCAACCAGCTTTCTACACATGTTGCTACATTTCCTTATCATGTACCAATATTTTTGAAGAAGCCTCTTATGAGAAACTTTAACAAATACCTTCTGAAAATCCATGTGCATCTACTGCAGTACCTTCATTGATCCAGTCACTTATTCAAACAGATTACTACATTTATAAAAACAAAAAAACTGCGGATGCTGGAAATCCAAAACAAAAACAGAATTACCTGGAAAAACTCAGCAGGTCTGGCAGCATCGGCGGAGAAGAAAAGAGTTGACGTTTCGAGTCCTCATGACCCTTCGACAGAACTTGAGTTCGAGTCCAGGAAAGAGCTGAAATATAAGCTGGTTTAAGGTGTGTGTGTGGGGGGCGGAGAGATAGAGAGACAGAGAGGTGGAGGGGGTTGGTGTGGTTGTAGGGACAAACAAGCAGTGATAGAAGCAGATCATCAAAAGATGTCAACGACAATAGTACAATAGAACACATAGGTGTTAAAGTTAAAGTTGGTGATATTATCTAAACGAATGTGCTAATTAAGAATGGATGGTAGGGCACTCAAGGTATAGCTCTAGTGGGTTTTTTTTTTAATAATGGAAATAGGTGGGAAAAGGAAAATCTTTATAATTTATTGGGAAAAAAAAAGAAGGGGGAAACAGAAAGGGGGTGGGGATGGGGGAGGGAGCTCATGACCTAAAGTTGTTGAATTCAATATTCAGTCCGGAAGGCTGTAAAGTCCCTAGTCGGAAGATGAGGTGTTGTTCCTCCAGTTTGCGTTGGGCTTCACTGGAACAATGCAGCAAGCCAAGGACAGACATGTGGGCAAGAGAGCAGGGTGGAGTGTTAAAATGGCAAGCGACAGGGAGGTTTGGGTCATTCTTGCGGACAGACCGCAGGTGTTCTGCAAAGCGGTCGCCCAGCTTACGTTTGGTCTCTCCAATGTAGAGGAGACCACATTGGGAGCAACGAATGCAGTAGACTAAGTTGGGGGAAATGCAAGTGAAATGCTGTTTCACTTGAAAGGAGTGTTTGGGTCCTTGGACAGTGAGGAGAGAGGAAGTGAAGGGGCAGGTGTTGCATCTTTTGCGTGGGCATGGGGTTGTGCCATAGGAGGGGGTTGAGGAGTAGGGGGTGATGGAGGAGTGGACCAGGGTGTCCCGGAGGGAGCGATCCCTACGGAATGCCGATAAGGGGGGTGAAGGGAAGATGTGTTTGGTGGTGGCATCATGCTGGAGTTGGCGGAAATGGCGGAGGATGATCCTTTGAATGCGGAGGCTGGTGGGGTGATAAGTGAGGACAAGGGGGACCCTATCATGTTTCTGGGAGGGAGGAGAAGGAATGAGGGCGGATGCGCGGGAGATGGGCCGGACACGGTTGAGGGCCCTGTCAACGACCGTGGGTGGAAAACCTCGGTTAAGGAAGAAGGAGGACATGTCAGAGGAACTGTTTTTGAATGTAGCATCATCGGAACAGATGCGACGGAGGCGAAGGAACTGAGAGAATGGGATGGAGTCCTTACAGGAAGTGGGGTGTGAGGAGCTGTAGTTGAGATAGCTGTGGGAGTCGGTGGGTTTGTAATGGATATTGGTGGACAGTCTATCACCAGAGATTGAGACAGAGAGGTCAAGGAAGGGAAGGGAAGTGTCAGAGATGGACCACGTGAAAATGATGGAGGGGTGGAGATTGGAAGCAAAATTAATAAATTTTTCCAAGTCCTGACGAGAGCATGAAGCGGCACCGAAATAATCATCGATGTACCGGAGAAAGAGTTGTGGAAGGGGGCCGGAGTAGGACTGCAACAAGGAATGTTCCACATACCCCATAAAGAGACAGGCATAGCTGGGGCCCATGCGGGTACCCATAGCCACACCTTTTATTTGGAGGAAGTGAGAGGAGTTGAAGGAGAAATTGTTCAGCGTGAGAACAAGTTCAGCCAGACGGAGGAGAGTAGTGGTGGATGGGGATTGTTCGGGCCTCTGTTCGAGGAAGAAGCTAAGGGCCCTCAGACCATCCTGGTGGGGGATGGAGGAGTAGAGGGATTGGACGTCCATGGTGAAGAGGAAGCGGTAGGGGCCAGGGAACTGGAAATTGTTGATGTGACGTAAGGTGTCAGAGGAATCACGGATGTAGGTGGGAAGGGACTGGACAAGGGGAGAGAGAAGGGAGTCAAGATAACGAGAAATGAGTTCTGTGGGGCAGGAGCAAGCTGAGACGATCGGTCTACCGGGGCCGTTCTGTTTGTGGATTTTGGGTAGGAGATAGAAGCGGGCCGTCCGAGGTTGGGCGACTATCAGGTTGGAAGCTGTGGGAGGGAGATCCCCAGAGGAGATGAGGTCAGTGACAGTCCTGGAAACAGTGGCTTGATGTTCAGTGGTGGGGTCATGGTCCAGGGAGAGGTAGGAGGAAGTGTCTGCGAGTTAACGCTCAGCCTCCGCGAGGTAGAGGTCAGTGCGCCAGACAACAACAGCACCACCCTTGTCAGCGGGTTTGATGACAATGTCAGGGTTGGACCTGAGAGAATGGAGTGCAGTAAGTTCAGAGAGAGACAGGTTAGAATGGGTGAGAGGAGCAGAGAAATTGAGACGACTAATGTCGCGCCGACAGTTCTCAATGAAAAGATCGAGAGAAGGTAAGAATCCAGAGGGAGGGGTCCAGGTGGAGGGAGAATATTGGAGATGGGTAAAAGGATCCGTTGAACTGGGAGAGGTCTCCTGCCCAAAGAAGTGAGCCCGGAGACGAAGACGGCGGAAGAAGAGTTCAGTATCATGCCGAGCCCGAAATTCATTGAGGTGAGGGCGTAAGGGTATGAAACTAAGTCCTTTGCTGAGCACTGAACGTTCAGCATCGGAAAGGGGAAGGTCAGGGGGTATAGTGAATACACGGCTGGGGTTGGGACTGGAAGAAAGGGTGGGGACGGAGGGACAGGCAGGGGTGGAGGGTCCTAGATGGGTGTTGGTGTCGATGAGTTGTTGGAGCTTGCGTTCCTTAGCACTTGAGAGAAAGAGAAAAAGTTTCTTGTTGAGGTGTCGGATGAGCCGAAGGATAAAATGAAACTGGGGGCATGCGCAGCTTTGAAAAAGGGTACGGCGGTGCTGCTGGAGGGAGAGGTCGAGTGTGTTCATATGGCACTGAGAGTGGATTTCAGAATGTGACGGGAACAGCAGTCCGAGAAACGTTTTATGTCCCGGAGATACCTGTAATCCTGGGTGGGTTCGAAACATGAGGGGTGGAATTTCAGTTGAAATCCACGTGGGGTAAGTCGGAGACGGAGACAGTCACTGAGAAAGGAGATATGGCTGTGAAAGCGGGTTTTAGTAAACACCTTGTCAAACACTAGGAGAGAAATGGAAAGCAATGAAGGTGAACAAGGCAACAGAGAGATCCGGAAATCTTGTCGCAGAGAGGAACAGAACTTCTTCAAGGAGGTAGGCATTTCTTGAAGAACAGTGGCAGTTAATTAAACACAGAGATAAAAACAAAAGAACTGCGGATGCTGGAAATCCAAAACAAAAACAGAATTACCTGGAAAAACTCAGCAGGTCTGGCAGCATCGGCGGAGAAGAAAAGAGTTGACGTTTCGAGTCCTCATGACCCTTCGACAGAACTTGAGTTCGAGTCCAGGAAAGAGCTGAAATATAAGCTGGTTTAAGGTGTGTGTGTGGGGGGCGGAGAGATAGAGAGACAGAGAGGTGGAGGGGGTTGGTGTGGTTGTAGGGACAAACAAGCAGTGATAGAAGCAGATCATCAAAAGATGTCAACGACAATAGTACAATAGAACACATAGGTGTTAAAGTTAAAGTTGGTGATATTATCTAAACGAATGTGCTAATTAAGAATGGATGGTAGGGCACTCAAGGTCCGTGATTCCTCTGACACCTTACGTCACATCAACAATTTCCAGTTCCCTGGCCCCTACCGCTTCCTCTTCACCATGGACGTCCAATCCCTCTACACCTCCATCCCCCACCAGGATGGTCTGAGGGCCCTTAGCTTCTTCCTCGAACAGAGGCCCGAACAATCCCCATCCACCACTACTCTCCTCCGTCTGGCTGAACTTGTTCTCAAGCTGAACAATTTCTCCTTCAACTCCTCTCACTTCCTCCAAATAAAAGGTGTGGCTATGGGTACCCGCATGGGCCCCAGCTATGCCTGTCTCTTTATGGGGTATGTGGAACATTCCTTGTTGCAGTCCTACTCCGGCCCCCTTCCACAACTCTTTCTCCGGTACATCGATGATTATTTCGGTGCCGCTTCATGCTCTCGTCAGGACTTGGAAAAATTTATTAATTTTGCTTCCAATCTCCACCCCTCCATCATTTTCACGTGGTCCATCTCTGACACTTCCCTTCCCTTCCTTGACCTCTCTGTCTCAATCTCTGGTGATAGACTGTCCACCAATATCCATTACAAACCCACCGACTCCCACAGCTATCTCAACTACAGCTCCTCACACCCCACTTCCTGTAAGGACTCCATCCCATTCTCTCAGTTCCTTCGCCTCCGTCGCATCTGTTCCGATGATGCTACATTCAAAAACAGTTCCTCTGACATGTCCTCCTTCTTCCTTAACCGAGGTTTTCCACCCACGGTCGTTGACAGGGCCCTCAACCGTGTCCGGCCCATCTCCCGCGCATCCGCCCTCATTCCTTCTCCTCCCTCCCAGAAACATGATAGGGTCCCCCTTGTCCTCACTTATCACCCCACCAGCCTCCGCATTCAAAGGATCATCCTCCGCCATTTCCGCCAACTCCAGCATGATGCCACCACCAAACACATCTTCCCTTCACCCCCCTTATCGGCATTCCGTAGGGATCGCTCCCTCCGGGACACCCTGGTCCACTCCTCCATCACCCCCTACTCCTCAACCCCCTCCTATGGCACAACCCCATGCCCACGCAAAAGATGCAACACCTGCCCCTTCACTTCCTCTCTCCTCACTGTCCAAGGACCCAAACACTCCTTTCAAGTGAAACAGCATTTCACTTGCATTTCCCCCAACTTAGTCTACTGCATTCGTTGCTCCCAATGTGGTCTCCTCTACATTGGAGAGACCAAACGTAAGCTGGGCGACCGCTTTGCAGAACACCTGCGGTCTGTCCGCAAGAATGACCCAAACCTCCCTGTCGCTTGCCATTTTAACACTCCACCCTGCTCTCTTGCCCACATGTCTGTCCTTGGCTTGCTGCATTGTTCCAGTGAAGCCCAACGCAAACTGGAGGAACAACACCTCATCTTCCGACTAGGGACTTTACAGCCTTCCGGACTGAATATTGAATTCAACAACTTTAGGTCATGAGCTCCCTCCCCCATCCCCACCCCCTTTCTGTTTCCCCCTTCTTTTTTTTTCCCAATAAATTGTAAAGATTTTCCTTTTCCCACCTATTTCCATTATTAAAAAAAAAACCCACTAGAGCTATACCTTGAGTGCCCTACCATCCATTCTTAATTAGCACATTCGTTTAGATAATATCACCAACTTTAACTTTAACACCTATGTGTTCTATTGTACTATTGTCGTTGACATCTTTTGATGATCTGCTTCTATCACTGCTTGTTTGTCCCTACAACCACACCAACCCCCTCCACCTCTCTGTCTCTCTATCTCTCCGCCCCCCACACACACACCTTAAACCAGCTTATATTTCAGCTCTTTCCTGGACTCGAACTCAAGTTCTGTCGAAGGGTCATGAGGACTCGAAACGTCAACTCTTTTCTTCTCCGCCGATGCTGCCAGACCTGCTGAGTTTTTCCAGGTAATTCTGTTTTTGTTTTAGATTACTACATTTGTCTATTTGATTTCCCTTTTTAAAAAATCTATGCTGGCTGTCCTGGATTACTCTATGCATTTCTAAACGTTCGTTTTTTACGCTGATTGATGAATTCCAAAGTTGGGAACTTCCCTGGAACCGTTCTCTCGTAATTTCACTGGAAATGTGACAGAAACTCCACTTACGCACGTAAATGGGATTTCTTTTGCACTTTTGCTGAGCTTTTAGTGGCAGAGCAGGAGCAATTCCAAGAAAATTCCCAAGAGTTTGCCTGCAAATGACACTAGGCTAACTGGACCACAGTAATAATGACTCATCTTTTCCTTCCTTCTTGAGAACAGGTCTCATGTTGACAACTCTCCAGTCCCATGGCACAATTTGCATATTTAAAGGAGTGCTAAAAGAGTGCTCTATAATCTCCTCTTTGACTTTCAGCAGTCTAACATGCATGACATTACAGTTGTCAACTGATCTCCCTTGACTTTTGGTAATGTTTTCAGAACTCATTACTTTTCTGCAGTTATTTCAAACTGAAAGAAGCTCCACATCTTTCCCTAAGAAATTTATATTCTCACCTTCTCCATTTGTTAAAACTGGCATAAAATAGTTATTTGCTAACTCATCCTCATAGAATCATAAAACAGTTACAGCACAGAGGGAGGCCTTTCAGCCTGTCTTGTCCATGCCAGCTGTCTGCAACAGCTACAGCAACATTCCAATTCTTCTGCACTTTCCCAGTGACCCAGCACTTTTTTTTTATCTTCAAATGCTTACCCAATTAAAAGTCCTGATTGTATCTGCATCCACAACACATTCAGGCAATGCATCCAAGATCCAAAACACATGCTGCATAAAAAAGTTTTTTCCTTATGTCACTATTGGATTTTTTTGCCAATCATTTCACAAGTGCCCTCTGATTCTCAGCCCTTGTCAGTGGGAACAGTTTGTCCCTATCTAATCTGCCTATCCCTCATGATTTTGAACACTTTTATCAAATCTCCTCTCAACCTTGTCTTCTCTGAAGAGAACAGCATGAGCTTCTCCAATCTATCCACATAAATTTCCCCCATCCCTGGAATCATTCTTATAAATGTTTTCTGTACGCTTTCCAAAGGCTTCACATCCTTCTTAAAATGTAGAGCTCAGAATTGAACACAACACTCTAGTTGAGGACAAACCAGAGTTATATAAAGGTTCGTGAAAACTTCCTTGCTTTGTATTCTATGCCTTCATTTATAAAACTCAGAATTCCGTATATCTTTTTAGCCACTTTCCCAGCTTGCCCTGCCATCTTCAATGACTTGTGCATATATAACTTAGGTCCCTCTCTGTTCCTACTGCTCTTTAAAGTTGTCTTTTATTTTACATTGCCTCTCCTCATTCTTCCTACCAAAATATACCACTTCACACTTCTTCAAATTAAATTTCATCAGCCACCAGTTTGCCTATTCCACCAAGGTTCTCTTGAAGAAGCCTATCGCTATCCTTCTCACAGTTCACAATACTTCCAAGTTTCATATCAATTGCAAATTTTGAAACTATGCCCTGCATGCCCAAGTCTAGATCATCAATATAGTTCAAGCAAAGCAGTGACCCTAGTATCAAACCTGAGAAACCATATTGTATGCCTTCCTCCAGTCCAAAAATACAACTATTAAACAGTACTCTCTGCTTCTTGTCATTCAACCAACTTTGTATCTATGCTGCCATTGTCCATGGACGTCAACCTTATTGGTAAGTCTATTATATGACACTTTATCAAACTCCTTTATGAAATCCATTTGCATCACGTCAACCACATTATCCTCATCAAACATCTGTTACCTCATCAAAGACCTCAAACAAGTTAGTTAAACACGATTTGCCTTTAAACATTCTAGCTCTTCCTAATTAATTCTCTCTTGTCTAAACAACTGTTCATTTTGTCCTAGTTTGCCACCTCAAGAAGCTTTCCCTCCACCAAGGTTAAACTGACTGGTCTGTAGTTTGTGGGTTTATCCTTACACCCTTTTATGAACAAGGATATAACATTTGCAATTCTTCAGCCCTCCGGCATGAGACCGTTTTATCTAAAAAGGATTGGAAGATTATGGCTTATGCTTCCAAAATTTCCTCCCTCCTCAGTATCCTAGGATCCATCCCAACTGGTCCTGGTGACTTACCAATTTTAAGTACACCCAGCCTTTCTAATACCTCCTTTTTATCAATTTTTTAAACCAATCCAGTATTTCAACTACCTCTGCTTTCATAAGACTTGGGCAGCATTTTCTTCCTTGGTAAAGGCAAATGTAAAGTATTCAATCAGTACCTCAGCTATATTCTTTCCTTCCATGTGTAGATCCATTTTTAGCCCCTAAATGGCCCACCCTTCTTACTACCCTTTTACTATTTATGTGTTTATAGCAAACTTTTAAATTCCCTTTTAGGCTAGCTGCCAGTCTCTTCTTGTACTTTCTCCTTGACTCTTTTATTTCCTTCTCAATTTCCCTCTGAACTTTCTATATTCAAAATGGTTCTCATTTGTATTGTTAACCAGATATCTGTCATATGGCCCTGTTTTTCATCTTCATCTTAGTCTCTACCCCTTTCATCATCCAGGGGGCACTGGCTTTGCTTGTCCTATCTTTCCTCTTTCTGGGAACATACCTCAACTGTACCCAAACTTTCTCTTTAAAAGCAGCTTATTGTTCCATTATGGTTTTGCCTGTTATCTATGACTCTAATTTACCTGAGACAGATTTGTTCTCAACCTGCTTCTCCCAATCTTTTGTGCATCATGATTATTATTTCAAAATGTGATATCCTAGTTTTCCATTCCCTGCCAAGTGTGTTTAAACCCTCCCCAAGAGGCTACCTGCTCCCATCATGAGCAGTCCTACCAGTCAAACATTTTGCCTTTTATATGCATAGAAAAGCCCTTATTAATTCCATTTCCATTATCTGCTAGTCTTTTTTTATATTTTTCACCTAAGAAAATTGCTGATATTCTGCATTATTTTCTTTAACATTCAGTTCGAGTATCAATTTCCATTTTGCACAGAAACTCTTTCATTTGATGCTCCTCTTTTCAACTGATGGAAATATATTTATTGTGCTCTCGCCATCTCATATTTGAAAATTTCCTACTGTTAACTTGTTTGCTGACTTTTCTACCCAGATAATTTCTTCTCATTGAAATTTTCCTTTTTCTAATCCAAGACCCATACCACCAACAACAACTTCCATCTACATAATTCCTTTAACATAGTAAAGCTTCCTAAGGCACTTCACAGGACTATTATCAAACAAAAGTAGTCATCAAGCCACATAAGGAGCCATAGGACAGATGAGCAAAAGCTTGCTCAAAGAGTTGGGTTTTAAGGAGTGTCATCTAGGAGGTAGACAGGTAGCGAGTTTTAGGGAAGGAATTCTAGGAGTTTAGGACCTACACCGCTGAAAGCACAGCCATCAGTGGTGGAGTGATTAAAAATGGGGATGCTCAGGAGGCCAGAAGAGTGCACAGATCTCAGGAGGTTGTGGAACTGGATGACAGTACAGAGATAAAGAGAGGCAGGACATGGATTGAAGTGACAAAAAGGATAAAAACTTAAAAACTGAGGCATTTCCGGATCAGGACCCTACATAGGTCAGCAAGAACAGAAGAGATAGGGTAAACGGGACTTGGTGTGAGTTAGGTCAGGGGTGGCAGAGTTTTGGATGAGATCAAATTTACGTAGAGTGGGAGATGGGAGGTTAGCCAGCAGCGCATGCAGTAGTCAAGTCTAGGGGCAGAATTTTCCCATTGGCCTGCGGGGTCCATGCGTAAAATGACACATGGTGACGTTGGGTAAGCGTCCTGATGTCATTGTGCGCCTTTGCAATATTTCATTGGGCGGGCACACGATGATATCCGCTGCGCGCCTGCCATTAATTAATGGGCCACTTAACGCCCTTGACTCAACAATTGACAATGATTTTTCGGTGCCCATGCAATCCTTGGGTCGGCGCAATGGGCAAGCGAGTAGGACACACTTGCCCTCATCCACGGGCAGGATAAGAGGGCTCACTGGGGTCGTGAGTGTGATCTCTCAAGTACTGATTTTTCAAAGTTTTTGAAACTTGCCTGTGTGATCTGCAATGCTTCAAAACACATACCAGCTGCTTTGTTTGGACTCTTAACCTTCAGGTCAGCACTCTGCAGTGAGGAATCTTCTTTGGGTCTGCAGGTTTCAGGAAGCCTTCCCTTAGCCTGGGAATGGGAGCTGAACTGTCCACTGGAGGCACCTCCTCTAAGGAGGAAGGGAGGGCTAGAAGTGGGAAGAGGCCAGGAGTGCACATTCAGCCTCCAGGGGACCCACCTTTGGGAGGACAGATGCAGGCACAAGGGGTACAAGGCCAAGAGGTAGTCCAAGGCGGAAGGGGCCGCAGAAGATGCCACTATCCTGCTGCCAGGGTATACAGGCAGCAAAGCAGCTACCTCAATATGTCTGAGGTGCAGTGCCGAACGAGGCTCTGCCTCTCAAGGGAGACAGTCAACTATATCTATCAGATGAGTGGGCCTGAGATCTCCGCTAACCTTGTGCGTGGACACCCCATGCCAGTGGCTCTAGAGGCCACAGCTGCCCTCAACTTCTATGCCTCTGGCTCCTTCCAGGACTCGGTGGATGATCTTTGTGGTGTTTTCCAAGCAGCTGTCCACACTTGTGTCAAGCAGGTTACAGACGCTCTGTTTAGGCATGCATGGACCTTCATCCACTTCTGTTAGGACAAGGAAAGCCAGACACAGCGAGCCAGAGGCTTCGCGGCGATTGCTGGCTTCCCCCATGTCCAGGGGCAATAGACTGCATACATGTGGCCACCAAGGCGCCAGCAGGTGAGCCCGGTGCCTTTGTCAACAGGAAGGGCTTCCACTCCATGAACGTGCAAATAGTGTGTGATTACAGGATGCTGATTTTACAAGTCTATGCAAGGTACCCAGGCAGCTCCCACGACGCCTACATCCTCAGACACTCCCAGGTGCCAGGGCTCTTCAGTGCTCCAATCCGGCTCGATGAATGGCTGCTGAGTGACAAGGACTTTCCCCTCAGAAGGTGACACATGACGCCTCTCTGCCATCCAAGAACAGAAGCTGAGCAGCAGTACAATAGGAGCCACACCTCCACAAGGGCTGAGGTGGAGAGAACCATCAGTCTTCTCAAGATGCACTTCCGATGCCTGGACCGCTCAGGGGGCCCACTCCAGTACCTCCCAGATCGTGTCTCGGTGATAGTGGTTGCACACTGCGTTCTCCACAATCTAGCACTGGAAGTGGGGGACACAGTGGAAGAGGAAGACGTCGACAAAGTGGCTGTGGCTGCACACAGTGAGTCCAGCAGTGAGTCCGAGAGGATGAGCATGCGCAGGGAAATGCTGAGGGGGTAGACGCTGACATGAGCATACTGTATGGAGGCAGGGACACCCGGGAGGCTTTAATCCAACGAACCTTCAGCTAGTACACCACAGATGGACCTCCAGGAAAAGCCTAGGCTGTAGGCTCCATACTCAATACCTCAGTGCCAAATCTGCCAGATTAGGAACAGTAACTAAGGGCCTTATTAATAATGTCCAACAAATCACTCATAACGTTTTTGGAAAGCATACACATGCAGAAGAAAAGAGGCACCCTCAGCCTTGGTCATATGTCTGAATTTAATATCACATGCAAAGGAACTTAAGCACAAAAAATGAAAATAGTGAGCCAATTCAAAGCAAATCATAAAGACCTCATCTCAGGCCAACACAAAAGCACCAGTGATAAACCCGTGCTGTGCCTAAGGTGCCATTTGTTTACGTTTCCGGGTGCTATGTCTTGGTGTTGCCCCATTGCTGGGAGTGGCATCTGAGACAGCCTGTCCTATTGGCCTCGATGACCTTGGCAGCCATCCTCTGGCCCATGGAGCCTGTGCTGGCCCTGCCTGGGAGGGATCTGCCAGTTCCATAGCTGGCATTTCCCTAGTCATCGCAGCCTCACCAGATGCTAAGGTCACTGGGAGAGGGGCGAGGGAGCTGCCGCCGTCATCCGGAGCGCCCTGAGAGGTGCCCGCAGAGATGATAGGCAGCTGCTGCTCCGACATGAGGTTGCTTTGTACCTCCCTGCTCACCGTGGATGGATGGGCACCGAGCTGGGTAACTTGATCTCCAGACCATCTCCCACACTGGCACTGACCAGCTGAGGTCAATGCCAATTTGAGGGCTTGCTGGTCAGAGCGCATCCCCAGGAAGCCCTGAGGGGCCTCCTGGAGGAGCCCACGCTCGGACATGTGGCTCATGCTTTGGCGATCACCCGCACAGACTCCTCCACCACGGAGACCAAGGTAAGCATAGCCTCATGTACCTCCCCCAGATGCTCCCGCACATCCGGCCGCATTTCCTGCCCCTGCTGCGTTGCGGACGACTTCAGAGGCACATCATCAGGCACCAACTGAGCATGTGCCTGGTCCTCTGCAGTCCTCTGACTGCTGGCGCCATGGGCACTCTCTGTCTCTGCCAGTTCCTCCAGTGGCTGTGAAGTGCCCTCAATGCTGTGCCCCGGGACACTAGCTGATGTTCTAACTCCCACCGAAGTGCTAGTATCTGCGCTGGTGCTTGCCTGGCAGAGATGGAGTGACGCTGGTGAGACTTCAGGGTGCTCAGGTGTGCAAGGGGGCCCCTATTGCTCCTCCTCCCGGCCCTGCTCCGTTGATGCTGAAAGGAAGAACAAACACATTGGATCAGTTAACGTGGAGACAATTAAAAAGTGCATCCCTGTCCCCCAGATCATTATGCTCTCATCCATAAGCAATGGTCAAGCTGTGTTGCAAAATTAAATCACTCAACATTCAGCAGTGCTATGGCTGTTGGGAGAACAATGCTGACTTCACTGCTGGGCATACATACCTGGCCATGGCACCCCAACCTCACCAACACCAGTGGACCTGGGCACATGGCGCCTCTCCAAATCCAGGACCTCCTGCTCAAACTGGCTGAGAATGGCTCACTGCACCTGGCCGCCACCAGTCCTCACACACTCTGCAGCATTATGAGCATTCTTCTCCTGAAAATGAGAGAAGAGCATTAAATTTTGCAAATTGTACATGAACTCTCTTCGCACACGTCCCACCCCCTCCAGAGTGGGACATATCAGGGCTCCAGTGCCTCCTCACCCCACTGCTGCTGAACACTTACACAAAGGTGCTAGGCCTGCTCCCCACCCCTCCACCCCACCTTGGATACATGCTGCCTACATCACGTTACGCACCACACGGTATATCCTTCCATAGCAAGGAGGCGCAAGCACGTGGAGCGCAGAGGGCAGCAGATGGTTTGTTGCCAAGCCACCTTGAAGCTCCCCGCCCAGCAAGTGACCAATGCCAACATTGTCCTCACTCTTCCGGAGCGGAACAAGTCGTTGAAGTGCTTGCAGGTGCACCACACCATATCGCGGGAGCTCACCACCTCCGCCACCTCCTCCCAGGCACTTTTCTTCATATGGGGGGGCCTCTTCCTCCTGTCCTGAGGAAACAGCACCTCCCGCCGTGCTGCCACCTCCTCAAGAAGGGCAGCAACGCAGTCATTGGAAAAAACATTGACTCCCCGCCCTACCCTCCAGCCTGGCCTGCCCCGATGGCTTACCCTCTGGACTTGCGTCACCTCCATTGCCCCTCTGCAGAGCCCTTCGCCCAGCCACCGCGAGCAGCCTTTCCAAGTTTGCCAGGCCTTCCTTTATACAGGCCGTCGGGTCACCATTGGACCCGGCAGCCTGAGTGCGCTCGCCACCACCCTCCCACTCCTGCTATGCATAGGAGAATTACGCTGGGCAGGCCTTAATTGGCCCACCCATGTAAAATGGTGTCGTGGACATGATTGCGAGCGGCGATTGGGTCTGTGCCCACCTGCGCCCGCTCCGCCACCCCCCCCACCACCCAGAAAATTCTGCCCTAGAAGTAATAAAGGCATGGATGAGGGTTTCAGCAGCAGATGAGGTGAGGCGGGGTGGAATGAGGGGATGTTGAGGCAGTGCATATAGATGGTCTTGGTGTTTGGTCAATAGCTTATCTCGGGCTTAAATACAGTACAATACTCAGCCCCAGACAGTGACCAGGGAGGGAGACACAGTCAGGGCTAGAAAACAAAGTTTGCGGCAGGGACCAAAAACAAAGGGCATAATTGTCCAGGCCAGTTGACGGCAGACGTCACGGCGGGCTTGTGCAGACGTTATGGCAAGAAGGCCAAAAATCAGTTTTATGCCTTAGTGAAACTAGTGTATGATCATCAGCTCCACCTGTCAATGGCGGGCCCTGTTTCCTACTGCCACACATTGGGAACCTAATATCAATGCCCCCATGCTGGATCATCTGGGCACGTCAGTGCTGACGTGTTTCACAACAGTACATAAGCGACGTGCACCTGCTGAGCTGCACTTCACTTGGAGCTTCAAGGTTTGTTTGTCTACCTTGCTTCGGGCAGCACTTACGATGATGAGCACCAGGCTTCACATGCAGCACCTCATCACTTTTAAGGGGACTCACGGGCAGGTCTCTAACTACCAGACCAGCAATAAGGTGGGGGTGGTTTTTCAACGGTTGCAGGGCTAGAACTTGCTTGGGGAAGGGAGAGAAGTGGCCTCAGGCAAAGGAAGAGGCTGCAGGGCAAGGGCTTTACTGGAGGATGGGGGTTTCACAGCGTGTGTGGGGGGGCACACGTTGATCTGTGCAAGTGGCCTTAAGATGGTGAGGACTGAGGAAGCAGTCTTCAGAGGATATGAGGCCAGATGGAGATGTGAGGCTATGTGTATGAGGGAGTGAGCAGTGATGTCCCTTGAGCTGGCAGTGAGTGAAATGCCAGTGAATATGTGATGGGCTTCTGACTGTGAGAGTTTAGAGTGATGAGATGGTTGCCTTACCCTGGCAGCACAAATAAGATCATTCATCCACTTTCTGCACTGGATGACCAATCTCTTCTGTGTAGCACTGGCAGTGACCACCACTGCCACTGCCTCCCAAGCCAGAGTGATGAGATTGCTGGAACTCCTACGGCCAGAGTGGGGTGGAAGGCATCATGGCGGGCCTCCAAAAGGCATTTCAGTGATAGGTCACTGAGGTCTTCTTGGCTTTCAGGGCCATGTCTTCACTGTAGCAATCCTGGGCTGCAAGCATTGAGAACTGTGTGTGTGGCTGCAATTTAGATATGGCACCCAGAATGAGGAAATGGTGAGGTAATGGCATGACCGGCAATTCAGAGGCTGCCCGCCAGTGAGACAGCGTGGTTCCTGAGGCTGCATAATTAATGAGGTGGGAAGTAAAAAACTGGTATGACGGTGTGGATGTTTGGTCAGTAGCTCAGCTCGAGCTTAAATACAGTACAATACTCAGCCCCAGACAGTGACCAGGGAGAGAGACATAGTCAGGGCTAGAGAACAAACTTTGTGTCAAGGACCAAAAACAATGGGCGTAATTGTCCAGGTCAGTTGACGGCAGATGTCACGGCGGGCTTGTGAACACCTGGTATGAGGTATGGTGCGCAAACCTGCCATTGCGACTGGCAGGTAAAACGTCATTTTTCACGCCCACTACTGTACTTGGTGCAAATCCGGGACGATTCCGCCCAATGGCTTCAATCTTCCCAATATTTAGTTGGAGGAAATTTCTGCTTATCCAATACCATGCGTCAGATCAGCAGCCTGACAATTTTGTAACCATGCAGGGTTCGAGAGAGGTAGAGATTGAACTTGATGCTGTCAGAGTACATATGGAACCTGACATGTTTTCAATAATGTCACCGAGGTACAGCATGTATATGAGAAATAGAGCAACTTACATCAGAAAATTAGAGGATGCTTTGTCCATAACCTTTCAGCCATTGACATTATTTGGATGGAAAATCATAAATAACACACACACTATTTTCTGAAGTACCTCCTTCTGCTACTGTGTGTGATTCTTCATTGGTAATGCAGACTCTTGGAACATTCTGCCAAGGAGCTTTCAATAATAGTTACAGTCAGAATTATGTTTCAACAATAAGCATGTGTCCACAGTAAAACACTGCCCAGAATTAGCAATTTCACTCAGTAAAATTCCAAAGGTGGCTCGCGTGGGAAAGTGAAAGGGTCAACCTGGTGCACTGCGATATTCTTTTGAGATTGTGGTCAAAGTAGTCAAGGTTGTTTAAAGTTAACTTCACATTTATGATCCATGTGAATATTTCCTGGGAGTGTTTAAGTGACAATGGTTGCTAACTCTGAAAACCATTGCATTCCCTATCAATGAAAATAACCACAAAATATTCACCCCATCTTAAAAATGTACTTAAAAGAAACTTAAATACAGTTTGATATAAAAACATAAAAAGGAGGAAGTATGAGTAGGAGCTGGAGCAGGCCATAAGTTCCATTGAGCCTGCTCTGCCATTCAATGTGATCCTGACTAATCTTTACCTTTCCTTCCAGTATCCCTTCCATGCCCGTGATTCCCTTAGTTCCCAAAACCTATCAGTCTCTGTATTGAATATCGTCAATGACTGAGCATCCACAGCTGCCGCGGGGAGGCTGAATGGTGACAGGAGGGAGAGGAATTAGGAGATGTTGACTGTGGAGAAAGATGGGAGAAATTAGTGGATGACAGGGGGAGGTTGGAAAGTGCTGAAAGCACTCACGAATTGGAGACACATGTAAAAAGTTACTGCGCAGTTACAAAAAGCTTTCCGACAAAAAGATATGGGAGCGGTCTCAAAGTAGGTGGGAGACTTTTGGGCTGAGGGAAGGGGCACCCTATTAATTATTTATTCAGCCCATGGGGAACAAGGCTCAGCTGAGTTCTGCTCTCGAGCTTCAAACGCCCAATGAAGGAGTGTTGCTTCTGATGAATCGCATTCCTAAGGGAACCCATCAAGATCTGGAGCTGGCACTGAATATTCATGATTCACTATCTGCTCCTCTTAGAGGCAGGGAAGAAGGGATGGAGGTGAATTCCTCCAAGGGGCACATATGCTGGGCAGCAGCCATATTCACACTCCAAACCTTCATACTCCCTGCTAAATGATCTGGGTGACAAGGGATCATGCCGAATGTCTTTCCATTATGCCAAGGGTATGTTCTGTCTATAGAGTGTCTAGGGTTATGGTGGCATGCTGAAAATTGCCTGACAGAGGGTTCTTGCACATGTCTGTCATCATCCTGGTCAATGCGCAATGTCTCCATGCGCAGTCACATATGAAAGAGAAGAACACTCCTCAGTGGTCCTCCAGGATGTCCTTCACCTATAAGTGGGTAAGGTGCCATGTCTAGACAGAGGCCAGGCCCTGGGCTTAGCACTGGCCTGCTGGCTTGGGGATGGGGGGAAAACCTGTTAAGGTTCACTGGCCCAACCACGATGGTGTCATAGGCAGTCTCTCATATGGAAATAAATGAAAGGCAATGCCATAGGTGCCTTTATTTCCTGGGAAATGGTAGCTCATTTTTGCCAGCTCCTCCAGGACGAGCCACAGTCACAAGGACTTAAGAGGGCATTCTATTCCAGTGGCATTAAAGGTCACCATCGTATTGAACTTCATTGCCTGTAGATCCTTCCAGCGTTCCACTAGGGACCTGTGCGGCATCTCCCAGTTAGCAACACACAAATACATACGAGAGGTCACGGATGCCCTGTTCATGAGAGCACACCAGTTTGCCCAATTCCGCATGGATGCTGAAAGCCAGGTTACCAGAGTGTTGGGATTTGCAGCGATATCTGGTTTCCTGCAAGGGCAGGGCGCAATAGACTGCACACATGTGGCCTTGAGAACTCCCTGACAACAGCCTATGAGATTCATCAATTGAAAAGGATTTCACTCTTTGAACATTCAGCTAATTTGTGATCACAGAAGGCAAAGCCTGCATATTTTTGCTCAGCATCCAGGGAGCTCTCACAACTCTTACACTCTGAGCCTCTGGCAGGTGCTGCAGGTTTTTGAAGGACCTCAGCGATTGCAGGATTGGCTCCTCAGGGACGAGGGATAACCCCAGAAGATGTGGCTGATGACGCCAGTTCATTGTCCAAAGAGTGCTGCTGAGAAAAGGTACAATGCCACACATGCCTCCACCAGGTCCATGATAGAGCAAACGACAGGCCTCCTGAAATACGTTTCAGGTGATTGGGCTGCTCAGGTGGGGCCCTGCAATACTCACCACAGAGATTGCCCCCAATCATTGTTGTGTGCTGCGCCCTGCACAACCTTGCCCTGTAAAAAGGGGTTGACTTGCCTGAGGGAGACATGGAGGAGCAAGGTGTCTCCTCCGATGAGCAGAACAGTGAAGGGGATGGAGGTGACAAGGGCCATGATGCCGCAAAGCCACATGAAGAGACAGACATGCCTGTGACAATCTGATAGCTATCAAATGCCCTTATGAGAGTGAGAGTTTGCAGAGACTAGATGGTGCATTTACCCTGGCAGAGCACAGCAGATCATACATCCTTTTCCTGCGCTACAGGTCGGTTCTCTTCTGAGTCCCAGAGTTGCTCACCAGATCTCCTCCCAGGCTGCATGGTCAGACAGAAGGGCCTCCTGCTGCCATCCCACGGAAACAGCACAACCCACCTACCCCCACCCAGGCAAGACTGGTGGGGGTCACAGTCAGGGCCATTCACAACGGGTACTGCAGGTCTCAGGCAGGGCTGTTCACAATGTGGGCTGTGGGTCTCAGGCAGAGCTGTTCACAGTGGGTGCTTCAGGTCTCAGGCAGGGCTTCTCACAGTGGGTGCTGCGGATATGAGGCAGGGCTTCTCACAGTGTGCGCTGCAGGTCTCAGACAGGGTTGCTCACAATGTATACTGCGGGTCTTGGGCAGGGCTGCTCACAATGTGTACTGCGGGTCTTGGGCAGGGCTGCTCACCATGTGTACTGCGGGTCTTGGGCAGGGCTGCTCACAATGTGTACTGCGGGTCTTGGGCAGGGCTGTTCACAGTATGCGCTGTGGGAAACAGACAGGGCTTTTTACAGTGTGCATGTGGGTCTCAGGCAGGGTAGCTCACATAAGGTGCTGTGGGTCTCAGGCAGAGCTGCCCATATAGGGTGCTGTGGGTCGCAGGCAGGGTTGCTCACATAGGGTGCTGTGGGTCTTAGACAGAGCTGCTCACATAGGGTGCTGTGGGTCGCAGGCAGGGTTGCTCACATAGGGTGCTGTGGGCCTTAGACAGAGCTGCTCACATAGGGTGCTGTGGGTCTCAGGCAGGGCAGTTAGCGGTGGCAGCTGCACTTCGCAGGCAGGACTTCACTCTACCAACAGAGACCAATGATGGGAGAGGGGGGGGGGTTGGGGTTCACAGAGACATGAGGGTGAAGGGAACAGGGGAGAGGTGTGGAGGGGTGGGTGGAAGTGGGCAGACAGAGGGATGATTGGGGGGTGGGGGAACTGGAGCCCACACTGAAGCAGACTCAAGACTAGGGAAGGCCGGGATTAGTGTAGCACAAGAAGGATGGGCTGCAAGCAGATTCATGACTGCGGGCTGGATGAAGCTTGCACAAGAGGGAAGGATTACACAGAGAATCACGGGAAAAGGGTGGGGAAGGTTGGGTTGAGAGATCAAAAAGCAGTCCTGGGGCTCTGTGGACCACATTGTCAGGGTGAGAGATTAAAGGCAGTCCTGGGGCTTTGTGGCCCATGCTATAAGGCTAGGCATGGCACGCATGTCATCGTGTCAGTCCAGAGAGGGGCAAGGCCTGTGTGCTTAATGGGGGTCGTGCACAGTTTGTTGTGCAGGGCATGGCCAGTGCCTTTAACACAGTGGTCCTGGGGGTGGCTGGCTTGGTATTGGACTACAGATGCAATGGTCATGGTCAGGGGAGGCATCTGCAGCCTACAAATGGGGCAAACATAGTAAAGTGGTGGATACTCAAAACCCTCGTGATTGGGGGGGGGATGCGTGGGTCGCCTCTTTATGTGACCGTGCACACAGCTTCAAGATAGGGAGGGGTAAGGTCCACAAGGTGCATGGGGATATCCACAGTGATGAGTTCATGGGGGAGATCAGGAAGCAAGAATGTCCACAACAATTACTATGGGCTCTAGGGTTACTGGGAGAAGCTGGTGAATTACCGGGATGGAAGTCTACCTGCACACCATGGGTTTCAGGATGCTCGGAGGTGAATGGTGACGGGGGAGGGTCAAAGCTGATCTGGAAGTAGAAGTGCAGCACCACCATCTTGAGACTCCAAATCAATGACACAGTTTAAAATGAAACTTGGACAAAATCTCCACAGGAGCGGTCTGAGACAGTGTGGAAGGAGAGCATGGCTGGACTCCAGGGCCCTTTGAGGGAGCACCCTCCTACTTATTAGACCCATGAATACTTCAGTGGCAAGTTGTAGCTGGAACCCCTAACTAATGGAGTGCTTTTATGCGAGACTCCAATAGTCATTGAGATCACATTAGAGGGGTCTCATTGAGTATTTAAATGTCAGAGGAATATGAGAAGGGAAGAGGCAGCCTGCCATTAAGGGAGCACAGCTGCTGGATGTCTACTACATGCTCTATGAAATCCCATAAATTTCCAATTTACATGGGTTAAGGGCCACAAGGTATACAGTCATTCCAAAAGTGCAAGGCAGGGTAATCTCTAACCCTAAACAGGCACCGTGTGAGTGCCTTTACTGAAGGTCAATTTTGCATGACTGTCCTGAAACCTCTTCCATCCTTTATGGGATTGAAATATCAAGTTGTTGGGGTGGCTTCTTAGGCACCTATGATCTGTCAGGGAGCACCTCAAGGCTGGAACAGGAAGAGGCAGGTAGCGCAATTGCATCACAAGGCTTTCTGGCTGGGAGTGGGAGGTCTGCAATAGTTGGTCAAGCTACATTCATCTCTTGGATCTATCTGTCCACATGAAGGAGGAGGATTTCAGAATGGAGACTGTGCTAAATGCTGCCTTCTTGATGGCAGTGCTCAGACTGAGGAGGAGAAGTAAGGAACAGCTTAGAAATGCCTGAGGTACATGGTCCAGGGGAGCCCCTGGAAGAACCAAAGTCTGAGAAAATCAGACCCATCTCATGGAGGCGACTGGCACAATCAAGCATATACCAAAGACACTTCTCCTATTTGGAGGTGAGCAAGAGATAG
The DNA here is from genome assembly GCF_017639515.1 of Carcharodon carcharias. Lineage (NCBI taxonomy): Eukaryota > Metazoa > Chordata > Chondrichthyes > Lamniformes > Lamnidae > Carcharodon > Carcharodon carcharias. The sequence continues at coordinate 19,956,779 of NC_054481.1, read as the reverse complement.
TGCTGTGCATGTCTATGCTTAGCAAGAGATGTGGTGGCTTATATCTCTCATTCTGCAAGAAGATCTGGCACCGCATGGACTGGGAGGCTATCCTCTGCCAGTGCCCCTGAAGGTCACTGCTGCACTCTATTTTTTTGCAAGCAGCTCGTTCCAGGGTTCCACAAGGAACTAATGCGGCATTTCAGTCCTCAACAGATAAATGTAAAAAGGAGATGATGGATCCCTCTACAGTAAGGCTCATCATTATATAAAGTTCAAAATGGATGAGGTTGGCCAGGCTGCTAGATTTCTAGGATCTGCGGAGGCCTCAGGCATCCCGGGAGTGCAGTGTGCAATCAATTGCACATATGTCACTTTAAGAGCTTCCTGGCAGCAGCCCCTGATCTTCATTAACAGGAAACCTCACCTCTCACCTCTCCATCAACATTCAGCTGGTCTCCAATCATCAGAAGCAAATCATACACATTTGTGCCAGGTACCTTGGGATTTCTCACGACTCCCACATTGAGTCACTCCCAGGTGCCACAGATTTTTGAAGGGTTGCGGTGCTTACAGGGTTGGCTGCTGGGTGCCAAGGGGTGCCCACTGAAAAGATGGCTCATCACAGCCATGCATCATCCTCAAAGTGCCTCGGAGGAGAGACACAATATAGCACAATCTGTGCCAAGGTCCATCATTGAGCAAACCATAGACACCCTGAAGATACGCTTCCAATGTTTGGATCACTCAGGTGGGGCTCTGTAGTAGTCCCACCTCATTGTGGTCTGTTGTTCCCTGCACAACCTGGTGCTTCAAAGGGAGATCACTTGCCACAGGGAGACATGGAGGAGGCTGAGAACTCCTCGGACAATGAAGACCTGGAAGGGCAGGAACCAGAAGAGGAAGATGATGGTCAGCTTCCATGTGAGGGTGCACTTGCAGCTGCACAACGCACAAGACATGCCTGTGACACAATGGTAGCCACAAGGTTCCAGAAGGAGTAAAGTCCAGGCAATAGCACCCGAGTTCATTTCTCCTGTCCCTTAGCGCCATGCCACTGATTAGAAAGGCCTTTACAAGCAGTGACATTGCAAGCAAGGTCAGCATTCAGCCTTGGACCTGCAACCCTCAAGGAATACGAGGCCCTAATTCTTGGAGAGGTCAACGGCCAAAGCTGTATATAACCATTTTGGGAAGTGAAAGGCAGCACACCAGCACAAACCCTGCGCCAACTGCACATTGTGCAATCGTTGCCACCTGAAGGAGACACTTTGTGCAGCCACAGACATTCGCACATGGTTGCTGAGACCATAATGGGTGCAGGTCATGTGCTTTTGTACTCACAATGATGGCAGCTCAGCATTGTTGAAACAACAGAAATTGTAACTCTCCAAAACATATGACCACACTTAATTCTATGGTGTGTTGCAAGGCTTAAAGGTTCAAAACTCAATGTGCAGTTACTTTCAGAAAACACCTTGACACATCTCCCTTACATTACAGAGACTAACATGAGTCTGTTAAGCATCACATGAATCTGAGGCTCACAAAGGGAGGCCATCGTGAGTGGGAGCTTGGGTCACCCCCTCAATAAAAGGGTACATAGGAGCATTTGCACAATGCATTCAACTGATGAGACCATTGTCATGAACAGGAAATATTTTTACAAAGGTGCATGATAATTACAGTGAGTGAACACCCATGCTACCATGGTGATCTCAAAATCCCTTTGTCTTTCAAACCCTGCTGCTAGGTCTAAGTCCATCCCTGACATCCGCAGCTGAGGTGGAGGCAGCCTGCTGATTGCTATGCCCTGTTGCCTGTGCTGATCTTGACGGGCATCCTCTGGAGGGCCCCGGCCTGCTTTAGGTCTCCTGCTGTGAGGTAGGTGCGCCCGCCTCAGCCTGTGGAGCTGTAGCTGATGGGGTCACAGGCAAAGGAAGTTGGGAGCAACTGGACAATCTCGGAGTCACCTGAGTGGATGGCCCCGGGGTTTCCAGCTGATGGTCCTGCTCCCTTCGGGTACCCAAGGGCCCTTGCCTGACTCCTTGAGAAGGGGTACCTGGAGTGAGATCAAAGTGCCCTGTCCGCCTCTCACCTTGCCACTAATGGGCCCACCTATGTCTAGAACGATGGAGTACAGGCCCGAATGCAAATCCGGCAGAACCTGCTGGATCAGGATTTCTAATGTGGCCACCATCCTTCCCATGATGACCTTGATGCCCTGGCATGTTGTAACCACGACATTAGACAGAACACAAACAGATTCTAGTCTGTTAACTGCCTCTCGCACCTCTGCCTGATGCTCTGCTGACTGTCTTTGTTCTCCAGCAGTCCTCTCAGTACCAGAGACCTGGGCTGTCACTGCCTCCTACTACTGTGCAGCCGTGCCTGTGAGATGTTCTCCAGAAAGTGTTCTCATGGAGAATGCAAGTGAGCACTGTGACAGGTCTTCATCAGAAGACCTGGGTTGCGCTGGGGCTTATGGTCTGTCTTGAGCTCTGTCTGAGCCTGCTGGTGCCTGTAAGAGACAGAAGATCGATTTCATGAGCAGCTAAGATACAACACTGATGTCCCTCACTGTGAATGTCAGGATATAATCAACTCACAGAGAGCTCATCTGTACTGGCTTGCTGGGAGAGACCAACCTCTCCATCGCCATAGGATCGATCCCTGTCCTCCTCTGCCAATTCGACAGCTGCTCAAATTGAGTGAGTTTCTGGAAGTCAGCTGTCCCTCCTCCAATCTGGAATCTTTCCCTTCTATCGTGGGCAAGTTTGGCCTGCACAAAGACAAATGGATGGAATATGATGAGAAGGGATGGAGCAGAAGTTGGGAAGCATGCATGCCTGCTGTGTGTGCTGAGCCCTCCCTAGTCAGGGCTGAAAACACTGTTTGTACAGCATTATAGATGAGATGCTGGTGATATTAAAGTGTCCGTGAGACAAGCAGTGCTGGTGTCTCTGCCTGCTAATATTGTGTGAGAGCCCTGAGCAGTGTAATTCTTTGAGTGCATGATACTATTATGAATGAGAGAGTTTGGAGTGAGCAGAAGATTGACTTACTCCAGCAGAGTGGATAAGATCATTCATCCTCTTCCTGCACTGCAAGGCATTTTGTTGCCAGTTGCCCACGGCACATATCTCCTCTGTGACCGCCTCCCGGGCGGGCAAGATGAGGTTGGTGGACCTCCTGCTTCCATCCCTTGGGAAGAGGACATCCAGGCATTGGCAGATGCCTCGGAAAAAAGCCTTAAGAGAGTTGTGGCTGAACTTCAGGGCTACTGTCTTCTTTCTCCTGGGGACGATTTCAGGAAGTAACAGTAACACAGCTGGGCCGGGGAGAGTGAATGTATGTGTTCAGGCAGAGTTTAAATATGGCGGCAGGATCTTTGACCCCATTAGGTGACATACGAATCAGTGCCTACCCTGCCATGTGATTCAGAGAGATGCTCGCCAATGCATAATTAATGAGCTTCCAAGCAGAAAATTGGGCGCAATAACATGCCAAGTCGCCTAGTGGGAAATTCGCTGTTTATCCCACCCGCCACCACACTCAGTCTCCGGAGCGGAAAATTCCCCCAATGTCTGTAAAAATATATTATTGCACCAAAACATTGCCAAATCCTTGGTTGACCTAGGTTTACTACTTCTTTCAGCACCACTAGGCAAGTTGAAAAAAGACTAAATTTCAATACATTGTAAACTAAACAGATTAATAATAAAAGGGATTTGAAGTCAAACAAAACCTTAGCAGTGACTCTCAATACTCCCAGGGACTGTAGAATGACAAGAGATTACAAGCTCATTCAGAAATTGGCCTTTGTTTTAAAGCTCAAGAAATGGATAGATACATTCCTCAGAAGGAGCAAACAGTGGGTCATGATAAAAACATCCTTTTCTTCATATCCCAATGCCTATGCCAGAGTGCCTTACTTGGTCCCACTCAGTTTCTCACCATTAGCCATCATTATCATCAAAAGTGATGCACTCCCTTTGTGGCACCACTCTTCACAGAATGGTTAGATACCATTTTGGATAAATAAGCATTGACTGGATCAATGCAATTATACATTGACAGGACAAAACAGTCATGGATTTTCAAAGCAGGAACCTGACACTGGATGAATTTCTTTTATTTCCTCAGTTTCACAAGTCCCTTGGCCGCCTAGTATTTCTGGGAGATTTTCTATATCTTCTTCCTTAAAGATAGATGAAAAGTAATTGTTCAGTTTCTCCGCCATTTCCCTGTTGTCCACTATAAAATCTCCTGTCCCCACCTGTTATGGGCTTACATTTATCCTAGCTAATCTTTTCCTTTTCACATACCTGAAGAAGCTTTTACCGTCTGTCTTTATGTTCCTCGCTAGTTTGCAGTCATACTCTCTTTTCCCTTTCTCAATCAGTTTCTTGGTCCTTCTTTGCTGGGTTCTAAATTGCTCCCAATCCTCAGGCTTATCACTTTTTCTGGCATCCTTATAAGCTACTTCCTTTAATCCAATACAATCTTTAAATTCTTTCATTAATTATGGATGATTTACCTTTCTCCTTGGGTGTTTGTGCCAGGGAAGAATGTATATTTGTTGTAAACCGTGTTGTATTTCTTTAAATACTAGCCATTGCTAGTCTAACTTCAAATCTTTTAGTGTATTTTCCCAATCCACCATAGCCAACTTGCCCCTCATACCTTCATAATGTCCTTTCTTCAGATTTAAGACCCTTGTTTCAGAATGAATTGTATCGCATTCAAACTTAATGCAAAATTCTATCAGATTATGGTCACTATTTCCCAAAGGCTCCATTACAGTGAGGTTATTAATTAGCTCTTTCTCATTAAACACTAAATGCAAAATAGTTCAATCCCTAGTTGGCTCCTTAACGTACTGCTCCAGAAACTCATCTCATACACACTCCAGGAATTCCTTCTCAAAAGCATTAGTGCTAATTCAATTAACCCAGTCTATGTGTAAATTGAAGTCGCACATTATTACTGTATTACCCATGTTATACACATCTCTAATTTCCTCATATATACTGTGCCCAACATTAGCACTGCAGTTTGGTAACCTATAAACAACTTCCAGCAATGTTTGCTGCCTCAGGCTGTTTCTTAGCTCCATCCAAACTGATTCTACATCTTGATAAAAGCAAAATACTGCAGATGCTGGAAATCTGAAATAAAAACAAAAATAGCTGGAAAAGCTCAGCAGATCTGACAGCATCTGTGGAGAGGAAGACACAGTTAATGTTTCGAGTCCGAATGACTCTTTATCAGAAATAAAGAAAAATAGAAATGAGATGAAATATAAGCTGTCTGAGGGGAGTGGGACAGGTGGAGCTGGATAGAGGGCCAGTGATGGGTGGAGGCAAAGAAGAGATTGCCAAAGATATCATAGACAAAAGGACAAAGGGGTGTTGAGGGTGGTGATATTAGCTAAAGGATGTGCTAATGGTGACATGAAGGGTACAAAGCAGGACGAGCAAATGACAGATGGCCCTACTGGAAGTGGGGGAGGGGGAAAGGATCGAAATGGGCTAAAAGGTGGAGATAAAACATTGGATGGAAATAAATTTTAAGATAATAATAGAAATAGGTGGGGAAAGAAAAATATATATTAAAAAATATAAATTATTAGAAAAAGGGGGATCAGAAGGGGGTGGGGATGGAGGAGTGAGTTCATGATCTGAAGTTGTTGAACTCAATGTTAAGTCCGGAAGGCTGTAAAGTGCCTAATCGGAAGATGAGGTGCTGTTCCTTCAATTTGCGTAGCTCTATCCCACCCCCACTAGGGCCATCTGTCACTTGCTCGTCCTGCTTTCTACCCTTGTCACCATTAGCACATCCTTTAGCTAATATCACCAGTGTCAACACCCCTTTGTCCTTTTGTCTATGACATCTTTGGCAATCTCTTCTTTGCCTCCACCTATCACTGGCCCTCTATCCAGCTCCACCTGTCCCACCCCCCTCAAACAACTTATTTTTCTTTAGTTCTGATGAAGAGTCATACGGACTCGAAACATTAACTCTGTCCTGCTCTCCACAGACGCTGTCAGACCTTTTTCCAGCTATTTTTGATTCTACATCTTGATCCTTAGACCAAGATCCTCTCTTACTGATGTACTGATCTAGTCCCTTATTAAGAGTGCTACTCAACCTCCTTTTCCTTTTTGCCTTTCTCTCCTAAATGCCAGATATCCTTGGATATTAATTTCCCAATCTTCATCACCCTGTAGCCATGCCTCCATAATGGCAATTAAATCATACCCATTTATCTCAAATTGTGCATCCAAATCGTTAGGCTTTTTGCGAATTCTACGTGCATTCAGATAAAGTGCCTTTAATTCTGCTTTGATAACATTATTCTTTATTCTGATCCTCTTTGATGCTTGCCTATGATGCTTCATTTGTCTTCTGTTTTTGCTTTCTACTTTTCTACTTCCTTTTACCAGTTTTGCTTCCCTCAAATCTGAGCTCCCTCTCAGGTTCCCATCCGCTTGCCAATTGAATCTCCCTGTGAAGATATTAGTCCTGCTAAGATGCAGTCTGTCCATCTTGTGCAGGTCCCATCTGCCCCAGAACCAGTCCCAATGCCTCAGAAATCTGATGTCCACCCTCCCACACTAGTTCTCCAGCCACTTGTTCAATTGCTCAATTCTCCTATTTCTATGCTCATTAGTATGCGGGACTGGAAGTAATCCTGAGATTACTAGAGGTCCTGCTTTTCAATCTCCTTCCTAGCTACCTGAAATCTGCATTCAGGACCTCATTCCCCTTCCTACCCAAGTCATTGGTTCCAACGTGGATCATGATCTCTGGTTGTTCACTCTCCCTCAGAAAAATGTCCTGCAGCCACATCATTGACCCTGGCACCAGGGGGGCAACATATCATCAAGGAGTCACATCTACAGCCACAGAAATGCCTGTCCATTCCTCTAACTAACAAATTCTCTATCATTACTGCTCTTCCCTAGTACTGCCTTTCCCCACTCCCCTCCTGTACAGCTGAGCTGCCTATGGCACCACAAACTTGACTCTGAATGCACTCCTCTGAGGAACCAACGCTCAACCAGTATCCAAAACAGAAAACCAATTAGCAGGCAGGACCTCAGGGGACTCCTGCACTACCTGCCTGGTTCTCTTGGACTACCTGGCAGTTATCCATTCCCTTTCTTCCTCCATACTCCTAATCTGTGGCGTGACCACCTCCCTGACCACGCTATCCATTTAGCTCTCAGTCTTGCAGATGCGCCACAGTGACTCAAGTCGCCACTCAAGCTCCTAGACATGGAGCTCAAATTTCTGCAGCTGGTGACACTTCCTGCATATGTGATCATCTAGGTCACCGATAGCGTCCACGACTTCCCACATACTACAGGGCACGCATTCAACGTGATCGTGCCATGTCTTAACTTTACTTCACTCACATTAACTTTATTTTACTTTGGTTTACTTATTGATTTTACTTGGCCTTAACATAATAAACCTTTCATCTATCGATAAACCTTACTAGTGCTGATAAATCCAACTAATACGTAACATACTTTACAATTTACAATAAACCTTACTTAAAGCATCTCTTCTCTCCATGCACCGAATTCCCACATGAACCTAATTCGCTACTCACTCATGCTCCATCTCACTCAGGCTTAGCATCCTGACTGTGTGCCCCTTACGATCAATTTAAGTTAAAAGAGACAATTCCAGTTGCGTGATAAAAATGGAAAATGGTAAATATTTTACAAACAATAACTTGGACTGAGAGGCTAGATCATAGACCTGCCCACTGATTAATCCTTTCACTGTTTAGAAAAATTTTAGACTCATCAATTTGTATAGAAACAATCTACAGCAACAGTCAAGATTATAGTACTTGCACCGCTACACTAGTGGCCCTTAGTTCTTAAATAAACGGCCACTTTTTATAAAAATTGTATTTTAATTTCCTCCAGAAAGAAGAACAAAGTTCAAGACTATCCTCATCACAGCTGATGACATTTCCAATCTTCACATCATCTGCAAATTTTGAAATCACGCCCTGAACACCACAGTCAAAAACAATGTGTCAACATGTTTTGTAGGAAATGATCTGTATCTGAAAATGACAGCTCATGCAGCCAAATCTTCATGTTCGAATAGAAACAAGACATACCCAAGTATTGAATCAATCTCAGCAACAGTGGAGCACAGTCAGATCTAACAGACACTGCAACTATAATAGGTTTCCAAGGCCAGGATATTCTCGACAGATTTCATCTCACCTTTACAATCCTGAGTAATTACTGTGAAGACATTGTTCTTGTATTATTAACTTTTAGTTGTTATCTGTACTACAAACTAATATTCAACAAACTATTTTTTTTACTGAATGAAGACATCAAGGTGGAGAAAATATTTTGATCTCAGCAATAGGAACCTGTACTGTTGATACAACATCTGAGAACTGCTAAAAATTTGGTTCTTAGAATGCAATGTGATTGCAATTTTAACCTCTTAATTGAGTAAAGCCTGCACAATCTTTAAAAGTCCTTATTATTAGCCATTATATTCTATTTACTCCCAAGGAAACTTTGGTTATCAGTTTCACAGTAAAGACCAGTAAAATACATGTTATGTACAGCTGGACATAGATGCCTCAGATCAAGGAACAGCGTGCTCAATGGCCTCTGAAGAATGCCAGTTTCAGAAATTTTCTGTGTAAGCAGAAGTCTGACACTTGGTGCTACAGGACTACTGCAGCTTCAAATCATCATAAGCAACTTTGATCAGTTCAACACAAATCTCTCCAAGGAAATATAATTGTGCCAACATTGTATCCTCCATTATTTTGTCTAGAATCAAATATAGATCCAAAATTATCACCAATTGTCAGCATTCTACTGAAGACAATATATAACCATGGTAAAAGTAATGGGATTGTTTTTCTTAAGATTCTTGCCCTGATTGACTAAAAACAGCTTCTAAGTTACACACAGAATCACAGAATTGTTATGATGCAGAAGGAGGCCATTCGGCCCATTGTGTCTGCACTGGCTCTCTCAGTATTTTAACTTAGTACCAATCTCCTGCCTTTTCCCCATAACCCTGCACATTGTTTCTATGCAAATAATCATCCAATGCCCTCTTGAATGCCTCAATTGAACCTACCTCCACCACACTTCCAGGCAGTGCATTCCAAACTTTAACTACTCGCTGTGTGAAAAAGTTTTTTCTCACCTCGCATTTTCTTCCTTTGCAAAACACCTTAAAACTGTGCCCTCTGGTTCTCGATCCGTTTACAAGTGGGAACAGTTTCTCCCTATCTACTTTGTCCAGGCCCCTGATTATTTTGAAAACTTCTATCAAGTCTCTTCTCAGTCTTCTCCTCTCCAAGGAAAGCAGTCCCAACTTCTCCAATCTTTCCTCATAACTGAAGTGTCTCATCCCTGGAACCATTCTTGTAAACTCTTCGGTACTCTCTCCAATGCGTTCACATCATTCATGTAGTGTGGCGCCCAGAACTGTACACAATACTTCAGCTGAGGTCTAATCAGTGTCTGATATAAGTTCATCATAAACCTCCCTGCTCATGTACTCTATGCCCCTTTCAATGATGCCTAGAATACAGTATGCTTTAGAAACAGCTCTCTCTACCTGTCCCGCCACCTTTAATGACTTATGTGCATATACACCAAGTGTCTCTGCTCCTGAACATACTTTAGAATAGTATCCTTTATTTTATACTGTCTCTCCATGTTCTTTGTACCAAAGTCTATCCTCTCACACTTCTCCACATTGAACTTCATCTGCCACTTATCTACCCACCTCACCAATGTGTCAATGTCCTTTTGAAGTTCTAAACTGCCCTCTTCACAGTTTACAATTCTCCCAAGTTTTGTGTCATCCACAAACTTTGAAATTGTCCCCTGCGCACCAAGATCTAGATCACTTATATATCAGGAAAAGCAAGGGTCCCAATACCGACCCCTGGGGAACTCTACTATAAACCTTCTTCTAGCCCAAAAAAATGCCCATTAACCATTACTCTCTGTTTCCTATCCCTCAGCCAATTTTGTAACCACAATGCTACTGTCCCTTTTATTCCACTGGCATATATTTTATGGTACGCCAGAACTATAAAATCCTCCAGTTATTGAAAGTTGTAAGCAGATTAAACAAGACAGTGACTGATCATAAGCAAAATTGAGATATTTCCCAAGTCCCTCAAGAATAATTCTATAGTGCTGTATTATCAGCATCCCCTTTTTATATAAATAAAAATAAAAAAGAAAGAATTTAAGAATGCCAAAAACATTTCCCCTCGCATGACTGTGCCAAATGAGCAGGGACATGTTAGAAATTAGTTTGAAAATTTTATGGGTCAGTTAACTTGATATATGAAGATTTTCTGCTTTTGGGATCAACAGTGAACTGATTTCCCTAGCATGGCTTTGGGTTCTTTGAGACAGTCATATAAAAAGGGGAACAAAACAAAAACTGACCCATAAAAATGTGTATTCAAAAATAGTTTCTATCATCCTTTCAGCTATTGTCTAGTGAAGTACTATAACAAGTATTCAGTTTACTGGAATTAGGAATGTATCATTCAAATCTAACAAGCGGACTTCAAATACACAAGGGAGAAGGATTTGCTTTGTTAAAAACCTAAATGTGTAAATTGTTTTAGTATAATGTGTTTATCAGGAAGATTTATTGTTTTGAAAATCTTCTTTAGGTCCAAAAAATCTACATGGGCAGAATTTTCTGCTTGTCGGGCCGGCACGCGTCTGACCCGAACAGGCATAAAATGACACGCGATGACATCGAGCAAGCGTCCCGACATCGTGCACGCATGCAATATTTCAGTCGGTGGGCATGCGTGGGAGTCGGCAGCATGCCTGCTGACAATTAACAGGCCTATTAACTCCATTAAAAATTTAATTAAATTAAATTTTTCGCTGCCCATCCAACCTTACAGTTGGCGGGCAGGTGAAAAGGCCAAGCATCCTTTGGATGTTTTGCAAAACCTCTTCCATGGCAGGATGAGGTTTCAAGCTGTCATTAAAAAAAATTTTAAATTTTCAAACTAATTTCTAACATGTCCCTGCTCATTTGGCACAGTCATGCGAGGGGACATGTTTTTGGCATTCTTAAATTCTTTCTTTTTTATTTTTCAAAATCTTCATTTCCCTGAGGCAGCTCTGGGCGGGCCTTAATTGGCCTGTCAGCATGAAATCGCGGTTGGGCCCCGATCATGGGCAGCGGTTGTGAGCTCCCGCTCATCCCTGCCGAACTCACCCGATGAGGGCAAAATCCTGGCCCATGGTCCGAGAGGAGATGCAATTCCAGACCTAGTCTTGGGGGACGAAGAAGAACAAGTGGGTGAAATGACAGTTGGCGACCATACCGGGGACAGTGATCATAATTCAGTTAGATTTAGCATTACCATGGAAAAGGATAGAGTTAAGGCAGGAGTAAAAGTCTTAAACTGGGGGAAGGCAAATTTTGCAGAAATGAGAAGGGACTTGGCTGAGGTGGACTGGACAGCACTGCTGTTTGTGTAATATACTAATGGTTTGGACGTGAACGTGGGGGGGCACAACTGGGAAATTTGCAGGTGGCATAAAGACTGGCCGAGTAGTGGATAGGGTAGAGGATAGCCATTATCTCCAAAACGATATGGATGGGTTGGTGGAGTGGGCGGTAAAGTGGCAGATGGATTTTATCATAGAGAAGTGTGAGGTCATACATTTAGGGAGATCAAACAGTTACAGGGATTACAAAATAAATGGGAATATACTAAGAGGGGTTGATGAAGTGAGAGATCTTGGCGAACAAGTACACAGGTCCCTGAAGGCAGCAGTTCAAGTAGACAAGGTTGTAAAGAAGCCAAACGGAACGCTCTCCTTCACTGGCAGAGGTATAGAATATAAAAGTAAGGATATAATGTTGGAATTGTATAAAACACTGGTGAGGCCACAACTGGGGTATTATATGCAGTTCTGGTCACCACATTACAAGAAGGACGTAATAACTCTGGAGACAGTGCAGAGGAGGTTTACAAGAATGTTGCCAGGGTTAGAAAAGAGTAGCTATGAGGAGAGATTGGATAGGTTGGGGTTATTTTCCTTAGAACAAAGAAGGCTGAGAGGTGACTTGATTGAGGTGTACAAAATTATGAGGGGAATAGATAGAGTGGACAGGATAAATTGTTTCCCTTAATGGAGAATTCTAGAACCGGGGACATAGATTCAAGATAAGTGGCAGAAGGTGAAGGGGGGACATGAGGAAGAACTTTTTTACGCAGAGGGTAGTCTGAAATTCGCTGCCCAAGTTGGTGGTAGAGGCAGAAACTTTAAACTCTTTTAAAAAGTACCTGGATCTGCACCAAAAGTGCTGTAAGCTGCAGGGCTATGGGCCGGGTGCAGGAAGGTGGGATTAGAAAGGACACCTGGGTGTCCTCGGGCTGGCATGGACAAGAAGGGCTGATTGGCCTCCATCTGTGCTGTAACTTTTCTATGGTTTCTATGTGTACCTCTTGTCCATTATACTTCAGATATCATATGCAGTCTAATGCAAATACCTGTGTTACACTTGTAAAGGAACAAAATACAGCATTCAGAAACTATAGAAAAAGTGCACAAAAACTTAATTGACCTTCAGTGAACTGATCCAGTGCTCACTTATCAATGAGATTTTGTGGCCTTATAATTTAGCAGAAAAATAATGATTTGTCTAATAATGTATTATATAACATATATAGAAAGGGCAAAACAGCAGTTACCTCTACAAAATCCTTCTCAAAAAAACTACAGAATGTTGCACAAACAGGCCATCTGTCCATCAAATTTAACCTAGTAATTTTCCATAAGGCACCTAGTTAATTCCATTCCTGCTCTCTTGCCATGTCTTCCAATAGTCTCCTGCAAGCAACTATTTGGTTTCCTTCTGAAGAGTTTATAAACCTAGCTTCAACAACAGTTCGAAGCAGAGAATTCAACATTCTAACCTACATCTGCGTAAAGATTGTAATTTCTATTTTCCCCTTGAAGTCTTAAATTTCCTTAAAACTTTTGTCTGCTTATTGCAAGCTGAATTAGAGCCAAAATATTATTAGCACATTAAATCTATAAAACTCCTTCAACACAAAAATAAGCCTACAATTGACACAAACATGCTTACATCAAAGGGACTTTTTCCCCCTATGGGGAAATGCCAGGTTAAACGCAGCTTCACTTTAACAGTAAAGCATTGTATATTATTACATGGCACCTGTATAATACCTCAGTCATTATAAATCAATATATCATTAACCCTACCATGGCCAACACCACTGGAGACCCATTAGTAAATATATCTTAGCAAAATGTCACATCCAATGCATCAATTCATCACTTTCCTGTTACACTTCAGCATCACATTTTCTTCTTTAAAAATTCTTAGAAATTTCTTGCAAGTAATTGGCCAACATTTACCTTTCCTCACTCAATCCAAAGGTCTTCTAAAATATTGGATAATATGCAATTTTAATGTGCCTCAAATTTAGTCACTATAATTTGGTAATATACAAATATCCTAAAATGGAGAATATGAATTATGGAAACTGTAATTTCTCGGTGGTATAGGTGCCGTTTTGCCTCCAAATGGTATCTGTGGTAGGCATGTATATTTCTGGTGCTAGCCATTTTGGTTAGTGCAACACAGGGAGCGCCTGTCAGATGGATGCAGGTACGCAAATCATGACATCGATCAGTGTTTAATGCTGATTTGGCACCTGCATCAGCGATTTTGGAGCTTAAAGCTCCAGCAATTCCCCCTCTTAACCTGACACAGCTGAACATGTGTTCAGCAGCAGGAAGGACCAACCTCCCGCCCCCACCCATACCCCAACACCACCCCCCCAACCACTCACCTCTCCAACAAGACCAACTTAAAGGTATCATCAACTACTTAAAGATTAGTTGCTGATTGATTCCTACTGGCTATTGTAGAGATGGCGGTTTCCAGAGTTGTTTAAACTTGAAGTCTAAAACAGTACTGAAGTGTGGCACAAGCTGAAGTACTCTGTGCTGACTTCACGAATTCTGCACAAAGCCCAAGCAAGGAGGAAAGGGCTCTCAACAGGCTAACAGGTTCATGAGATGACACGTAAGTGAGATGCAGACTGAGTGAGAAGTTGAGAATTTGGCTCAGGCAGGAATTAGGGGCAGAGCGACAAAGAGGGGCTTCTTTTTCTACTTTTTTCCAGTCTCTAGTGTTTTGATAGTTTCCATCCTTGTCTCCAAACTTTCCAAGCAAGAATGCAACTTTCTATTACATTATCTGTGAAAATTAGTAACTATTTGACTAATTAAATAAATACGGTTGGACAGAAATGGTAGGGTTGGTGGTGTGCCATGACTGACTACAGCATGTGGGAATCTATGGAATGCACTGCAATCCCAGACAACCATATCTGCAGAAAGTGTCTGCAGCTTAGGCAACTTCGGCTCCAAGTTGCTGAGCTGGAGTCTGAGTTGCAGACAATGCAGGGCATTAGGGAGAGGGAGAGTTACATGGACACTTTGTTCCAGGAGGCAGTCACTCCCCTTAAGGTAGGCAAAACTTTTGAGTTGGTCAATGGTCAAGGACAGGAGGATGCAACAGCGAGTCAGGCAGGTAAGGAGAACAAGCATGTAGTGATGGAGGAGCTTCAGCCCTAACTTTGTCCAACAGGTATGAGGTGCTTGCTACCTGTGTGGATGAAAAGAAGGACTGCAAGGTGGATGAGTGGACTGACCATAGCATCGTGCCATAGGATGCCATTCAAGTGGGGGGAGGGAAGAGGAATGTGGTAGTCATAGCAGACACTATAGTCAGGGGAATAGATACTGTTCTCTGCAGTCAAGAGCGAGTCCAATTGGCTGTGTTGCCTGACCAGTGCCAAGGTTCAGGAAATCTGCTCAAGACTGAAGAGGAACTTGCAATTGGAGGGGGAAGATCCAGTGGTCAGAGATGTAGATACCAACAGCATAGGTAAGACCAGGAAAGAGGATCTGCATAGAGAATACGAGGAGCTAGGCACTAAATTAGAAAGCAGAATCCCCCCAAAGGTAATAGTCTCCGGATTATTACCTGAGTCATGTGCAAATTGGCATAGGGCAAATAAGATTAGAGAAATAAATGCATGGCTCAAAGATGGTGTGGAAGAAGTAGATTCTGATTCATGGGGCACTGGCACCAGTACTGGGGAAAGTGGGAGCTGTAACATTGAGATGGTCCACACCTGAACCATGCTGGGATCAGTGTTCTACTGAGGCACATAACCAGGAAAGTAGAGAACATTTTAAACTAAATAACAAGGGATCAAATTTGGGAAGATGTGGTAAAGCAAACAGTAGAGTCAAGGCAAGAGAGGAAGGTATTAATAAGGGAAAGGATAAACAGACCTTGACAGGAAGGGACAGAGAGTACAAATCTAAGAGTATATCAGCAGATAAGGCTAGATGTTACAAAAATAAGAAAAGGACTAACACTAAAGGTTCTGTATGTGAATGCACATAGCATTTGAAACAAAACAGATGAACCAATAGTGCAAACAGAAATAAATAAGTACAATCAGCTAGCCATTACACAGACATGGCTGCAGGATGACATAGATTGGCACCTGAATATTGAAGGGTACATGACATTTAGGAAGGATAGGAAGCTAGGAAAAGGTGGAGGGTGGCTCTGTTAATTAATGATGGCATTAGCACAATAGAGAGGGATGACCTAAGTTCGGGAAACCAGGATGTAAAAGCAGTTTGGGTAGAGGTGAGAAATGATAAAGGCAAGGAGTCACTTGTGGGAGTACGTACAGGCCTCTTAACAGTAATCGCACGGTAGGACACAGTATAAAGGAAGAAATAATGGGAGATTGTCAGAGAGGTACAGCGATATCATGGGGGTTTTTAATCTACATGTAGACTGAAAAAAGCAGGTGGGCAAAGGTAGCCTAGATGAGGAATTCATAGAATGTTTCCAGGATAGTTTCTTAGAACAGCATGTTCTGGCGCCAGCCAAACAGCAAGCTATACTAGACCTGGTATTGTGCAATGAGATAGGATTAATTAATGACCTCATAGTGAAGGTGCCCCAAGTTAGCAGCGATCGTAATATGATTGAGTTTTACAATTAGTTTGAGGGAGAGAAGAGTGGATCTAAGACTAGTATTTTAAATTTAAATAAGGGCAATTATGATGGCATGGAAGTAGAGCAAGCTAAAGTGAATTGGAAAATTAGGTTAAAGGATAGATCAATATAGATGCAGTGACAGACACTTAAGGGGATATTTCAGAATACACAGGATAGATACATTCCAACAAGAAAGAAAAATTCCAAGGAGAGGACTCACCATCTAAGGTTAACTAAAAAAAAGCATCAAAATTAAAGAGAAATCATATAATTATGCAAGGATGGGTGGCAGGTCAGGGACAGAATATAAAAAACAGTAAAGAATGACTAAGAGATTAATAAGGAGGGGAAAATTAGAGTATGAGAGAAAGCTAGCTAGAAATATAAAGACAGATAGTAGGAGTTTCTATAAATAATTTAAAAAGAATTAATAAAGTGAGCATTGGTCCTACAGAAAGCGAGGTTGGGGAATTAATAACGGAAAATAAGGAGATGGCAGTTGAATTGAACAGGTATTTTGCATCAGGCTTCACCACGGGGATACAAGAAACATCCCAGAAATAGCCATAAATCAGGAAATGGAAGTGAGGAGGAACTCAAGGAAATCATAATCACCAGGGAAGTGGAACTGAGCAAATTGTTGGCTGACAAGTCCCTCGATCCTGAAGGGCTTCGTCCTAGGGTCTTAAAAGAAGTGGCTAGTGAGATAGTTGATACATTGATTTTAATTTTCAAAAATTCTCAGATTCGGAGAAGGTTCTCTTAGATTGGAAATTAGTGAATGTGACTTCTTTATTCAAAAAGGGAGGGAGTCAGAAAGCAAGAAACTACAGGCCAGTTAGCTCAACAACTGTCATAGGGAAACTGTTAGAAGCTATTATTAAAGACGCTATAGCTTAGAAAAATTCAAGCTAATCAGGCAGTCAATTTATTGGAGTTCTCTGTAGAAGTAACATGCGCTGTGGATAAAGGAGAACCGGTGGATGCACTGTACTTAGATTTCCAAAAAGCATTCAAGAGGTGCCACATCAAAGGTCACTGCGGAAAATAAAAGCTCATGGTAAAATATTGGCATAGATGGGAGATTGGCTAGCTAACAGTTAACAAAGTAGGTATAAATAGGTCATTTTCTGGTTGGCAAGATGTAACAAGCGGTGTGCCACAGGGATCAGTGCTGGGGCCTCAACATTTTACAATTTATATAAATGACTTGGATGAAGGGACTGAAATGCAGAGGGATCTGGGTGCCCTAGTGCATGAATCACAAAAGGTTAGTATGCAGGTACAGCAAGTAATAAGGAAAGCTAGTAGAATGTTATCATTTATTGCAAAGGAAATTGAATATAAAAGTAGGGAAGTTATGCTTCAGTTATACAGCACATTGGTGAGACCACATCTGGAGTATTGTGTACATTATTGTTCTCCTTATTTAAGGGAGGATGTATGTGCATTGGAAGCAGTTCAGAGAATGTTTACTAGACTAATACCTGGAATGGGCAGGTTGACTTCTGAGGAAAGGTCAGACAGGCTAAGCTTATTTCAGCTGGAGTTTAGAAGAGTAAGAGGTGACTGATTGAAACATATAAGATTCTGAGGGGTCTTGACAGGGTGGATATGAAAAGAGAAAATCTAGAACCGGGGTCACAGCTTAATAATAAGGGGTAGCTTATTTAAGACAGAAATTAGGAGAATTTTTGTTCTGTCAGAGGGCCATGAGTCTTTGGAACCCCTTCCTCAAAAGGCAGTGGAAGCAAAGTCTTTGAATATTTTTAAAGCAGTGGTAGATAGATTCTTGATAAGCAAGGGGGTGAAAAATTATCAGAAATAGGCAAGAATGTGAGGTTGAAGTTACAATCAGATCACCCATAATCTTATTAAATGGCAGGGCAGACTTGAGGGACCAAGTGGCTTACTCCTGCTCCTATTCATATGTTCATATGTTCGTACCATTCAGAATACTCAAGCAGCATTTCTCTTACCTGACTATCATCAAGAACAGTGTGTCAAACATCTCTGCTTTACTAACAAGGTTCTCAATGATATCAGCCACTTGCTGCAGCCACAGAACAGGGAAAGATGGCATTGCCAGTGGCTGTGAAGAGAATCGTAGGCATGAACTTATATGCCTGGTTCCTTCTAGGTTGAAGCAACTGATATTTGCAACAGTTCCAAGTTCACTGTCTACTCTTGCAGAAGGGAGGCCACTGAGGCTTGGTATTCTAAGAGAGCTGAACACATTTCATTATATCTTGCCAGAGAGAAACAGGCAGAGTGACCAAATGCTTTGCAAGAACAGCTGGCTTCCCCATGGTGCATGGCGACATCGACAGCACTCATTTGCTTTGCATACGCTGCATATTAAATCTGAGATGTATTTCCAACCAGAAGGGATTCCACTCCCTCCCTGTGCAACTGAGTTAAGACCCCACACAGCATACCATGCAGGCCCATGCCCAGTATCCTGGCAATAGTCATGATGTCTTCATTCTGCACGGCGAGAGGGGGTGAGGGACCAGGCGAAAGATACCAAGGGTGAATGAGTAAGTGAGAGTGAGGGGGAAGGGTGTGAGGGGATGGGTGTGAGGGGACGGGCAAGAGGAAGTAAGGGGGGGAAGGGCGGGAGGTGGCGAAGGGGAAGCATGAGGGGAGCATGAGTGGAGATGAGGGGGAAGTGCAAGAGCAGAGCAAGGGGAAAGCACAAGAGGGCATGAGGGGGAAGCACAAGAGGGCGTGAGGGGGGAGCATGAGAGGGTGTGGGGGGAGCGTGAGAGGGCATGGTGGGAAAGCGTGAAAGGGCATGAGGGAGAAGCGTGAGAGGGCATGAGGGGGAGCACAAGAGGGCGTGAGGGGGAAGCGCGAGAGGACATGAGGGGGAAGTGCAAGAGGGCATGAGGGGGAAGTGCAAGAGGGCATGAGGGGGAAGCATATGAGGGGTCAGGACATAGGAGCAGGACTAGGCCATTCAACCCCTCAAGCCTGTCCCATCATTCAACTAGATTGTCTACCTCAATGCCATTTTCGCACGCCATCCCCATATCCCTTGATGTCATTAGTATCTAGAAATCTATCGATCTCTGTCTTGCACATACTCAATGGCTGAGCTTCCATAGCCCTCTGAGGTTGAGAATTCCAAAGATTCAGTACCCTCTGAGTGAAGAAATTTCTCCTCATCTCAGTCCTAAATGATTTGCCCTTTATTCTGAGAATATATCCCCTAGTTGTAGACACACCCCTGACCCCCACCACTGTTCCCCCAGGCAGGGTAAACATCCTTTCTGCATCTGTCCTGTCAAACCCCTTAAGAATTTTGTAAGTTTCAATGAGACCACCTCTTATTTTACTAAACTCTAGAGAATACAGGCCCAGTCTCCTCAATCTCTCCTCATATGACAGTCTCGCCATTCCAGGAATTAATCTGGTGAACTTCCACTGTACTCCCTCCATAGCAAGTATATTCTTCCTTAGGTAAGGAGACCAAAACTGTACACAATACTCCAAATGTGGTCTAACCAAGGTTCTGTACAACTCAAGAAAGACATCTTGACTCCTGTACTCAAATCCTCTCAGAACAAAGACCAACATACCACTTGCCTTCCTAATTGCTTGTTGCACCTGCATGTTAGCTTTCAGTTACTTATGAACAAAAACACCTAGGTTCCTTTGGACATCAACACTTCCTAATGTCTCACCATTTAAGAAATACTCTACATCTCTGTTCCTCCTAAAGATAACCTCATACTTATTCACATTATATTCCATCTGCCATGTTCTTGCCCACTCACTAAGCCTATCTAAATCTCTTTGAAGCCTCTTTGCATCATTCTCAAAAACACATTCCCATTTAGTTTTCAGTCATCTGCAAATGTAGACATATTACATTTGGTCCCCACATCCAAATCATTGATATAGATTGTGAATAGCTGTGGCCCGAGTACTGATCCTTGTGACCCCATTAATCACAGCCTGCCAACCTGAGGTGGACCCATGTATTCCTACTCTCTGTTTTCCGTCCATTAACCATTCTTCAATCCAAGCCAATATATTACCATGTGCTCTAATTTTGATTACTAATCTCCTGTATGCGACCTTATCGAAAGCCTCTTGAAAATCCAAATACACTATGTCAATTGTTTCTCACTTATCTATTCTGCTAGGAAAATCTTCAAACAAATTCCATCAGGTTTGTTAAACATGGTTTCCCTTTCATAAATCCATGTTGACTCTGCCCAATCAGATCATTATTTTCTAAGTGTCCAGATATCACTTCCTTTATAACAGATTCTTGTACTTTCCCTAACAGTTCTGTAGTTCCTTATTTTCTCCCTCCCTTCTTTCTTAAAGAGTGGGGTTACATTTGTAACCTTCCAATTTGCAAGCACCGTTCCAGAACCTATAGAATTTTGAAAGATGATCACCAAAGCATCCTCTATCTCTATAGCCACCTCTTTCAACACTCTGGGTTGTAGATCATCAGGTCCCAGAGATTTATCAACATTCAGTCCTATTAAGTTTTCCAGTACTGTTTTACTAATTTCATCCAGTTGTTTTTGCTAATCTTTTCCTTTTTGCATACCTATAGAAGCTTTTGTAGTCTGTTTTTATGTTTCTTACTAGTTTACATTCACATCCTATTCTCCCTTTCTTTAACAGTTTCTTGGCCCTCTTTTGCTGAATTCTAAAATGCTCTCAATCCTCAGGCTTACTACTTTTTTGGCAACTTTATAAGCCTCTTCCTTTGAGCTAATGCATTCTTTATCTTCCTTTATTAGACTCACTTTTCCTGTTGGGTCTTTGTGCCTTAAAGGAATGCATATTTGTTGTAAATCATGTATTAATTCTTTAAGCCATTGCTCCTGCCTACCGTTATAGCTTTTAATATATTTTCCCAATCCACCACAGCCAACTTGTCCCTCATACCTTCATAGTTTCCCTTGTTTAAACTTAGGACCCTGGTTTCGGATTGAACTATATCATCTTCAAACTTAATGGAAAATTCTATCAAATTATAGTCATTCTTCCCTAAAGGTTCTTTCACAACAAGATTGCTAACTATTCATTTCTCATTGCAGAATACTAGATCTAAAATTGCCTGTACCCTAGTTGGTTCCTCATCATGCTGCTCTAGAAAACCATCTCGTACACATTCCAGAAATTTGCCCTCCACATAATTAGTACAAATTAGATTTACCCAGTCTATATGTGGATTAAAGTCACCCATGATTACTGTATTACCCTTGTAGCATGCACATCTAATTTCCTAATTTACATCATACCCTAAATACCACTGCTGTTTGGTGGCCAATAAACAGCTGTTTAGTGATGTAACATCAATGTTTGCTGCTGCATGCTGTTTCTTAGCTCCACCAAAACAGATTCTAAATCTTGTCCTTCTGGTCTAAGATCACTAATGTACTGATCTCATCCACTATTATCAGAGCTACCCCACCTCCTTTTCCTTTTTGCTTGTCCTTCCTAAATGTCAAATATCCTTGAATATTCAGTTCCCAGCCTTGGCCACCCTGCAGCCAACTCTCCATAATGGCAATTAGATTGTGCCTGTTTACTTCTATTTGTGCAATCAATTCACCTACCTTGTTGTGACTACTCTGTGCATTCAAATATAGAGTGCCTTTAATTCTGCCTTTTTAACATTATTCTATATTTTAGACTCTATTTGATGCTGACATTTGTTTCTGCTGCCTTCCACTTCTGTTTACTATTTTTGTACTTTCCGTTACCAGCTTTGTTTTTCTCCTATCTGAATTCCCTCTCAGATTCCCATCCCCCTGACAAGCTGGGGAAAGGGTGAGAGGGGGTGAGGGGGGGGAAAGGTGAGATGAGTTGAGCGGGGGAAGGTGAGAGGGGTGAGCTGGGAATGGCAAGGGGGTGAGGGTTGAAAGGAGAAGGGCAAGAGGGGTGAGAGAGGAAGGGTGAGGGGAAAGACATGAGGGGGCAAGAGTAGAAGGGCTTGAGGAGATGAGAGGATAGGGCGTGAGGGAAAAGGTGACGGGGGTGCTGGGAAATGGTATGAGTTTGGAGAGAAGGGCAAGAGGGGCTGAGCTGGTGTGAGAGGTGGCTGAGGGTTGAGAGGGGAAAGGGGGAGTGAGAGGGGAAAGGGGGACAGAGTGAGGGGGATATGGGAGAGAGGGTGAAGGTAGAAGGGAAGAAGGAGAGAGAGAGAAAGTGGGTTAAGGGAGAGGGAACTGGTGAATAACAGAAATAACATACATAAAGAAACACATACATTCACACATTAAATCAAACATATACTGAATAAACATCAAATCTATTTAGAAACTGATGGTTTAAGAATCAAGATGAACATTTTTTTCTGCACAACAGTACCTCAACATTTCTAGTCAGTATAAGCCTCTGCAAATCTGAAGCTTTTACTGGTTTCCAGGGAACTCTGAGCCATGAAAAACAGCCCCTATAATTTACACCTCTGTGTTGTTATAGTTTTCCTTCCATTTTAGGAAGCTTTACACCTCAGACGCCAGATCCTTTATTCTATACATTTTTCAAATTGGTTCTGCAAAATAAAACATGTTCGCAAAAACTATCAGCAACAATAAAGGTGGCAAATCTGCTTTGTATTTCAAAGCCACCAAGTCATCTAACAAAGCTGTTGGCCTGGATCTTGCGGTAGTAGTTAACAGCAAAACTGTCAGCGTTGCAGTCATTATTCCTCTGAAACTGATAGCAATTTCTCAAGTCTGTAGTGTGCAGATAAACACAGAAATCCAGCAGTTGCTGTCAGTGTTTCTACACTTCTTCAGAGGGTGTGCTGTTGAAGTCCCCGCAAACTGCAATCAAATAAAAATCAATGAACTAACGAGAATCTACCCTTTAACATGATTAGTCCCAACTTGTTGCCTGAGGTGTAATTGGGTTTTATTAGCAGCATACTAAATAACAGCATACTAAATTCATAATTATGACTCAAAAACCTCTGAACCTGATTGCATACTTGTGGATTGTCAAATTTATCCATTATGATGAAAAGTTTGTTATGAATGTGAAGTTTTTAAAATGTTTTAAACTGCTTTTTAATTGACGGTAAAATTGAGTAGTGGAAAGGGGCATGTGATCTCCTATTAGTTCTGCCTGGTAACACACCCATGTGATTTGGTTGCCAGGAGGATACAGATCCAGGGCAAATCCTATTGAAACCCAAGTGGCAGCTTTCACACCTGGATATAAAGGGAGAAGCAGCTATTCTTGCCACTGGAAGATTTCCAGAGAAAGTCAGACCAAAGAAATTGTGGAAAAAGAACCCACAACAGGTGCTATATGCCAATCAAAAGGAAGGGGTTGCTTTTGGGTTCACCACCCAGGCTGGCAAGGACCAAATGCCTGTTCAAGGATAGAAGGATTGTGTAAAGATCACAGAGTCTCCAGACAACCTTAAAATGAGGTGTCCATTTGATTATGCTCAAATGGTTGAGTAAAAAGATCTTACTTTAAAGGGACACTGAAAGATTCACCTTAGAGAAACAGGAAGAGAGTCTGTTGAAACGCCAAGAGGAGTGGACTTTAAACTTGAGACGACATGTCTTTGGAGAGTGCTGTATAACATATAAATGTGGCATTGGATTTTCTATTGTGTTAAGAAGTTAAAGTGGGGAAATCTGTTCTGTAGTTAATTGTATTAGTTCCTAACTAATTAATGTTAATCGATGTTGATTTCAGTGTGTTTGTTACAGTACAAGTCTTAAAACATGAAATTTTGTTTGAGTCGGTCATTGGGAATTGAAATTTTTCTTTGAAGTTATCAGTTTCTACAAGCAACAAGTTCCACATATTTTTTTTAAAAAATTAATGTCCATTGTATGATCCAGTTACTATCTCCACCCTATGTATATGTCCCAAACTAAAGGGCAATTAAGGATGGGCAACAAATGCTGGCATTGCCAGCAACACTCACATCCCATGAAATAATTAAAAACCCATCCGTTTCATGCTCCCCAAAATTTAAAGTGAAGGATAATCAGCGCATTTTACTGTCTAGTTTGCTGTCTATGAGAATACTTCAGTGTGATTGGCTATCTATGTTTGATGACATCACTGTTGTTGGACACCAAGAGATGACTTTGACTCCGCTTCAGATTCAGATTATCTTTGGGAAATGGGAAATCCACATCTCCGAGATCACTAAATTTTTGAGGGCAGCTTTCTTTGATTACATCAACAGGCACCATCGCTTCACTTCTGACCACGAAATCCAGTCCATATTTTTCTATAAGCATTTAGCTAACATTGTAGCTAATTGGAACATTGTAAGTAAAGTGGGAATTGCTTTAAAGATCAGTCTGTGTTTCTCCCCCTCTCTCTATTTAGCAGTTGTAACTGATGTTATAGTGAAAAATGTTATTCTATGTGTGCAGGTTATCTATTTTACCTGCAACAATAAATCCTCATAGGCAATAAAAGTGATGCAATGCTTTTAAAGCTTGCTTGGTATTCTTAATATTTATCTAGTGACTGATCTTTTCTCACTAGTCCACAATGCAAAGATACTGTTGTGTAAATAATATCTGAAAAACTGTAGATACAGTCAATACACAAGGACATTAGGTGTACGACACTTCAGACTACAATAGCTTAAAATTTCAAGTACTTCACTGTATTTCAAAGTATGTTTTTTGAAAAAACTTCTATACCTGTTGACAGGACTTTCTTTCCAGTCCTTCACAGAAATCAAAAATATGTATTTTTAAGCAAGAATCTGAGAAACAGCATGGTAAATAACATGACACCACAGCAGCTTCTCTATGTTACATTTTTGGGAATAATAAAAATAGATGAGAACAATGGGTGTAATGTATCAGGGTTGTTTTATAGCACTGGCAGATCTCCCATGTCATTGCTCATGTTGGGTCAGAGGTTATACTGCTTTACAATGCAATGTTACACAGTATTAAACACAATGCATTATCAGGCCCACTGAGTTCCAGTGACCAAATAAGTTCTGTTTTTATTACCCAGTATTGTGGAATTTTTAAAACAATGAGAGCTATACAAATCAACTGCAACAGGATATAGATAGGCTACAAGATGGGCTGGCAAGAGGCAAATGGAATTTAATGCAAAGAAGTATGAGGTGATGTATTTCTGGCAGAAGGGATAGAGGGAGGCAACATACACCTAATGGCACAGTTCCAAAGAGTGTGCAAAGGGACCTGGCAGTGCATGTGCATAAATCTTTGCGGGAGGACATATAAAGAGAGTGGATAGCAAAGCTTATGGGACCTAGTGCTTCATAAATAGAGGTACTGAGTACAAAAGTAGGGAAGTTATGCTGAACACTTATAAAGCTCTGGCTAACCCACAACTGAAGCATTACATCCAGTTCTGGTCACCTCACTTTTGGAAGGATGTTAGGGTCCTTGAGAGGGTGCAGAAGAGATTTATCAGGATAAGTTCAGGAATACAGGATTTTAGCTACAAGGTTAGGTTGGAGAAGCTGGGATTGTTCTCTTCTTGGAGCAAAGGGGATTGAGAGGAGATTTGGTAGAGGTGTACAAGATTATGAAAGGTGTAGATATGGAAGACAAGGAAATAATGTTCCAATCAGCTGACGGTACAAGGGTTTGGGGACATAGTTTTAAGGATTTTGATAAGAGATGTGGGGGGTGGGTGTTGCAAGGAAAAACCATAAATGCAGTGAGTAGTAAGACCTGGAATTTGCTACTCACGAGGCTGGTGGAATGGGGATGCTCAATGAAACTGAGTGCGCCCTTGAAGAAATAAACTTGCAAGGCTAAGGCTATAGAGCAGAGGAATGGGACTGACTGCATTGCTTTCTGGAAGTCAGCATGGACTCAAGGAGCCAAATGGCCTTCTTGAAATTTATATGTCAGATTGTTAAAAATAGATAGATAGACAACAGAAAAACAAAATTTTCCTCACACAGAATTTATGTATTTAAGTCCATCATAAAATCACCAAGGTTGTTTATATAGTGCCTTCATGAGAAAAACAATATCAGCTGTCAAACTACCAATAGATCCATTGTGCACTTTGTATGTATTAAACACTTGCAAAACCTAGAGTGTTAAAACATTTTTAAACTTTCTATTCACACACATGCTGAGTACAGTGATGTTCCCAAGTACATGCATCTGGATATTTAATGAACATGATATATACCAGCAATCTTTTTCAATTATGTTGGTTTAAAATAGAATTATACCTACTAAAACACAAATATCTGGATATTTAAAATGCAATCATCTATTTACAGACTGCCTTGAAAGAACTCTAAACAAGATTCACTGCAAGCTTCTCAGTTTTTGTCTCTTAGGTTATTATATCAAGGTTAAGGCAGGACTATATGTATTTATGAGTGCAGTGGAGTATTCAATTGCTAATATGCCATCCATATTATTTCTTCATAATCATTCATATGTTTCCCATGGCATATAATATTCCAAGTTGATTGCTATATATTAGATATTGAGACTGTTTCGTACTCATATAGAAATATTTAAATGTATCAGTGTACAGCCCCCCTCATTATAAAGGTTACACAAAACAATCCACTTGGCATATGAAAACTAATGCAGCAATGAGTTGGAATCTCTCTAAAGCACACTACCACCATCTGTTCCTAGCATACAAAAATAATAAAAAGGGAAGCATGTATCATCCAAGTTACAATCAGAGACAAAAATTAATTGACACTTGGAAAAACATGAGTTAATAAATGAAAGTCAGCATGGGTTTGTTGAAGAAAAATCATGTTTGAAGGATTTGTTCGAGCTCTTTGATGAAGTAGCAGTGAAAGTTTATGAGGGCAGTTGATGCTACACATTAACTTTCAAAAGGCATCTCATGAAGCAACATAGACTTGTGAGCAAAATTAAAGACCATGGGATTAAAAGCACAGTGGCAGCGTGGATACAAAATTGGTAACGGAACAGAAAACAGAGCATAGTGGCAAATGGTTGTTTTCAAGACTGGAGGAAAGTATACAGCGATGTTCCCCAGGGATCAGTATTAGGACCATTGCTCTTTTTGCTACATATTACTTGGACTTTGTATATATTATAAAGAGTATACTTTCAAATTTGAAGATAACACAAAACTAGGAAGTGTAACAAACAATGTAAGGATAAAGACTTCAGAAGTACATGGGCAGACTGGTGAACTGGACGGAAAGGTGAAATGGCAAACTAAATTAGCATGAAGATGTGAGATGCAATACATTTTGATAGGGAGAATGCGAAGGAACAATATAAACCAAATGACATAATTATAAGGCAGGTGGAGGAATAATGAAACCAGGGGATGTATATACACAAATCTTTGAAGATGGTAAGACAAGTTGAGAATGCCATTTAAAAAGTACTTGGAAAGTTTTTACTCTATTATTGGAGACATAGGATACATAAGAAAGGAAGTTATAAAAAACCTTTATGAAACATTGGTTAGACTTCAGCTGAAGTATTGGACTGGATTTTGTGGTGCCCCACTGGGCATGTTGTCAGCTGAGGAGGGGGCACGTAAAATATGTTGAAATGCTAGCCCACCCCCAAAATACTCTAGGTGGACAGGGGCTGAAATCAGCAGACCGCCTGCCATATTTAAATAAAGAAATAAATAAAGGTCAATTAGGCTTGTTAGCAAGCCTGCTGGCCTGGATAATACACTGCCCATCCCACCACCCCCATCTCCACCCCTCTAAAAGCCTAGGACATACATTTCTGCAGCCATCTCTCTCCTTCATGCTCCTTCTTGCAGTCCCAGCAGCGCCCACTACTGAGATCTGGCACTGCCAGGACTGCTTGAGCTGCTGGCCAATCAGATTGGCCAGCAGCTCTTGAGCATGAAACTTCTTCCCACTGACAGGTGGAGGTCCAACTCTCACCTTGTTTAGCCTGCCCCCAACGTGTTATGACTATGGGGTGAGCTTCTCTCTGGAGTGTTGGCTGCTGCCCAGCTTTCCTTCCAGGGGAATGAGCAGTCCACTCCAGAACACTTTTGTAAGAATGTGCAAAGCCTTAGAGAGGCTGCAGAGGTGATTGACTGGAATGGTATCAGGGATGAGGGACTTCGTTAAATGGAGAAACTGGGGTTGTCTTCCTCAGAGCAAAGGTTAACAGATTTGATAGAGCTGTTCAGAATCATGAACAGTTTTGATAGAGTAAATAAGGAGAAGCTGTTTTCAGTGGCAGAAGGGTCAGTAACTAGAGGGCACACACTTAAGGTGATTAGCAAAAGAATCAGAGGCAACATGAGGAAACGTTTTATTCAGTGAGCTGGAATGCACTGCCTGAAAGGGCAGTGGAAGCAGAGTCAGTTGTAACTTTTAAAAGGGAATTGGATAAATAATTGAAGGGAAAAAACTTGAGGGAAGAGCAGGGAGTGGAAATAATTGTATATCTCTACCAAAAAGCTGTCACAGGCACAATGGGTCAAATGGTCACCTTCTGTGCTACAACATTTCATGATACTATGAAACTGCATTCGTAAAAATTTTATTTTGTGTTTGTAGCTCGGAGCTACCATTAATTACATTATGAGCTGGTAATCAGGACATCAAATTGATTCTAACAGCACGTGAATGTGGTTTTTGATCTCATGTTCCTTTTAGGATGTTTCTTTGTGGCAATCTTTACTGAGCATCCAGTAGCAAGCATTTTTTTAAGATGCACCACCCAACTCAAAAACACACTGAGCCTGAGGGAGCTGAAATGCAGAAGCTGAACTGCCTGAACACCAAATCCAGTCATTTTTAGCAATGTCAACTCAATGACAGTTACACTGAAAGTCATTTCATATCAAGTCCCAAAGTTAAAAAAGGAACTGCAGTAAACCTTCAGTAATGCAGAAACTAGGTTTATGCTTTAATCCCAGGGTTTACGAAATGAATAGTTAACTTTGCAACTACAATAATCAAGCTATTATCCCAACATTCACACTTACTCCTGGATAATCTGCGGACAACTTTACAGGAAATCCATCTAGTCATTTTTTTTTCCAGATAGATCAACTAAAACCTGCAAACAGTCAATTGTGTTGAGAAGCTGTACTCTTTGCTACAAAAGGGTACAAACAACCTCCAACGTTGAACTGTTACACCTAATGGTCATTTCTAATCTACACTTGACATGTGCAAGTTACATCTGGCAACAACTTAATTAATATATCGTCGTGGAAAAACATATATAACTCTTATGTAAGCAGGAGATGCTGGAATGAGAGGTATCATTGGTAAATAGACTATAATTTTCAAATAGTACCATCACTGCAAAGCTACTAAAGGACAAAACAAAAGTGCAATATGCCTTAACATTTAATTATTGAATTATAATTTATGTTTTAACCGCAAGTAATCTGATTGCACTGGAACTATAAATGTAGTATGTCAACTTCCAACATGTAAGTGGCAAAATTACAAAAAAAAATGTTTAATAGGCAAACAAGCAACACATAAGTGTGCTAATTAATCATCTCAAACAATCCTAGAAAAGACACAATAAATGGCAGATTGGACATCCGAACAAACTGCAGTTATATGGCTTATTTAACCCAATGAAAAATCACAAGGTGCTTCACAACTGCATTATCAAATTAGATTGAACAGTGTGCTGTAACTCTTTCAAGTATAACACGTTTTTCATCTGTTCCTATTCAGATGAAGTTACATTGTTTCATACTTTGCCATTGTGAGATTTGAACTCTTGATCTTAGGGTTACAAACCCAGTACCATAACCACTTGGCTATTTAGGCCAAGCCAACAGTATGCTGTATAAGGAGACATCAGTACAGATAGCCAAACGGTTGGTCCAGGAAGTAGGATTTAAGGAGAGTTTTAAAGGAGGAACATGAGGTAATGAGATGGAGTGGTTGAGGGAAGGAATTCCAGAGTTTGGGTAAGGTCCAGGCAGCTGAAGACACGGCCACCGATGGTGTAGCGATTAAAACTGGAATGCTCAGAATTAGATAAGTGCAGATATCTTGGACGCTTGTATGGCAAAAGGAAATTGGGTGAATACAAATTAAGACATGAGCCTACTAAAGGCGTCAATTTGAAATGGTGCCACATTTCAAATATGCTTTTATACTTTACTTTCTTGAGAGAGAAAAACACTTACAATACTGCTTTGTTACTGGTATCATATCCTTTTACCCAATTCTAGCCATTCTGGGAGAGGAGCATTCAAAGAGGGTGAAGATGGAAAAAAAAAACGCAAACGATGATCTCCGAGAAAGGCAGCCACGTCCAGGCAACCGGGGGCGTCACGTGGTCAACGTCGGCACCTCAACTGCCACCCAGGCGTGCGCGCAGGCGCCGGCTCCCGCCTTTACCGCACGTGGCGGGCGCGTGGCCTGAGCCGCGGGCGGCGGGGAAGCCACCCCTACGAATGAGAAAATGTGACGCTCGTGGGGCGACGGCCAATCGCCAGCACTTGGAGCAACCGCATCGACAAGTGAGCACGTTGCAGTGAGCCTCCATGGGGTCGCTTGGTCTGGCTGGGGCTGGGGCTCGGGCTGGTGCTCATCCGGCAAAAGGCATTGGAACAGAAACCAGCCTTAAAAGTCCTTAGGCATCCTTACCACCCCTTGCTGCTGATGCTATTATAGTCATCTGTGGATCAATTAAAGGCTGTCCTGGTGCACTGTAGTTACACCCGTATAGTGTTGGCACCAGTCAAGACTGAATACACATTTTTAAAGTAAATATTATTCTGCTATTGCTGGTTGAAAACACAGGTGCGAGGTACGTCGCTGTTCTATTTGCACATTTCTGTATTCATCTTTCGACTTTAACGGTGTAAAGTATCTCGAATATTTTGGTTCCCATGTACACAATACTGAATTTTAAATGCAGGGTGTTCGGGCTGTCCATGGGAATGCTATTTGTCCCATGCTATCATTACAAAGTCAGGATGAGGCAAGTATTGTAATATATTTTTGTCGGGCTAGGGTTTTCGTTTTTGGGCAGCAAGTGTTGGTGAAGAATCCGCTGCTACCATTTGCACCCCCTTCATACACACATTTTCTTTCTTTCCCGCTCTCATCCCTTTTGGCCTTGCACCATCATCCCACCTGCCCTCCCACCCTATCACGGACCTTCCCTCCCCGACCCCCACCCTTTCCCCTACCTTGCTTAAAAACTGTTCTAACTCTTGAGTGCTCCTAGTTCTGACCAAGTGTCACGGATCTGAAACGTTAGCTCCGTTTATCTCGCCACAGATACCGCCAGACCTGCTGAGTGCTTACAGCATTTTTCTGTTTTTATTTTAGATTTCCAGCATCCGTAGTACTTTGGTGTTGAGGTACTGTAATGTGTTTGTCAGAAACGACATGTCCATTTTGAATTTCTGCCGATAGGTTTCACCCTTAAAGCTAATACTTGACATAGGTTGTTTGATGCGAGTTGCAATCTCAAAGGCACGAGATAAATCTTCATGAACATACAGCAGGGCATCTACTGCTAGCTTGTCATTTTTTTTCTCCTCGGCATTAGTACATTTTCAACTGAAAAACTGAAAATAGACGCCAAAATATATTAGACGCAACCCATAAGATAGTTGGTGAGTTTATAGAAAATGGGCCACTTAATACATCTTATTTCCAAGGACATCTTGTGGTATAGATCACAACAGTTCTCAAAATGTAAACCAGATATAAATCGAGTAATCGAAGCGGATACAAAGCATTCCCACCTCTGCCGTGAGGATTAAAAGAAAATGAAAACTTCAGGTAAAATATAAAGCAGATTCTTTGCAAACCTGAAGCTTGTGTTTTTTATGAATTAGATGGTCAAAGCAACCTTGAAACCAGCGCTGGCTCTTCAAAGTTCGCACAATGTAAAATAGGATAAAAGATACATTGGGGAAAAAAGGATATGGGTTACAAACCACTTTGAGGCACC
This sequence comes from Carcharodon carcharias, assembly GCF_017639515.1. Lineage (NCBI taxonomy): Eukaryota > Metazoa > Chordata > Chondrichthyes > Lamniformes > Lamnidae > Carcharodon > Carcharodon carcharias. Next base: position 19,924,782 of record NC_054481.1, on the reverse strand, counting down.
AACTCCGCGGTCGGGTTGTCTGTTTGAGACAGAAGAACACGGCGGGCGCTAGGGCCGGGTATGGGAGCTGCTCAGTGGCGGGGTCTGACGCTATCTCCACTGCTCCGAGCTCCTGAGCCGAGAAGCTACTGCCGCTCAATGGTCCCATACTTTCCATTGCAATATTCCCACTGCTGCCGCCGCACAATCCTCCATTGTCAGTCTCGGCGTCCGCCGGGAATCTGCCAGCCACCGGGACCCGGACATCCTCGTTCCCCAGAGGGTGAACCGGCTGTGTCCTCTCGCCATCAGTCATGATAGCTTGGAATTGGGAAATCTGATCAAACAAGAGTCACCCAAAACGTGAATGAGTAACAAAGTATTCTCTGAGACATCACACGAATACACGAACCGCAAACAAAAAAAAGATTCAGAACTTTCGGTCTTCCTAACATTGGGAACCTGGACTAATTTAGACTGCGCTTCCTTAAAGAGGCAATACCCAAGCTCTTTGTTTCTTTTTAAATTCCAAACCATTTGAATTGTGCCGCTTGGCGGTGGACCGAAAGAGCCTTAAACATAGTGCAGTTAGATAGATCCCACCTCTAAATGGTTCCCCATTGTTTTCTATCGTGATACTGTAGCGATGGGCCCCACTAAAAGTCTTGGATTGCAAATTATACGAAGGAATTAAGGCATTTCTCGGTTTAAACATGTTCTGTTCCGTTTGTCTCCGAACTCAGCAAAGCAATTATGTTGAAATATAACGTACGTTTAATGATTGTTTTCCAACTTGCAAGGGACCTTGACAATTTTTTGAAACAAGCATCGAACCACTTACGACAGGCGAACGCATGGTTTATTTCTTACCTTAATATCGGTGAGTGATGTGTTCCCATAAGTATAACCTTTGTCTTTCGGCGATATTAAATAAATACTGTTCCCTCACTCACATCAGGTTGTTACACTGCCACCTCATACTGATGTGTGTCTCTGTATGTAGGTTCAACCAACAGCCCAAACGAACAAGAAAACTGTAGACCGTTACTGATCGGACTTGCACGCGGGAAGAGCCTCCCAGAGATCTGGGTTCGATTCGGAGTTTTGGTAGAGAAGAGAAGCAGAAATTGTGTCCGTGAGAGCCGGCTTCTTGCGGTCCTTGCTATCACCTCACCTCCGAACACCAGGAAAGTTCTGTTCCAGCCAGAGTAGCAAACAGGGGGCACGTGATTCCGTGGTCGGATGGGGTGGGGTGGGGTGGGGGTGGAGGCGTGAAATCAGCAACGGATCCCAGATCAATGGGGAATCCATAGGTTTAGCAAGTCCATTGCAGAGTCTCGCCTCCGTACATTTGCTATGTCATCTGTAGAGGTATGCATATTTTCGTTTTGCAAATCGCATATTTTCAATTCGCCCTATCCCTTTCTGAGGATATTTCTTGACTATTATATACATATGTGTGTGTGTATGTATATGTTGCAAACGCTCGTGTTTTAAGGGTTGCCTCCAGGTGCGGTGATGGATGCTCGGGAGACCCAGCTGCTTGTCATGCAGTTGGGGAGTGCAGTTTCCTGGATCCCAGCTGTTATTTTCGCTCCCGAAAGGTGGCATGAAAAATAAATGGAATGCCGGTTCACGTGCCCTTTTTTATTCTTCTTAAATCGATACTTTTCCAGCCCTCCCCCCCCCACTTCCCAACAAACTCCAGCCTTGTCACAATAAATCATTGAGCGAGTGCGCGACTTTCTCGTCATCTGTTTTCACTGTATTTACGAGTTAGTGGGTCTGGAAGTAGTGAGTTTCACTGCATCACAGTTGCTTTATTTTTGGTTTGCAAATATTGGTTTGGAGACGAGAGCTGTTGCCTGGCTGGAGCGGTTCCTTTGACATAAATCAATTCGCATTTAATACCGCGTGCGGTTTCCCTTCTTGCGCTTGGACTGGAGGAGCAAGTTTGAAACTTATGACTGGACGTTCTCACCATCTAAATACTATAATGTGAAACATTTCTTTCCCCCTAAGTTGATCAAACTTCGGCTCCATCACTGTACGGAAACAAACGAATGGTGCCACGGAAAATCTGATCAAACAAGAGTCACCCAAAATATTGATGTGTAGCGAAGGATTCTCTGAGACATTACACGAATATACGAACCGCAAACAAACAAAAAAGATTCAGAACTTTCTGTCTTCGTAACACTGGGAACCTGGACTCTGTTGTGTTAATGGTCGAATCCGCAAACAGGAATCTTACTGGCGGCTGCGGTTATTCACCTCTTATTAGCTATATGTTATTGCTTGCTCATCTCCAACAAGCACCATGTAAATTATTAAATGGACCCTGTAGATACCCGTGAAGCACGCATGTTTGGAGACCACGGCCGTGTGAATGTATCTGCACATTACGTTGGTCACTACCCCTGTTTGCATTGTGGTGACCATCGCATGCCTTTTAAGTTTTGCCATTGGATCGGTATTCGATTCATTATACTTGGTGTATCCCAACAACCTCGGTAAGACATGAAGGCAGACTTTTAGCCCAGAAAGCGACGAATATTCACCGTGAAACGCGCATGGGTATTTGTGCGAGAGCGCGTTGCTAAGACTGCGTAGGCAGTTCAATGGAAGGAATTTTGCTGGAAGCATTTAAATCGCAGCATGAGAATGGCATAAATATGAGTAATCCCATAAATATAATTATTATATAAATGCTATTTTCGAGGTGAACGGTGAAATGAATCCCCAAATCAACGATAATAAACAAAAGCAGAAAACGCTGGAAATACTCAGCAAGTCTGGCAGCATCTGTGGAGGGAGAAACCGAGTTAACATTTTCAGGTCGACGATCTTCCGTTTTTATTACTGATTTCCAACACCGTAGTATTTTGCTTTTGCCTCCTAATTAAGAATTGTATGGTAAAGGACTGCCCTATTTAAAATGCACTTGAAGACGGTGCGCTCTAAGACTCGCGCGCCATTCATTCCGAAGACCCAAATTTAAACGCACTCCCACGTTGTAGATGTATAGAATGGGGCTGGGTACAGTACCTACTAAACGCATAGGTGGCTTCAGTCCGTGATAAAAGTGGACAAGAGTAACCAGAAAAGTAACTTCTTATTCAACACGTAAGAAAATAACATGTCCAAATGTTTTGTGAAGTCGCTCATCCGACCTGCCATTAAGGTGTTTTTCCAATAAAAGTTTCCACTTACTTTATGCATGTTAAATACATTTACTGGCTGATTCACATTTGCCACCATAAGGAGCACACATTCGGTATTTATGCAATGGTGCTGCGGAACAACAGCCACTTGTATTGCTAGAGCGCCTTTAATGCAGTAAAGGGTACCGAGGCGCTTTATCGGAGTGTTATTAAACACAATTTGACATTGAGTCACATGAGATATTAGGGCAGATGATCTGAAGCTTGGTTAAAGGGGGGAGGGGCGGTTTAAAGCGCGCCTTAAAGGTGCAAGAGAGGCTGAAAGATTTCAGGAGGGAATTCCAGAGCTTGGTGTGTTGGCAGCTGAAGGTAAGGATGCCAATGGTGGAATGATTAAAATCAGGGAGGCTCAAAAAGCCAGAATGAAGGAGAGCAGATATCTCAGAGGGTTGTAGGACTGGAGGGCATTACATTGATAGGGAGGGGGAGGCCAATGAAGGATTTGAAAACAAGGATGAGAATCGAAAAATTGAGGCATTGCATAACTGGGTCCCAATGTAGGGCAGCGAGCACAGGGATAGTGGGTAAACAGGAGGTGGTGTGAGTTAAGGCACAATCACCAGAGTTTGGGATGAACTCAAGTTTACAGAGGGTAGAACATGAGAGGTCAGCTAGGAGTGCACTGGAATAGTCAAGTTTAGAGGTAACAAAGGCATGAATGAAGGATTCAGGAGCAGTACCGCTGAGGTGTGGCAGAATTGGACAATGTTCTGGAGATGGAAATAGGTAGTCTTAGCAATGTCATGGATATGTGGTCAGAAGCTCATCTTGGGGTCAAAAATGACACCAAGCTTTCAAACAGTCTGGTTCACCCTTAAACAGTTACCAGGGAGAAGGATAAAGTTTGTGGCTAGGGAACAGAGTTTTTGGTGGGAACCAAAGACAATTTCATCTGCCTTCCTAATATTCAGTTGAGGAAATTTATTTTAGTATCGCATGTTGGACAAGCAGTTAGACCAATAATAGACAGTGGCAGGGTCCTGAGAGGTGATGGTGAGGTAAAGTTTGGTGTCATCAGTGTGCACATGGAAATTGATGCTCTGTTTTCAGATGATATTGCTGAGGGGCAGCATGTAGATGAGACATTGGAGGGGGTCAAGGATTGGGGAACATCAGAGGTAATGATGCAGTATCAGGAAAATAAGCCCTTGCAGGTGATTTGCTGGCCATCTCTGGGTGTATCATATTGTACCAGGTGGGTGCAGCTCTACCCAGCTGTATTACAGTGGGGAGGCACTGGTGGCAGAGCATGGTGTGATCAATCATGTAGAAGGCTGCAGACAGGTCAAGAAGGACAAGGAGGGATAGTTCATCTTTGCCACAGTCACATAGGTTGTACTTAAAGACCTTGATAAGAGCAGTTTCAATACCATGGCAGAGGTGGAAACCTGATTACGGGGATTTCAAGCATTGAGTTCTGGGAAAGATGACAAAAAAGTTCATTAATGTTGCACAGGATGATAAATAGGGCTGACTTTGAGAACCTTTTAGTGCTCATTCTTGAAACAGCTTTTGTTGTCAGTTTCCAGCTCTTTTAAAGGGGAAATGGATGGTTAACACTGAATATTGCCTTTCCTGATAAAATGTATCACTGTAAATTTGCCAAAATCATCTATATCTGCAAAATGTAATCTAGCCTGTTGGTTTTCCAGAAAATGGGTTAGCCAAGGTGAAAAATGTTGCTACCAGTAAAGAGAACATCACTCAAGATGGGAAATAGAGATCAAATCTATTTAATTCCCTAAGATGTGCCTGCATGGGTATTGCGATAAGAAGAATGCCAATTTATCATGACCAAATGTTTATGCCCTTTTCAGGAAATCCTTTCCATTTTAGGGGCTTAGCAAATATGAATTCGCAGTGAGTCCATTTGTATGTGAAAGAAGTATCAAAGGATGCTGATCTATCTCCATACTGAGCATTAAATTAATTTGCTATCATGTGCCACATGACCTTGACACAAACTGAAGATGCAAGAGCAGATTGCTGTGATTGGGCATCGTAATAACCTCTCATTTCATACCATTTTCACAATTTTCAGTATGATTGACAGCAGTTTTGGGAGAAGTTTAGTGTTCTATTAAAAATTATGTTAAATGCCAATTGCCAGGGCAGTTGTAGTAGACGAGGGAAAGAGGTAGCAGCTAATTCATTAGATAGACTTTTCCATTACAGAGCACATTTGCCATCTTCAGTTGTACCTTAACAATAGCAAGATTTTTGTTTATTTCACACTTTGGAGGTCAAGCTTTCACTGGTTATTCAGGAAGCAAGCAGGGTTCAGGACTAAAGCTTGTGTCAACTCTCTGCAAATGAACTTTGGGAAGACTGAGGACGTTATTGTTCAGTTCCTTCCATAATTTCTATATCCTTGCCACTATCTCCATGCCCTTCCCTAATAACTCACAAAAACTGAACTAAACTGATGAAAAGGCTTGGTATACCATTAGATCCAGAGCTGATTCCATATCTGATTTATCACCAAGACTTCTACTTCCTCTCTACTACAACATTCAGCTCTCCCACTACTGCTTCATCATGCTGTTATCAACTTTGGACCGAATTCCTCCAATATCCTCCTTGTTTGCCTCCCATCCTTCACCCTCCGTAACTTTCTATGTGATCAAAAAATCAAACACCCGTGCTCTGTCCTGCAGCAAATCCTCCTCATCCATCAACTCATATTTTCACTGGCCAATGTTGATTCTCTCCCCACATCCTTCTCCCCCACTCCCCGTCCAATATGTTGAATTTAAAATCTTTGCCCTCATCTTCAAATTCATTAAAATCGCCTTATCTCTGACGATTTGTACGTGTCCGGTTTCTGTTGCACTGTTGGTGTCAGGGCTTTTGGCAGGCAGGGACACCTTTTTCACACTGTTAGCAGATTTAGACTGAATTCCTCCAATGCCCTCCTCTGTGACCTCAGTCACCTTCCATAAACTCAGCAGACCAGTTCTAAGCAATTCCCCAATCCAAGCTCTTCACTTTGAATACACACCTGAAAACCAACGTTTCAAGAAGCTTTTTTTTTAAATTGACTCGCTCACGGGATGTGGACGTCGCTGGCTGGGCCAGCTTTTATTGCCCATCCCTAACGATCCTTGAGAAGGTGGTGGTGAGCCGTGTTCTTGAATCGCTGCAGTCCATGTGGTGCAGATGCTGTTAAGGATTCGAGGATTTTGACCCAGTGGCTGGTACCAACCAAGCATGTAGGGTTCAGGGCTAAAGCCTATGTCGATTTTCTTTACTCGAAATGAACTTTGGGAAGAGGACTGAAACTTTTGACCACCTCCTAGTTCTCCCAACATGACGAATTTCACCTCTTTTCATCTGTTTTTCTTTTAAACCTCCTGCCGTACCCCTCACCCCCAACACCACCATACACACACACGCCTTTTCTTTTATAAAGGCCCTTGGGACATGCTTGTGTGTGGGGTGGCTACATAAATGTAAGTCGTTCTTGTTGCTATCAGCAAGGGGAAAGGTTGGAGAAAAGTAAGTTTTCTTCCAAACAAACCATTTGAGACTCGATGCATTGAATTAGATGCACATCAAACAACGTGGTCATCCAAGTAGATTCCTATCATAAGAAAGGCAACTTCATTAGCATTTAATAACATTAATGAGCTTTTTAAGCATCGAGAGCTTGATTGCAGTAAAAGGGGCGGGGTCTCAATATGCAGTGCTTCCTTACATCATTCGACATCCTTTTCCAGACCAGTGCTCAAGCACAGTGAGCGACAGGCCAGGAAATCTCCGATGACGATACCAACCTAAGTACATAGGATATCCACAAGGGGGATGGAAAACACAAATCACAAACAGTGAGCCTAAAGGTTTACCGATATAGTGGCGTCTTGGTTTCCGAATGCATGGTGACTAACTAGAACACGGTTTCCAAGAATGATTTGCCAAGATGGGTGAGACAGCTTGCCCCCACCAGCAAAAAAGAAAAAGTACAGGGAACACTATTAGAAATCTGTTCGTGCAACTCCTCCGAGTTGGCTCCTGAGCACCATCCTTGGAGGCTTGGGATCGTGCATATGGTTTGCAAGAGAGAAAAAAATAGAAAAAAGGAGGCAAGTAACCGGAAAATGAAATGAACCAATAATAAAAAAATTAAAAATAAAAGGTTACGTGGAAAAAAAAAACGATTTGATGCTGAAACATGTCCCAGGGAGTCCCAACTTCTTCGCTCGCCTGCCCTAGATTTACCCACGATTAAGGCGAATGGGCGAATATCGCGGGCTAGGTGGCGGACGACCGGAAAATCCCTTCTCAGGTTCACAGACGACGCTTTTCACACTATACCCTGGGAGAATAGTTTATTGTACAAATGTGCAATGCAGTTTCCGATCACCTTCGACCAGGAACATATCTGCATCACTCTATTACTATACAAGTTGAATATGCCATTAGATCCTTTGTCACTATTCCTACTCTCGTGTCGTCGTGGTGGTGTCGCTTCTGCTGCTATCGGTGTACATCACGTATAATAAAGCTATAATCAAAAGTTGTTTTGAATATGAATTTGAAACTCTATATGTAATTAATAACAAATACTTGTAAACAGCAGTAACCCTCTCGCCTCTGAATCCAAATGTTCTGGGGTCAGTTCCACTCTCGGGACTAGAGCACATAACCTTACTGACACACCTACTCTCTCGGGACGATATAAACTATTTCTTGAAGAAGAATATGGGAGTTCTCCTTGATGTCCTGGCCAATATTTCTCCCTCGACCCACATCACTAAAGCAGATTACATGTTATTATCTTGTTGCTTTGTGGGAGCTTGCTGTCTACAAACTGGCTGCCACGTTCCCTATATTACTATGTGGCTACAATTTGAAGGTACTTGGACGTGCAAAGCACCGTTTCATTGGCTATGGTTAAAGACTTTGAACTCCAGGCTTGCAGTATACAACTTCTGGACTTCTGGGTTGTCTTATGCAACTCACAGTCATCTGAGTTATATTCTCCTGGGAAAATAATCAGGATCTTAATTATGGTCTACATCTGTATTTGGATTAACTTGGCAATTAACCATCAATACATAAGGAATATATTGAGGAATATTAAACTGCTGTTTCCTGACTCGTTTGAATTCCAGAAGCAATGTTCACACCCGCCACACCCTTAAAGCCACACTTCGATTAAATTCGCCCCTTATTTAGGCGGTTATACAGAAATATATAAACATGTTTTTATTCAGTAAAATAAAACTTTGATATTTTAGCTATTTAGGATACTGTAGCAAAATATTATATCGGTAATCACAGTAGAACCATTAAGATAAACACGAAATAGCGCCCTTTTAGAGGTGATATATTTTACAATTATGTTGATAGGGATACAACACACAGCACACAGATATGCATATCACACCATAAACAGACAGAGGAGGGTGCAATTTAGCATTTATTTGAGCTTTGCGGAAAACACTAGTACATTTGCAGTTAACTTTAGTAGTTTAATACCACAGAATGCAAAAAGTACTTAGAGACCATTAGTACAAGCACATAGGGTTATTGAATGGTGCCTCACGGTGGTTTATATTAAATAAATTTGACTGTGAGAATCCTGTGAAAAAGGTTCAGGAGACAGAGGAAGTGGAGATTTTCAGCATTCCAATCATTCGGATAAAACTGTAGATAATTTAATGTTCAAGTGAAAAAAAAATGTTCACGTGTGCCTCCCTCAAACACATCTAATGCCAGCGGGATTAGCAGACTTTTAAACAGATTTTTCCCTACAGGTTATGTATGACTCGAGTCCTGTATAAATAAAATTTTGTAAGCCAGGGTATGAAACATAGCAACCATGGAATTACTATTAAGGAAGCATTTCATACAAGGAGTCTTGGCAGGGAAAATCCGAAGTGTATTCGTGAACATCTTCATTGAAAAATATTTAGATGGCGTATTATTCCACATCAGAAATAGGATATTTTATACGGTATCAGCCTTCAACCTTTAGACTTGCAGAGGTTTCTTGGGAGAAATAATGCATGATTTCTTGAGCATATTTGCTTTTTAATGTACTTTATACCCTTTATCATTCAGAGCTTTATTTCGGTTCTTTCGAATCCCTGATATAAACTCATTATTATAATAAAACAAAGAATCTTTAACTCGCTTCCTGGGAGTAGTTTTATTCCAAGCTGAGATAATGCTGAACTCATTTACAACTCGCCACCAATCGCATTGCCAGGGAGTTAAATATTCCATTATTTAAAATTAGTGATCACATTTCTCTCCGGTTTGACTGAAGCACGGGTGAGGACTGGAAACGCTGGCCCGCCCCGACCAGCTCGTTCTACCAATAAACACAAACGCTCGCAAAACGCACCAATGGCATCGGTCAAATTTATTAACCCAAGTTGGGGTGCTGAATGGAAGCCAAAATCAATTGCCATGGTCACGTTGCTCACCTTGATATTGCAATTATTTGTTGTTACCTGTTTGGTACACTGTGGCTAAATACTGCCGATGCTGGAAATCTGAAACAAAAACAGAAAATGCTGGAAAAACTCAGCAGGTCCAGCAGCATTTATGGGGGGAGAGAGAGAGAGAGAGACAGAGTTAACCTTTCATGACCCTTCTTTAGAGCTGAAGAGAAGTGGAAATGTGATGAAATTTATACTGTTATAGAGGGGTGGGGCAGGTAGGAGGCCAGTGGTACTGGGGACAAAGGAGGGATTGACAATGATGTCATGAACTAAAGGACAAAGGGAGTGTTAATGGTAAAAACAAAAAACTGCGGATGCTGGAAATCCAAAACAAAAACAGAATTACCTGGAAAAACTCAGCAGGTCTGGCAGCATCTGCGGAGAAGAGTTGACGTTTCCAGTCCTCATGACCCTTCAACAGAACTGAGTGAATATTAGAGGAGGGGTGAAATATAAGCTGGTTTAAGGTGGGGAGGGGGTTGGGTGGGGGAAGAGAAGTGGGGGTGGTGGTGGTGTGGTTGTAGGGACAAGCAAGCAGTGATAGGAGCAGATAATCAAAAGATGTCACAGACAAAGGAACAAAGAAGTGTTGAAGGTGGTGATATTATCTAAATGAATGTGCTAATTAGGAACGGATGGCGGGGCATTCAAGGTACAGCTCTAGTGGGGGGGGGGCGGTGGAAAGACTAGCAGGTCATACAAGATTTAAAAATAATGGAAATAGGTGGGAAAAGAAAAATCTATATAAATTATTGGAAAAAACAAAAGGAAGGGGGAAGAAACGGAAAGAGGGTGGGGTGGAGGAGGGAGTTCAAGACCTAAAGTTGTTGAATTCAATATTCAGTCTGGAAGGCTGTAAAGTGCCTGGTTGGAAGATGAGGTGCTGTTCCTCGAGTTTGTGTTGGGCTTCACTGGAACAATGCAGCAAGCCAAGGACAGACATGTGGGCAAGAGAGCAGGGTGGAGTATTAAAATGGCAAGCAACAGGGAGGTTTGGGTCTTTCTTGCGGACAGACCACAGGTATTCTGCAAAGCGGTCGCCCAGTTTACATTTGGTCTCTCCAATGTAGACCGCATTGGGAGCAACGAATGCAGTAGACTAAGTTGGGGGAAATGCAAGTGAAATGCTGCTTCACTTGAAAGGAATATTTGGGCCCTTGGATGGTGAGGAGAGAGGAAGTGAAGGTGCAGGTGTTGCATCTTTTGTGTGGGCATGGGGAGGTGCCATAGGTAGGGGTTGAGGAGTAGGGGGTGATGGAGGAGTGGACCAGGGTGTCCCGGAGGGAATGAACCCTACGGAATGCCACCAGAGGGGTGAAGGGAAGATGTGTTTGGTGGTGGCATCATGCTGGAGTTGGCGGAAATAGTGGAGGATGATCCTATGAATGCGGAGGCTGGTGGGGTGATAAGTGAGGACAAGGGGGACCCAATCATGTTTCTGGGAGGGAGGAGAAGGCGTGAGTGTGGATGCACGGGAGATGGGCCGGACACGGTTGATGGCCCTGGCAACGACCGTGGGTGGAAAACCTTGGTTAAGGAAGAAGGAGGACATGTCAGAGGAACTGTTTTTGAAGGTAGCATCATCAGAACAGATGCGACAGAGGTGAAGGAACTGAGAGAATGGGATGGAGTCCTTACAGGAAGCAGGGTGTGATGAGCTGTAGTCGAGGTAGCTGTGGGAGTCGGTAGGCTTGTAATGGATATTGGTCTATCACAGTCTATCACCAGAGATTGAGGCAGAGAGGTCAAGGAAGGGAAGGGAAGTGTCAGAGATGAACCATGTGAAAATGATGGAGAGGTGGAGATTGGAAGCAAAACTAATACATTTTTCCAAGTCCCGATGAGAGCATGAAGCAGCACCGAAGTAATGATCGATGTACTGGAGAAAGAGTTGTGGGAGGGGTCCGGAGTAGGACTGGAACAAGGAATGTTCCACATATCCCATAAAGAGACAGATGGGGCCCATGTGGGTACCCATAGCCACACCTTTGATTTGGAGGAAGTGAGAGGAGTTGAAGAGAAATTGTTCAGTGTGAGAACAAGTTCAGTCAGACGGAGGAGAGTAGTAGTGGATGGGGATTGTTCGGGCCTCTGTTCGAGGAAGAAGCTAAGGGCCCTCAGACTATCCTTGTGTGGGATGGAGGTGTAGAGGGATTGGACATCCATGGTGAAGAGGAAGCAGTTGGGGCCAGGGAACTGGAAATTGTCGATGTGATGTAAGGTGTCAGAGGAATCACGGATGTAGGTGGGAAGGGACTGAACAAGGGGAGAGAGAAGGGAGTCAAGATAATGAGAAATGAGTTCCGTGGGGCAGGAACAGGCTGACATGATCGGTCTACCAGGACAGTTCTGTTTGTGGATTTTGGGTAGGAGGTAGAAGCAGGCCATCTGAGGTTGGGCGACTATCAGGTTGGAAGCTGTGGGAGGAAGATCTCCAGAGGAGATGAGGTCAGTGACAGTCCTGGAAACAATGGCTTGATGTTCAGTGGTGGGGTCATGGTCCAGGGAGAGGTAGGAGGAAGTGTCTGTGAGTTGATGCTCAGTCTCCGCGAGGTAGAGGTCAGTGCGCCAGACAGTGTTAATGGTAGTGGTTAGTGCGTCAAAATAAAAAGGTGCTGATAGTGGCATGAAGGTAAGAAAGCAGAATGTGATAATAGCAGAACAAGGGCAGCGTTGTGTGAAAGAACAACATGGAACAAGTGGCCCTGTAGGGGATGGGGTGGGGGAGGGGCCAGTGGTGGGGGAATAGGATAGAAGTGGAGAAATTGCACTTCATCTTCCAATTAGACACTTCACAGCTTTCTGGACTTAACATTGTGTTCAACAACTTCAGACCATGAACTCTCTCCTCCATCGTCACCCCCTTTTTAATCCCCTTTTTTCTACTTTCATTTTTATTTTTTCTCTATTTTTACTTTATTTTCATTCACTTATCCATGGCTTTATCCCCTTTTTTATCCCCCCCTTCTATCCCATTTTCTATCTTTTTTCCCCCACCACTGCCCCCTCCCCCCACCCCATCCCCTACAGGGCCATCTGTCACTTGTTCCATGTTGTCCTTTCACACAATGCTACCCTTGTTCTGCTATTATCACATTCTGCTTTCTTACCTTCATGCCACTATCAGCACCATTTTTTAGCACTAACCACTACTATTAACACTCTCTATGTCCTTTAGTTCATGACATCATTGTCAATCCCTCCTTTGTCCCCACCTATCGCTGACCTTCTACCCAGCTCCACCTTCCCCACCCCTCCTTAACAGTGTAAATTTAATCACATTTCCACTTCTCTTTAGTTCGAAAGAATGGTCATACGGACTTGAAATGTTAACTCTGTTTCTCTCACCACAGGTGCTGCTAGACCTTTTTTTTCAGCATTTTCTATTTTTGGTACAATGTGGCTGCTGTTTGTGGGATATGTAACGTGACACTGAAGTGAGGAATACACAAGTTCCCACTCCATCTAAACCATTCAACATCTCTTTCTATTCCCTTTTCTCTCTCTTAAAGTTTTCTAATGCCTTTTATTGCTGGGGTAGTTATTTATATTTCAAGTTTTGTCCTTACTTAAACAGATCTGTTGAGAAAAGTTTGACAACCCTCTAACTCCAGAATCATAGAATGTTAACGGCACAGAAGGAAGCCATTCAGCCCACCGTGTCTGCACCGGCTTTCCAAATTAGTATTATGACCTAGTGCCATTGCCCTGCCTTTTCCCCATGCCTTTGCACATTGCTTCCATTCAAATAATCATCTAATGCCCTCTTGAATGCCTCCAATGAAACTGCCTCCACCACACTTCCAGGCAGTGCATTCCAGACCCGAACCATTGTAAAAAAGATTTTCCTCACGTCACAAATGAGGTGCTGAAATGACTTTTTCAGGGTTCTTTGAGTTTTTTCATCTGACTGCCAGAAGTGTACCCTTAGAATATACAAAAGCAAGCTCTCAGAGGGGGAACAATAACTCCCAAATGTCTCTGATCTCACCTGTGATTTATATCCCAGGGTATATTCAATTGGTTTGCAGAAGGAACTTACAGATCCAGAAAAGACATTGCAGTCCATTTAGGTCCTTCCAGTGTTCAGCAACAACACATAACTGTCAAAAATTGCTCTAGGAATTTATCCAACCCTCTCTGAATTGCTGATAAAATCAATCCTCTACTGTCTCCCTTGGCAAACCCTTTCATACATTCACCACGTTTTGTGTAAAGTTGTTCAGTCTCATTTGTCTTTCCACTCCATTTCTTCCAATATTCCATCTTGTTATTGAATTTTTGACTCTGTTAAAAATATTGACATTTATGCTGTTTATACCCTTCAGGATGTTGAATACTTCAGTAAGAACACCCCAAGCCTTCCCTTCAGTGTAAACATTCCTAGCGTCTCCTCATAACTCAGACGCCTAATCCCACGTATCAATTTAAGTTTGCCTTCACTGCAACTTGTCCAATGCCTGGAAGCCTTTGTCATAACACAATGAGCAGAAGTTCATAGTAGGATCCTTGCAGACCTGGACCTGTGCTCTATAAATTCAGAATTACTTTTTGAGATTTGTGCTCTTATTCTTCTGGCTATGAATCCCCAAAATCCTATTTACTGTCTTTACTGCTGCCACACACTTTGGCCAGGATTTTTCCTATGGCAGGTGGGCTGGGCAGGAGCAGGCGGGGGCGGGGGCGGGCATAGAGCTGATCGCTGCCTGCAATCGGCTGCGCGCCGCCATTTTACACGTGTGAGCCAATTAAGGCCCGCCCGGTGTAATACGCAGCCAGTAGTGCTCAACACTACCTGTGCAGGCGGGGGGAGGAAGGAGAGTCAGGGCCAGCGCTCTTTCACGCATGCACGGGAAAAAGCATAGCAAACTCCCTGAGGTACGGAGCTGCCTCAGGGAGATTGAATGGATAATAAAACAGTTTCATAAATGATGTAAAAATGTATTTAAACATGTTCCCTCATGTGACAGTGTCACATGAGTTGGGGCATATTTGTAAAGGTGGGAAATTTTATTTATTTATTTTATAAAAGCTTCAGGCAACCTCATCCCACCTGTGGATGAGGTTTCCTGAAAAACACGAAGGCCGCTTGGGCTTTTCACCTGCCCGCCAACCTTAAGGTTGGATGGGCAGCGTACTTAGCTACTTTAATTAATTTCTTAATGGCCTTAATAGGCCGTTGACATTTCAGCGGGCGCGCAGTGAACCTGCCGAACGAAATATTGCGATGGTGCGCGATGACATCGGGATGCATGCCTGATGTCATCGCATGTCATTTTATACGTTGGTGTGTCGGGCCCGCTTCCACATGCTGAATGGAAAATTCAGCTGCTTGTTGTTGGTACTCACCAGTACCCACAAGTGGCTCTTCTGTGTCATACCTTGTATAATAATACCATTCAGTTTATAATGCCACTGTTTATTATTCTTTCCTAATCTGACATTGCATCTGTCCACATTAAGCTACATCGACCACTCATCAACCAAGCTCCCCAATCTATACTGGCACTTTTAGAAACATAGAAAATAGGAGCAGGAGTATGTCATTCAGCCCTTTGAGCCTGCTCTGCCATTCAATATGATCATGGCTGATCCTCTATCTCAACGCTGTACCTCTGTGCTCTCCCAATACCTTTAGATGCCCAGAAATCTATCGATTTTCTTCTTAAGTATATTCAGTGACTTGGCCTCCACAGCCCTCTGTGTAGAAAATTCCATAGGTTCACTGCCCTCTGACTGAATAGGTTTCTCCTTATTTTAGTCCTAACTGGCCTACCCCATATCCCAAGGCTGTGACCCCTTGTTCTAGAACCCCAGCCAGAGGAAGTATCACACCTGCGTCCAGTCTGTCCATCCCTGTCAGAATTTTATATCTTTCAATGCGATCCCCTCTCATTCTTCTAAACTCAAGTGCATTCAGGCCTAGTTGGCCCAATCTCTCATTATACGACAATCCTGCCATCTCAGGAATCAGTGTGGTGAACCTTCATTGCACTCCCTCTATGGAAGTATATCCTTTCTCATGTGAGGAGACCAAAACTGCACACAACACCCCAAGTGTGGTCTCACCAAGGCCCTGTACCAGTACAGTAAGACACCTTTGCTCCTGTACTCAAGTCCTCTTGCAATGAAGGCCAACATACCATTCTTAACTGCTTGCTGCACTTGCATACTTGCTTTCAGTGGTTGATGTTCAAGGACACCTAGGCACCTTTGTACATCAACATTTTCCAATCTATCACCATTTAAATAATGCTCTGCCGTTCTATTTTTCCTTAACAAAGTGGATAACTTCACACTTATCTGTGTTATACTACATGCCATGTATTTGCCCACTCGCTCAACCTGTCTAAATTGCCTCTTAATACCCTCCTCATCACTTACGTTCCCACCAAGTTTCATGTCATCAGAAAACTTGGAAATATTACATTTGGTCCCCTCATCCAAATCGTTAATATATATTGTAAATAGCTGGGGCACAAGTACTGATCCCTGCGGTACCCCACTAATCACCGCCTGCCACTTTGAAAAATACTAATTTATTCCTATTCTGTTTCCTGTCTGCTAACCAATTCTCAATCCACACCATTATATTACCTCCAATTCCATGTGTTTTAATTTTACACACTAACCTCTTATGTGAGACTTTATCAAAAGTTTTCTGAAATTCCAAATACATCACATTCACCGGTTCTCCCTTATCTATTCTGCTAGTTACATCCTCAAAGAACTCCTGTTGGTTTATCAGACATGATTTCCCTTCCATAAATCCATGTTGACTTTGTCTGGTCCCAGTGATATTTTCTAAGACTCCTGTTGTCACATCCTTTATAATAGACTCTAAATTTTCCCTAATATTGAGGTTAGGCTAATTGATCTGTAATGCTCTGTTTTCTCCCTCCCTCCTTTTTTAAATAGTGGAATTACATTTGCCAACCTGCAATCTGTCAGGACTGTTATGAATCTACAGAATTTTGGAAGATGACAACCAATGTATCCACTCCAAGAATTCATTCGCCACAGTATTATTGCTAATTTGTTTTGCCCAGTCTGTATGTAGATTAAAGTCACTCATGATTACTGTAGCGCCCTTGTTACATGCATCTCTAATTTCCTGTTTAATGCCATCCCCTACATTATCACTACTCTTTGGAGGCCTATAGACAACTCCAACTAATGATTTTTGCCCTTTTTTGTTTCTTAGCTCCACACAGACTGATTCTACACCTAGATTTTCTGAACCAATACCCTCTTTCACGATCGCACTGATTTCAGCCTTAACTAACAATGCCACACCACTTCCTTTTCCTTTTTTTCTGCCCATCCTAAATATTGAGTACCCTTGGATATTCAGTTCCCAGCCTCGGTCACCCTGCAGCCATGCCTCTGTAGTCGCAATCATATCGTATGCATTTATACTCCATGCATTCAGACACAGTGCCTTTAATCTTGTCTTTTTAACATTTTTACAAATCTTTTTTTGCACTAAGGCCCTATTCGCTGCTAGCCTTTGTTTCCTCTGTCTTCCATTTTTGCTTTCTATTTTTTTGTCTTTCATTCCTATCTTTGTTTCCCTCTTTTGTGTCTCCCCACTCAGGTTCCCATCTTCTTGCCCATCTAGTTTAAGCCCTCCCCCTGTTCCTTCTTTTGCTATCATTTGCCAACTTAGAGGGGTTTATCTGTGTCTTCACTTTCAAGCCATCTTTCATGTGAAAATCACCTTTCACTTTCAAGTGAAAATGACAATGGTTTCAACCTCTGAGGCATTGCACTTGTTATCCTTTTCCTTACCTACCCAATTCCATGTACAGCCATCTGTGCTTCTCTGCTTCAATCAACTGTCAATCCATTTTGGTACCAGTTCAGCCATGAAATGCAAATAAACATTTGCTAAGTTCCTGCTGTCAACAAGATTTGTTATCTCTTTAAAGAATACCAAGAGATTTATCAGTATGATCTCCCTCCCATAAAATCATGCTGATCTTTTTTTAAAATAGGTCTGTATTTTCCTGATGGTTCATCATTTGTTCCATCAAGGTGCCCTCCAACATTTTCCTGATAATGGATGTCAGGCTGATTGGCCTATAGTTCCTGCTGTTAGTTCATTATAGGTAAGTTGCATGTTTTATTTTCTCCAATCCTCAGACATAGACGTCATTTCCAATGAATACTTAGTGATAGTCCCTATAACTGTTGAATTTGCTATTTACTTAGTACCCTAGGGGGCAATACATCAAGACCCATTGTTCTGACATTCTTCAATGTCTTATGTCTGCCCACCACCTCATTCTTGGTTACATCTATTTTCTTAGAATCATGACATTTTGTTCTAGAAATTCAATCTCAACAGTAGGAAGGATGTATGTGGCTTTATGCATGAAGACAGACACAAAGAGTTAATTTAGAATGCTTTCCATTCCCTAATCATTTGAATCCTGATTTTAAGTCAGAGTGCCATCTGGCCAGAGAGATACCAAGGGGAGCTCTTTGACCTCAGTAACATGAGGCCCGGGTGTTTTTAACTACTAGGCCACATCGGTTTCTTACCTGAAATTGGCAGGAACTGGAGCTGATCAGTGGGCGTACATGTAATTTCAGGCAGCAGGAGGCCACCGGCCAGGACTGAACAAATGGTCACTGCCACTCAGGTAAGTCATGGGGCCAGGACTTCTGGAGGGTTTCACAATCAGGAGAGTTGAAGCCAATGGCAGAGAGGTCTGAACTTTACTTTTGGGGCTTGGAGAAGCATTCTTGCTCCTCCTGAGCCCACCAGGCAATTGAAGAGGGTGAAAATCACAACTGCTTCCCTATTGAAGCCACACAAGCTCAAGCCAGGCCTTAATTACATAATCACACCCATCTCTGCATATTTAAAGAACACCCCATTGGTTTCAGGAGGGTATGATTGCTGCCTGCTCAGAAGAGCAGTTAAAATAGATGACAGCAGGAACAGATAGGGAACATGATGTATGTTGATAACTCCAATACCATTATCTGATTGTCTGCATTGACCAGATTGAAATGATTGTAATATTCATTGATTGTATTGATGCATCTTGTGATCCACGTTGAATCTGATTGTACTTTTGTGAGGGTGATTTTGAAATGGTTTGGAATTTTCTTCCAGATATTTTATGAATAAAGTATGTTTTTCAAAAAAAAACATTGGCGAATAAGTCTTCTATCTGATTTTAACACCCTGCCTACCTAGTTTTAGGGTGAAGGATTGAAAGCAGTTAGGATTTGAAATGCCTCATTTGATATATTTCCAAATTGTACAGCATTGTTTCCCTGTCTGTTTGTTACAAAAATATGTATAAAAGTCTTTACATTAAGCCTGATCTAATTGTTTGTTTTGGCTCTCCTACTAGTTTCACCACTGTCCTAATTTTATTATCCTAATTTTGTTCTCTGGTGCAAATGTGGCTTTATACTTAAGGGAAGCTCTTTCCTTTTGTTGTTGTCCTTGGTCCCTGATACACTCCCCTTTTTGCCCATATGAGTCTCTTTTTTATTCTAGTGTACTACTTTTTAAGCAATGTGTGTGGTTATTTTGAATTGTCACCTTCATGCCACACCATTCTAAAAGCTTCGCCCATCTATCACCTTCAGATTGCACCTCATTCCTCAAAAACTGCTTTTCAAAGCTGAGTTTGTGTAGTCATGCTTTCCTTCTCTAATGCAACCCTGGCATTAACCATTGTATTGTGCTAACTGTTTAAACACGTTCTGTTGCTTTAATGGGCTCCGGCTTTGTTGGTTGTTGCATAGTATGAAGATAAATGTCATTTCTCCCTTGTAGATTTGCTGGGTAAATCTTCAAACAAGTGTCTTCTGATGCCTATGACAGCAATTTTTACAAGTTCTCTTTGTGTTATGAATTGGATTTTAAATTTGCAACAACTGAAGAAAGTCTAAGGTGTTGGTTTCAAAATGCCCTAAAGCAATAAAGCTCCCACAATGTTAAAGAAGAAAGGAAAACACTAGTAATGGAAAATCATCATTGATCAGAGGAAACTCATGCAGTCATAGCTAACGGACATAATGTGATGTTAACATTCATCGAGGTTTAGATTTTTGATGATGGTGGAGGCTAATAGGAAGTTCACAGGTGGATGAAAAAAGCTCCCTGATGTGGAGAAGCATCCATAGGAAGAGGATGGGAAGTGAATGCCTAGAGCATTGAAATAATCCACTTAATTCAATCACACATGATTACTGAATCATACAGCACAGGAAGAAGTCTTTGAGCCCATTATGCCTGCACTGGAATGAAAATTGCAGTGAGTTCAAACTTCCTGGGATATTTCAAAAAGATTACTAATCCACACATTTTAGTAATTTCTACCTTACAACAGGGACTGCACTTCAAAAATACTTAATTGGTTGCAAATGTGCTTTGGGGTGTCCTGAGGTTGTGAAAGGTACTATATAATGCAGGTTTTTTTTTTATTTAGTTCAATTTACTGTGGTACATTGAATGTACAGTAAAAAAAAAGCCCATTCTGCTGGTGTTTATGCTCCTAGATCTTTTCATCCCTCCCAATCAGCATAACCTTCTATTCCTTTTTCCCTCAATTTTTTTTCATGTATTCATTCATGGAATGCAGGCATCACTGCCATGGCCAGCATTTGGTATCCAACCCTAATACCCCTTAAACTGAATGGCTTGCTAGGCCATTGCAGAGAGTAGTTAAGAGTCAATCACATTGCTGTGGATCTGGAGTCACATTAGGTTAGATCAAGTGAGGATGGCAGATTTCCTTCCATAATGGCATTGGTCAACCAGGTGGGGTTTTTACAACAATCAATGATAGTTTCATGGTCACTATTACTGAGACAGGCTTTTTTCACATTTTTTAGACTAGATTTTAGAAAATAATCGATTTTAAATTCCTCCAGCTGCCATGGTGGGACTTGAACCCCATGTCCCCCAGAGCACCAGCCTGGAGCTCTGGATTGCCATGACACCGCCGTCTCCCCCATGTGTTTTTCTAGCTTCCCCTTCAATTCTAATTGCTTCAACTACTTCTTGTGGTACCAAGTTCTAGCTTCAACAAATCTTACTTTTACATAATTCTAAGCAAAGATATATACCAAAGTGTCAACTAACCTTTTCTCCATATAAACGGTTAATAGATTGGAGAAAAGCTGATTCTGAGTAGCTGAGAATAGAACTTGGGAAAATAAAATGGGCCACAATATTGAAAAATAATGATGTAGAACAACAATGGGATGCAGTTAAAGGTTGGTCAACAGAGTACAGGAAAAGTATATTCTGCTAAAAGGAAAGAACAAATGAAACTCTATGAAAATCCACAAATATATAAGGCATAAGGGAACAACTGAAAGTTAGAAAATAGGCATTCATTAATCCGGATGGATTCCATTCATATATTTAAAATAATCTAGGGCAGAGTTAGCAGAGGCATTATTGCTCATTTGAAGTGCCAGAGGACTGGTGGATAGCTAATATAATCCAATATTTAAGAAGGGGGTCAGAACATGTCTAGGGAATTATCAACCAGTCAGTTTAACATCAGTGATAGGAAAATTTAAGGAATATTTACTAAATGAGAGAATAGAAGAAAATCTAGAAGTGAGAAATATAATCATGAACAGTCAGCATGCATTTCAAAAGGAAAATGCTTTATGAATCTTATTGATTTTTTTGAGAAGGTAACAGAGAGAGTATATCGTGGTAACGTAGGAGATGTGCTTTATCTGAATTTTCAAAAGACCCAAGATAAGGTGCCCAATAATAGACTAATAAATAAAGTCAGAGAATGTGAAGTCAGGGACAAGTGGCAGAATAGATGGCTATCTGACTTCAAGACAGAAAATAGAGAATGGGAATAAAAGATAGGTATTCAGTGTGGCAGAAGGTGGGAAGTGATGTTCCACAAGGATCACAAGTGCTGGGACCACTGCACTGTTCACAATTTGCATGAACAATTTGGATGTCGGTACCAAGAACACAATTTCTAAATTTGCGGATGGCAACAAATGGGGTAAGATAGTATACTGAGGAGGAATGCAACAAATTACAGGAGGACATGAATAAACTTGCAGAATGGGCAGATAATTGGCAAATGAAGTTCAACGCCGATACATTTTGGTAGAAAGAATAGGGAGGTCACTTATTATTTTTGGATAGGGGAGAGGAACAAAAGGAATCTCAGAGTACAAATACATCAATCACTAAAAGTTGTGCTGCCAATTAGCAAGGTCATAAAAAACAAACCAACCACGAGGCTTTATTTCTAGAAGGATAGAATTGAAAAACAGAGACGTTATACTAAACCTGTATTGAACATTGTTGAGGCCACACTTAGAGTACTGCATGCAGTTCTGGTCGGCAAATTATACAAAGGGTGTAGAGGCATTGGAGAGGGTGCAGAGAAGATTTACAAGGCTGATGCCAGAAATGCACGGATGTACATATCAGGAAGGATTGACAGACCGGGTCTCTTTTCTTTTGAAAAGTAAGGCTGTGATGTGACCTAATAGGGATCTTTAACATTATGCAAGAAGTGCACTGTCATGGAGTGGAATTGCTGCAAGTTCGCCTGCAGGAGACTAGGGCTGGGATTTTCCATACCCACTAGAATCAGGCGTGGTCGGTGTCGTGAACAGACAATATGGCACGATTGGTTTCATGATGGCATGAAACCAGTTCGTGATCATCCACTCAGCCCACCAATGGTGGGCTGTGTTTCCTGCTATCGGATGTTGGGAACCCCACTGTAATACATCTGCATATCATTATTAGGCTGGCCCACCAGAATCGTTCCCCTGCACCACCACCCCTCCTCCCCCCCAACACACTGGATCATCGGCTCACGTTGGCGGGAAAACATGCCAACGTGTCTCACAACAGCGTATGTAAGGCATGCACTTGGCAGGCTGCACTTTGTTTGGGACTTCATGATTTGTTTGCCTCCCTTGCTTCGGACAGCACTCGCAATCATCAGCGCCAGGCTTCACAGACAGCACCACATCCCCTTTAGCGGGGGCTCACGGGAAGGTCTCTACCTACCAGATCAGCGATATGTGGGTGGATTTTAAATGGGTACAGGGCTAGGGCTTGCTTGGGGAAAGGGAGAAGTGGCCTCAGGCAAGGGAAGAGGCTGCAGGATGAGGGCTGTACTGCGGAATAGGGTATCCCAGGCTGTGTGAGGGCACATGTTGATCTTTGCATGGCCTCAAGAGGGTGAGAGCTGAGGAGGCAGTCTCCAGAGGAGATGAGGCCAGATGGACATGTGAGGGTATGTGTGAGAATGGACGGTGATGTCCCTTGAGCTGGCAGTGAGTGAGATGCCAGTGAATGTGTGATGGACTCGAGTGTGTGTTTAGAGTGATGACATGGTGGCCATGCCGTGGAGGCACAAATTAAATCATTCATCCTCCATCTGCATTGGATGGCCAACCTCTTCTGTGCAGCATTGGCACTGATCACCACAGCCAGCTCAAGGGACATCACCGTCCATTCTCACACATACCCTCACATGTCCATCTGGCCTCATCTCCTCTGGAGACTGCCTCCTCAGCTCTCACCCTCTTGAGGCCATGCAAAGATCAACATGTGCCCCCACACAGCCTGGGATACCCTCTTCCGCAGTACAGCCCTCATCCTGCAGCCTCTTCCCTTGCCTGAGGCCTACCAAGCCGGAGTGATAATGTTGCTGCACTTCCTGCGGCCAGAGTGGGGGTAGAGGACATCACAGCGGGCCTCCACAGTGTCCAAAATGTGCTCGAGGGCTGCAGTCTTCTTGCCTTTTGGGGCCATGTCTTCTTTGCTGCAGTCCTGGGCTGGAAGCACTGAGTGCAGCTGGACTTTCAATGTGATGCCTGGCATGATGAAGCAGCCAGGTGACAGCGAGGCAGGCAAATCGGAGCCCGCTCACCATCAAAATGGTGTGTATCCCAGGAATGCATAATTAATGCAGCGGGCCTGGGACGATATGGCGTGAAAAGTCACCATTGTGACCAGCGAGTGAAGTGTCGTTTTTCCTGCTCACTACTGCACTTAGTGCAAATCTGGGACGATTCAGCCCCATGAGTTGGAAAGCTGCACAAGAGGTCTGAGTTTTGAAAACATCAAAGAGTGACATCGCTGGGGGAACACAAGTTTGTCGGTTAGTGAGAAACTGCTGTTAGGGAGGGTCTTGAAGTAGCTGAAAATTAGAAAACACACTCTTCTTAAAAGAAGGAGCTACCTAGATTTCATAAACAAGCAATAGGGCAGTAAGGTTTAGTCAAGGCTGGGTAAAATAAAGTCGTATAAGTAAACCAAAGTAAAATAAAGTTAACATAAGTGAAGTAAATTGAAGCAATGGCAGGATAGCTCGGTCATGTGGAATGCGTGTACTGTAATACGTGGGAAGTTGTGGATGCTACCGGTGACCTAGACAACCAAATATGCAGCAAGTGTCAACAGCTGCAGAGCCTTCAGCTCCGGGTTTCAGAACTTGAGGCGTGGCTGGAGTCACTGTGGCGCATCTGTGAGGCTGAGAGCTATGTGGTGGCATGTTCAGTGAGATCGTCACACCACAGCTTAGGAGCCAGGCAGTCCAAGAGCACTGGGCAGGCTGTGAAGGAGTCTCCTCAGGTCCCACTTGCCAATCGGTTTTCCATTTTGGATACTGGTGAGGGTGTTAGTTCCTTGGAGGAATGCAGTCAGAGCTAGGTTTGTGACACCACAGGCGGCTCTGTAATATAGGAGGAGAGGAAGGAGAGGGGAGGAGCAGTAGTGATATGGGATTCATTAGTTAGGGGAACAGGCAGGCGTTACTGTGGCCTTAGGCATTACTGTGGCCTTAGATGTGGCTGCAGGATGGTATGTTGCCTCCCTGATGCCAGGGTCAAGGATGTGACAGAGCGGCTGCAAGACATTCTGCTGGAGGAGGATGGTCAGCTAGAGGTCGTGGTCCAGGTTGGTGCCAATGACTTAGGTAGGAAAGCAGATTTCAGGGAGCTAGGAAGGAAATTGAAATGCAGGACATATAAAGCAGCAATCTCAGGATTACTCCCAGTCCCATGTGCAAGTGAGTATAGAAGTAGGAAAATAGAGCGAATGAGCATACGGCTGGAAAGCTGGTGTAACAGGGAGGGCATCAGATTTCTGTAGCATTGGGGCTGGTTCTGGGAAGGTGGAACCTGTACAAGCCGGACAGTTGAACAGGACTGGGACAAATGCGTTCGCAGGGAGATGTGCTAGTGCTTGTGGAGAGCGATTTAAATTGGGGCTGGGAAAGTCAGGGCAAATTCAGAGCAGGGAATGGGAGATGGAGAATTCACGAAAGACTCTGAAAGACAGAAGAAGCACAGGTTAAAAAATGTACAGCACAAGAATTTGGCAGTGTCAAAAGTTGTAAATGTAAAAACAAGGAGTATAGCAAATAAAGATGATGAGCGGAGGGCACAGATAGATACATGGCAGCATGATATCATCGCTATAATGGAAACTTGGCTTAAAGAGGTGCAAAAAATGGCAGCTCAACATCCCTGTATATAGTTTTCAGGCAGGATAGAGAGGGGGATAAAAAACGGTGGGAGTGTAGACTTATTGGTTAAAGAAACAATTACAACTGTGAGGAGGGATGATATACTAAATGAAGTACCAAATGAGGCCACATGGGTTGAGCTCAAGAATGAAAAAGGGGCAGCCACATTGCTAGACCCCCAAATAGCAGAAGGAAGTTAGAAGAACAAATATGTAGGCAAATTTCTGAGTGCAAAAACAATAGGGCAGTAGTATTTGGAGACTTCAACTACCCTAATATGAATTGGTATATGAACAGTGTGAGGGGCACAGAGGACACAAAGTTCTTGAACTGTATTCAAGAGAACTTTTTCGGCCAGCATGTAACAAACCCAATGAGAGGGGGCACAGTTCTAGATTTAGCTTGGCAAGTGGATGAAGTGGCTGTGGGGAACCATTTTAAGATTTTTTTATTCATTTACAGGATGTGGGTGTCGCTGGCTAGGCCAGCATTTATTGCCAATGCCTAACTGCCTTTGCGAAGGTGGTGGTGACCATAATACAGTTAGATTTAGCATCATTATGGAAAAAGGCAATGATAGACCAGGATTAAAAGTTCTAAATTGAAGGAAGGCAAATCTTACAAAGCTGAGAGATGAACTGGTGAAAGTGGACTGGATACAGCTACTAGAAGGGAAAACAGTGTCAAATCAGTGGGAGGTGTTCAAAAGCGAGATTCTGCATGCACTGTTTAGACATGTCCCCACAAAGAAAAAGGCTGGTACTGCCAAATCTAGAGCCCCCTTGTTATCCAGAAGTATACAGGCTGAGATAAAACAGAAAAAGAGAGCTTATGACAGTCACAAAGAGCTAAATACTGTAGAAAGCCTAGCGGAGTATAGAAAGTACAGGGGTGAAGTATAAAAGGAAATTAGGAAAGCAAAGAGAGGATATGAAAAAATAAAGGCAGGTAAAATCAAAGAAAACCCAAATATGTTTTACCAGTACATGAAGAGAAAGAGGATAACTAAGGAAAGGGTAGGACCTATCAGAGATGTATATGGTAACTTGCGCGTTGATGCTGAAGATGTGGACAGGGTTCTCAATGAGTGCTTTGTCTCTGTCTTCGCTAAGGAGAGGGATGATGCAGATATTCTAGTTAAAGAGGAAGAGTGCAAAATATTAGGTACAATAAGCATAATGAGAGAGGAAGTTCTGGAGGGACTGGCATCTTTGAAGGTGGATAAATCACCAGGGCCGGATGGATTGTATCTCAGGTTGTTAAAGGAAGCCAGGGAAAAAATAATGGATGCTCTGAGGACCATCTTCCAACCCTCACTAGATACAGGTGAGGTACCATAGGATTGGACGTCTGTGAATGTTGTACCAATATTTAAAAAGGGTGCGAGGGCTAGGCAAGAAAATTATAGGTTGGTCAGTCTGACTTCGGTGGTGGGCAAATTTATTGGAATCAATTCTGAGATACAGGATAAACTGTCACTCAGAAAGGCAAGGATTGTTCAGGGATAGTCAGCAATGCTTTGTTGGGGGTAAGATCATGCCTTGCTAACTTAGAATTTTTTGAGGCAGTAACAAGGAGGATTGATGAGGGTTGTACAGTGAGTATCTACAAGGATTTTAATAAGGCATTTGACAAGGTCCCACATGACAGACTGGTCAGAAAAGTGAGATCTCATAGGATACAGGGGAAGGTGGCGAGTTGGATCCAAAATTGGCTCAGTGGCAGGAAACAAAGGTCGATGGATGTTTTTGCGAGTAGAAAGCAGTTTCTAGTGTTGGGGCCCTTGCTGTTTGTCATATATATTAATGATGGGCTTAAATGTGGGAGGCGTGATTGGGAAATTTGCAGATGACACAAAAATTGGCAACATGGTTGATGGTGAAGAGGATAACTGTTGTCTCTAGAATGATATCAATGGCTTGGATGAGTGGGCAGAAAAATGACAAATGGAATTCAAACCCAAAAAATGTGAGGTAATGTATCTGGGGAGGGTAAACAAAGCAAGGGAGTACTCAATATATGGGAGGACATTGAGAGGAGTTGAAGAAGTGAGAGACCTTGGAGTGCATGGCCACTGGTCCCTGAAGATGGCAGGACAGATGGATAAGGTGGTAAAGAAAGCATATAGAATGCTTTATTTTATTGGATGAAGTATTGAATACAAAAGCAGGGATGTAATTCTGGAACTGTATAAAACACTGGTTAGGCCACAGCTAGAATTTTGTGTACAGTTCTGGTCACCACATTACAGGAAAGACATATTTGCTCTCGAGGGAGTACAGAGGAGATTTACAAGAATGTTGCCAGGGCTTGAAAATTGCAGCTATGAGGAAAGATTGGATAGGCTCAGATTGTTTTCCTTAGAACAGAGGAGGTTGAGGGGCGACCTAATTGAGGTATACAAAATTATGAGGGGCCTAGATAGGATAGACAGGAAAGACCTGTTTCTCCTTGCTGAGGGGTCAATTACCAGGGAGCATAGATTTAAGGTGATTGGTAGAAGGATGAGAGAGGACATGAGGAAAAACCTTTTCACCCAGAGGATGGTGGGCGTCTGGAATTCACTGCCGAAATTGATGGTTGAGGCTGAAACACTCAAGTCACTTAAAAGGTACTTGGATATGCACCTGTAAGGCAATGGACCAAGTGCTGGAAAGTGGAATTAAAAATGAGCAGCTTTTTTCTCTTTTTATGATTGGTGCAGGCACTATGTGCTGAATGGCCTCTTTCTGCGCCATAACTTTTCTATGGTTCTATGGTTCAAGGATTCAATGGAGTGGGTGCAGTGAAAATGTTTCCTCTTTTGGGGAAGAGCATAACTAGAGGCCATCAATTTAAGGTAGACCCCAAGAAATCCAAGGGTTTCAGAAAAAACCTCTTCACCCAAAGCATGAGACAGGGAATGTTTGAAGTGAATAGTATAAATGGATATAAGAGGAAGGCGACAAGCATTTGAGAGAGAAAGGAATAGATATTTACTATGGTAGATTTAGATGAGGAAAGCCAGGAGGATGCTTGAATGGAGCATAAATTCTGGCATTACAGGGTTCGACAAGGTAGATGCAGGAAGGATGTTTCCCCTGGCGGGGGCGTCTAGAACCAGGGGACACAGTGTCAGAGTAAGGGGCAGGCCTTTTAAGACTGAGATGAGGAGGAATTTCTTCACTCAGAGGCTGGTGAATCTTTGGAATTCTCTGCCCTAGAGGGCTGTGGAGGCTCAGTCGTTGAGTATGTTCAAAACTGAGATCAAAATTTCCTACATATTAAAAATATCAAGGAATATGGGGATAATGCAGGAAATTAGAGTTGAAGTAGAAGATCAGCCACGATCTCATTGAATGGTGGAGCAGGCTTGAAGGGCTGAATGGCCCACTCCTCCTCCTATTTATGTTCACGTTCTTATGGGCTCGTTTGGCTGCATGATCTGATTCTGTACCATTTATCCTATATAATCCTATGTAATGATGAAGCTGCTGTGTATTTTCAGCATTTCTATTTTTATTTCCTATTATCTTCCACATATGGCAATGCAGTTTCTACCCCCAGTAATATCATTCCAAAAGACAATGTGCCAGGGTAAATGTGGTATTCTTAAACACTTTTAATTGAATCTAAAATGTCATTATATTAAAAAAAACAGAGGTTTTTGGCCCTCTTTTATTTAAGAATATCCTTTTTCTCATATATTAAGGAATGTAGTTTCAGCCTTATGTTTATCTGCATTGGAAAAGATACTAAGAATTCTTTTTCTTCCAGAAATTTAATCCAGCAGTCTGTGTGAGCAGATGGACGACTTATCTATGTATGTGTTGTTCACACTACGGTACCAAATATACCTGATGGAAGTTGAAAAATGAGAGGAACTACTTTGGTATTCACTATCAAAGGATTTTATGTACATTGTCAGATAGCTGGTGTATTCAAACTATGCTTCAACCCAACAAATCATGTTGACACTCAAAGGGATTTATTTTCACGTGTAACGTAAACCAATGGACAATAGGTACCCATAACTCTGGTGCTAGGGTTTCACACCAGGGTGATTAATACAGGCATTTCTATAAGGCTGTAAAATGATTGTTCTTTTTGAAATCTTTGTGTCTGTTCAATGTTTCTGTTTTTTTGTTGGTGACCATGGGCAGGATTTACCCCTTGTCGGGCGGGGTGCTGCGGTCAGGTCTGGGAGCGGCTGTGAAACAGTCTGCCGCCCATGACCGGGTCCCAAAACGCGATTTCACTCCGGCTGGCCAATTAACAGCCAGCCAGTGCTGAGAGCCTCAGTGCTGCCGGTTTGGAGGGCAGGTGGAGTGCGAGGAGCACGAGCGCTGAAATTTGCGCATGTGCAGAGGTGCGCTCACTGAAAGCTCCCTGAAGGCACAGAGCTGCCTCAGGGAGCTGAAGAATTTCAAAATGAAAAATGAAGATTTTAGAAATAATACAAACATCTCCCCACATGTGACTCAGTCACATGAAGAGGGGCAGGTAAAAAATGAGTTCAAAAAACTTTTTCTTTTGTTCACTGTTGGAAACTTCATCCCACCCGTGGATGAGGTTTCGCACAAAATGCAAAGGCTGCCTGGCCTGTTTACCCACCCGCCAACCGTAAGGTTGGATGGGCAGAGAAAAATTCTGTTTAAATAGCTGCTTAAGGGCCTTAATAGGCCTCTTAATTGTCGGCGGGCGTGCTGCCGACTCTCGCATGCGCCCGCCAACCGAAATATCACACGAGTGAGCGATGACATCAGGATGCTCGCCCGATGTCATCACCTGTTATTTCACGCTCGGGCGTGTCTGATGCGTGCCCGCACGCCGAGCTGAAAATCCCGGCCCATGAAATATTTGTTGACATGAACATCAAAGTTGGTCTTTGGACAGGTGCAGTTTCCTAGGTGCCCTAAAGAGGGCAACGCACCATTTCCCTCTCACTTCCAGCAACCTGCTATGCAAATAGCGTCACCATTAAAGGGACAAGGACAAGTCTGACCAACAGTGGAAAGCATTTGTTACCCTGTCACGCCAAATATTGGATTATGAATGTTTTAGTACTTAAAATCTCAGTTACAATTTTCTGAAAGAATATACTATATAATATAAATAAAAGTATCGACAGTGGGGGAGTGTATTGGTTAATCTGCTCATGACACAGATGCACATTTTTCTACCATTAGTTAATTATCTAATATCCTCAAATGATGAAAGCAACTAATATGGTGGAAGTAATTCTAAAACTGAATAGAAAGTTAAACTAGAGTTGGTAAAAAGGAGAATTAACTGGTTTGATAAATTTAGGGTAGTCTTCATAGTTATGTTGCAAAAGATGAACTATGAAGAAAGTACAATACAAAAATCAAGAATCGACTATTGCCAACAAGGATTGCTATAAGTCTGCAAGGTAAGTCTGCTTTGTCCTAAAATTAGGAGAACGGGGAATGTTAATGATGCTTAAAGGTTGTGATTTTGCATGTTGATGGTGGATATAATAAAGCCAAGCAGAAGCCTTGGTTATGGCCATCAGTATTTGGTAGTGGGGTTTAACAGAAGGAGAGGAAAAATACTGTAGATAAGTATGCTGAAGATCAAAAGATATGACACTAACAGCATTATCTGTGTGGAATAAGTATATTGGACAAATAAGTCATAATAGGCATTTGGGAAAACAGTAACAGATCTTTTAGATATGTTTACAGTGAATAATGTGTGGAATCTGAGGCTGAAAGAGATAAAGTAACAAGTAATGTAACTGAAGATCTGAATCTTATTCCTGAAGGTACAATTCTGTCTACCAGAACAAAAAAAAAAGACTGATTGAGCAAGAGACTTTAACTTAATGGGCCAGGTATTTTACTTCAGCAGAATTGGGGCTATTCTTTGACATGGCTGAAGTTTTGCCTTCCACACATATATGCTCCTCAGCTTGTTGCCTGTTGGTGGACTGACTGACCTCTGTCAGGGATTTGCTAAAAGTGGGGGAAGACATTTTTTGCTTTCTATCTTCAAGCTGCCAGCAAAACTTTCAGAACTCTTAATGAAAGGCAGCTTTGGAATTTGGTGCTTCACCCTTTACAATCAGTCCCATTTCTCAGGCATTCTGGATTTTAAAACTTAAAAGGCCCTTTTTCTACTGCTTTGTTGACAGAAAATAAATATGTATGATGTCATTGTGGCATGTCAATACAGGAGTAAACAAATTGCATGGCACCTCTCACTTCTGGTGGGAGAATTCAATGAACATGAAAATGGGCAAAGATGCTGTGGAGCTGGTCTCCATCCAATGTTCCACTTATGGTTGGTGGAGTACAGGTGAGAAATCCCAACAAAAATATCACTTCCTTCTTCTACTACCATCACAATGGCATTGCAGAATTTTGGCGAACAAAAGGGTACTTTTTATTGTTTCAGGGATGGGGAAGCCGCTAGTATTTTTATTGTCTATCCCTAATTGCCCTGAGAAGGTGGCGGTAAGACACCTTCTTGAACTACCATTGTCCATGCAGTGTAGGTACACCCACAGTGCTATTATGGAGGGAGACCCAGGATTTTGACCCAAAGACAGTGAAAGGATAGAGATATAATTCCAAGTCAGGAAGGTGTGTGGCTTAGAAGGGAACTTGCAGCGGGTGATGTTCCCATACATCTGCTGCCCTTGTCTTTCTACATGGTGGAGGTTGCGGGTTTGGAATGTGCTGCCGAAGGAGCCATGGCGAGTTGTTGCAGTACATCTTGTAGATGCTGTTATTGTGCATCAGTGGTGGAGGGAGTGGGTGCTCAAGGTGGTGGATGGGATGCTAATTATGTGGGCTACTTTGTCCTGGATGGTGTTGAATTTCTTGAGTGCACTCATCCAGGCATCATGCTCCTGACTTGTGCCTTGTAGGTGGTGGACAAGCTTTGGGGAGCCAGGAGATGAGTTCCTCTCTGCAGAATTCCCAGCCTCTGACTGGATTTATTGCCCAGAGTCAGCCACATTATTGTGGATCTGAAGTCACAGGTAGGGGCAGCAGATTTCCTTCCCTAAAGGGCATTAGTGAACCAGATGGGTTTTTGACAATGGTTTCATGGTCATCATTAGACTTTTAATTCCAGATTTTTATTGGATTCAATTTTCACCATCTGCCATAATGGGATTTGAACCCAGAGTATTACCCTGGGTCTCTGGCTTACCAGTGCAGTGAGAATACCTCTAGGCTACTGCCTCCCCATTGAACAGTAAGGGGAAATGGTTGGATAATCTCTTGTTAGAGATGGTCATTGCCTGGCACTTGTATGGCATGAATGTTACTTGACACTTATCAGCCCAAGCCTGATGTTGTCCAGGTCTTGCTGTGTATGGGCACAGGTTTCTTCAGTATCTAAGGAGTCGCGAATGATGCCAAATATTGTTAAGTCATCAATGAATATTCCCACTTCTGGCCTTATGCTGGAGGGAAGGTCATTGATGAAGCAGCCAAAGGTGATTGGGCCCTGTGGTCATGGTCTTCTTTCATGGCTCCTTGTACAAGTATGTTGTCCATATGGCATAAAACTCCTTCTATGCCTTCTAGGGTCTAGGGTCTAGGGTTTGAGACATTGTTCTCAGGAAAATTTCAGGAGCAGGTGGAATTCCAAATGGTAATCAATTGAAACAATAATAACTGAATGGTGTTATAAATGTGGTCAGAAATCTGGATTCTCTGTCCAGAGACAACTGCCAAAATCCACTGTTTGCATCCAATTTGGTGAATAGAGTACTCTTGACTAGTTTGGCAAGACTCTCATCCACTGAGGCCATCGGGTGGATCCCACATTCCACTGACTTGTTTAGTTGAGCTAAACCTGCACATATTTTTATAGAGTCATTTGGCTTTGGGACTGTAACCAATCTTGAACTCCATTTTGTTGGCATGGTGACCAGTGAAATAACTCCTTGCTGTTGCATCTTTTCAATTTCACCCTTGACTTTGTCCAAGAGTGGGCGAAAGACATTCCTCGGCATACAGAGGCAGATTGGTTTAGCATCAGCTCGTAGGGTGATATAGAACTCGGTCTTTAGTTTCCCTAGGCCTGTAAATAATTTTGCATATAATGCTCATCAGCAACTTCATACACTTTATACAGTAGCTTCAATCTTAAGCATGTCTTTCTGCTTAGTAGAGTGCATTCTTGATTTTGTGTGACATAGAGAGGTTCAAGGATTTCTCTATTTGTGTACTTTGTCATTTAGAAGGAGCCACTGATGCACAGCATGTCGTGTTTTTATAATGATATAAAGGCAACAAACATTCATAAGGGATTGGGTAAACATGTTGTGTATTCATTTATTAAGTTTAGGCATGTGAAGAGATATACATGGGTATAAAGCCTGAAGACATCAGAGCTGCAGAGCTGTCTGATGTGCTCTGCTGAAAGCAAAAGTAAAACTAAAACAGGATCATATGGCACACTTCCTTTCTAGTGAAGGCATGCCAACTTTCCCTTAAAGGCCTTTGACTTTCAATGTAGCCCCACCAGGACCATGTAATTTGATAGATGAGGGTTGCAATATAATCTGCTTGAGCCACTTTACTTTGTCTAATTCAAAACAGAAACACCTGCTCCTGTGCCTAGTTTTAACTCTGTGGGGTGTCCTTCCATTTCAAGTTCACCACTCCAGTTGTTATTAGCAGTGCTATTGATCTATTCTAGGAAGGTTACTTCCTTTGTTTGTGGTTCTCCCACTTCACATATGTGACTTTAGTTTAAAATTTTCTCCCTTTTCTTATAGGTTGTCAGCAACTTTGAACGACAGGTAGTTTTGAAGTGGCCTACTTTTCCACAGTTGTGGCACTCTGCTCCCCCTGCTGGACATTCTTCCACCTTGTGCAGCTTGTTCTCGCCACATCGATGACATTTCAAGATAGCGGTTGGTGCACTTTATCCATTTTGGCAGGTTTAGGCTTTGACGCACTTTCTTTCTTATCACCTACATATTGAATGGTCTCACTCGATGTTCTCCATGGGACCTCACCTTCTCCATGAACATAAGCCTGATATTATTTTCTAAGTCCCGTTTGCCTTGTGGTTGTACTGCTTTTGATAATGTTAAATCCTCTTTTGTCTGTAAGAGATCTGATGATGCTTCATCCAGGACCCCAAACATTAGTCGATCATAAATCAATCCCTATCTTAAGATTTCATAATCACAGTTCCTTGCCAGCCTGTATAGATCGTTGTTGAATGAATCCATGCTTTCGCCTGCTCTTTGTTTTCATTTGCTAAATTTTGGCTTTTCTATAATTAAATTTTTGTAAATGCTGAAATAGGAATCAAATGCTTGCAAGACTTGTTCATAAGAAATTGAACTCTCGTCAACTCTCTGCCTTGCTATCATGTCATCAGCAATATATCCAACTGCCTAAAATAATGTACTGACCTGACCCTTTTGATCTATTTTGTGCAAGCCAGAAGCAGCACTATATATCACGAACCTCTTTCACCAGTTGTCCCACTTCTGGACCTGTTGTAACCCTTAGTTTGGGTCGGGGAGTGGAAGTGTGGGTTCCAACTTCTACTAAGCCCTTGAATTGTTGCTACTTCACTGGTGCTGCTTGTTGATTCTGTTCTGTGCTCACTATTATCTGGACTCCAGTTCTGTGTCTCAGCTTGCATCTGCTGCACCCATGATGCTCCAACTTTTTGGCGAGTTTCGAATCTGATCCTTTCATCCTTCTTTTAAAGATCCTTTGACTTGCCATGTCTGAAGCTGTTCTTTGGAGGTTTTTCTGGGTCTTTTATTCATGCCCACTGCCACCTTGTTTCGTTGTGTGTTTGGGGTTTAGATAGGGTTCTTTGGGGCTTGTCAATTCTCCAAAACTAAGCTGCTTGAGGCTGTAGTTTGTTAAAACCATTACTCTTTATTTACAGCTACGATGTACATAAAGGGAACTTTGCTTGAGGTTGAAACTTCTGCTCTCTCCAGATCTGTTACTCAATCATGTGATGTTACATCATTATTGCATCAGTGTCATGTGCTTCTGATGTTAACCCGTTACTCTGCACTGTTGAGGCCCTCCACCACCACCCACCCAAGACTGTATTCGATTGGAAATCACTGAACTGCTGAGAACTTCCATTCTTACACTCTTCAACCCTTGAAAAAGTTACAATCTTCAGAATTAGGTGTAGCTGGGATTTTAACAGCATAATAAATTCATAACTAACAGCCTTATTAACCCTGACAGAGAAATGTAATATTTGTGGAATGTGGAGTTTCTCCATTATGATAAAAAAATCCACATTTTTAATTTTTAAAAAGTTTATTTATTGTGCTTTAGCATCTACCTTGATCCCATGTGTATGGCTTAAGCATTTATGTTGTTGTCTGTAAAATTTAAAATTTAGAAGTGAGAGAGTCAATAGTTTTTACCTGCTCGTTTGCTGTTTGTGAGAATATCTCAGTGTGATTGGCTGCTTAACCTGCTTGACGACATCACTGCGGCTGGACGGATGGAGATTCCCTGGACTTAGCACCAGATTTAAAGTGTTGTCAGGCAAGGCGGTGCTTTTGCCACAGAGATCACTAACTCTTTGTGGGTAGCTTTGTTCAAGGTCAGCAGTGAACACCGTTGTCTCATTAGTAACAGCAAAATCCAGATCATTAGCAGTTCTCGGCTTGCATAATATGTTATACCCATTTTTCTTTTGAATGAGTGTATCATATTTTTGTAAGTATTATGTTAAGATTGCTTTCTTTCCTTAAAACTGGTATTCAGTCTTCAATTTCAGCTTTCTTAAACTTGATTCATAAATGTAAACAGTCCAGACCCACAGCAATATGGTTGACTCTTAACCGCCCTCTGAAATGGCCTAGCAGCCACTAGTTCTGTCGAAGGGTCATGAGGACTCGAAACGTCAACTCTTTTCTTCTCTGCCGATGCTGCCAGACCTGCTGAGTTTTTCCAGGTAATTCTGTTTTTGTTTTAGCAGCCAATTTGTTGTATTAAGTCGCTACAAAGTCTAAAAAAGGAATGAAAGCAGACGGACCACCTGGCATCAACCTAAGCACCGGAAACACCTTCACTGTCGCAGGGTCAAAATCCTGGAGCTCCCTTCCTAACAGCAGCATGGGTGTACCTACACCACACGGACTGCAGCGGTTCAAGAAGACGGCTCACCACCATCTTCTCAAGGGCAATTAGAGATGGGCGATAAATACTGGCCTAGCCAGCAACGCCCACATCCTGTGAAAGAATAAAGAAAAATGAACACAGAAATCTGTATAAATGTTAACATGCTCCAGGTTTCTGCAATATTGCCTGTTATACAAATGGGGACATGAATTTTCATCATTGCCTATGGTACTAAATGAAAGGTGTCACCCTTCATATAATAAATTATACATACTTTTCAAAACAGAAAGACACAGCCTCAGGTTCTTTTGAAAGAGAAACAAAAACAAAGTAGATAATGAGAGCTCCATTGCTCACTGCTGAAGATGCTTTTCATCCAACTCTGTATTGGTGGGCATATTTTAAAAACATGTACACACCTAGAACATTATGGCATACAGAGCTTTCAATTTTTAAAATATTTGCTTTCACATGAGGTGGGCATCACTGGCTAGGCCAGAATTGCCAATCCTAAGTGCTCTTAAGAAGGTGGTGGTGAGCCGTCTTCTTGAACCGCTGCTGTCCATATGGCATAGGTGCACCCACAGTGTTGTGAGGAAGGAGTTCCAGGATTTTGATGCAGCAACTGTGAAGGAACGACAATATAGCTCCAAGTCAGGGTGCTGAGAGGCTTGGAGGGGAACTTGCATGGTGGTGGTGTTCCCATGCATCTGCTGCCCTTGTCCTTCTAGGTGGTAGAGGTCACTAGTTTGGAAGGTGCTGTCTAAGGAGCCTTGATGAGTTGCTGAAGTGCATCTTGTAGGTGATACACACTACTGCTGCTGTGAGTCAGTGGTGGAGGGAGTGAATGCTTACGGCGGTGGATGGGGTGTCAATCAAGCAGGCTGCTTTGTCCTGGATGGTGTCAAGCTTCTTGAGTGTTGTTGGACTTGCACTCATCCAGGCAAGTAGAGAGTATCCCATTACACTCCTGACCTGTGCCTTGTAGATGGTGGACAGACTGTGGGCAGTCAAGAGGTGAGTTACTCTCTGCAGAATTCCCAGCCTCTAATCTGCTCTTATGGGCACAGTGTTTATATGGCTAGTCCAGTTCAGTTTCTGGTCAATGGTAACCCTCAAGATGTTGATAGTGGGGTATTCAGCAATATAATGCCATTGAATGTCAAGGGGAGATGGTTGTTGGAGATGGTCATTGCCTGGCATTTATGTGGTGCGAATGTTACTTGCCATTTATCAGCCCAAGCCTGAATGTTGTCCAGGTCTTACATGGACATGGACAGTTTCAGTATCTGAGGAGTCATGAATGGTACTGAACATTGTGCAATCATCAGCAAACATCCTCGCTTCTGACCTCATAATGGAGGGAAGTTCATTCATGAAACGGCTGAAGGTGGTTGGGTCTAGGACACTACTCTGAGGAACTCCTGCAGAGATGTCTTGCGATTGAGATGATCAACCTCCATAAACCACAACCATATTCCTTTGTGGTAGGTGTGACTCCAACAAGTAGGGAGTTTTCCCTGGATTCCCATTGACTCGAGTTTTTCTAGGACCCCTTGATGCCATAATTGGTCAAATGCTGTCATGATGTCAAGGACAGTCACTCTCACCTCACCTCTCGAATTCACCTCTTTTGCCCATGTTTGGATCAAGGCTGTAATGAAGGTTGGAGCTGAGTGACCCTGGCAGAACCCAAACTGAGCATCAGTGAGTAGGTTATTGCTGAGCAAGTGCCACTTATAGCACTGTCAACAACACTTTCCATCACACTGCTGATGATCGGAAGGAGACTGAAGTGGTTGTAATTGGCCAGGTTGGATTTGTCTTGCTGTTTGTGGCCAGGACATACCTGGGAAATTTTCCACATTTTTAGGTAGATACCAGTATTCTAACTGTACTGTAACAGCTTGGTTAGGTGTGCGGCTAGTTCTGGAGCACAAGTTTTCAGTATTATTGCCAGACTAGCCATATAAACACTGTGGCTACAAGAGCAGGTCAGAGGCTAGAAATCCTGCGGCGAGTAACTCACCTCCTAACTTCCCAAAGCCTGTCCACTGCCTACAAGGCACAAGCCAGGAGTGTGATGGAATAATCCCTGCTTGCCTGGATCAGTGCAGCTCCCACAACACTCAAGAAACTTGACACTGTCCAGGACAAAGCAGCCTGCTTGATTGGCACTACATCGATAAACATTCACTCCCTCCACCACCAACGCACTGTAGCAGCAGCGTGTACCATCTACAAGATGCACTGCAGGAATTCACCAAGGCTCCTTAGACAGCACCTTGCAAACCCACAACCACTACCATCTAGAAGGACAAGGGCAGCAGATAGATGGGAACACCACCACCTGGAAGATCCCCTCCCAGTCACTCACCATCCTGACTTGGAAATATGTCGCTGGTCCTTCACTGTCACTGGGTCAAAATCCTGGAACTCTCTTCTTAACAGCTTCAGTTCAGTTTCTGGCCAATGGTAACCCCCAGGATGTTGATAGTGGGGTTTCAGTGATGGTAATGCCAAGGGGAATGGTTAGATTCTCCCTTGTGGAGATGGTTATTGCTTGGCACTTGTGTAGCATGGATATTACTTGTCACTTGTCCGCCCAAACCTGGATAATTGTCCAGGTCTTGCTGCATTTGGACATGGACTGCTTCGGTATCTGAGGAGTCGCTAATGGTGCTGAACATTGTGCAATCATCAGTGAACATCCCCACTTCTGACCTTATGATGAAGCAGCTGAAATGGTTAGGTTGAGGCTACTATCTTGAGGAACTCCTGCACTGATGTCCTGAAGCTGAGATGACTGATGTCCAACAACCACAACCATCTTCCTTTGTGCTAGGTATGACTCCAACCAGTGGAGAGATTTCCCCCTGATTCCTATTGACTCCAGTTTTGCTAGGGCTCCTTGATACCACACTCGGTGAAATGAGGCATTAATGCCAAGGGCAGTCACTCTCACCTCATGTAACTGAACATTCAAGCGTAATATCAAGTCATCCCTTTCCCCTGACCCCAAGGGGTCTGACAAATACAACAGACTTGGCGCATCAATTATTCATTAGAAATTTCAGTAAATATTTTATTTAACCAGGACTAAACATGTCTGTGGACTGCAGCAAATATGATTTTAAGATAAACATGGCGCTTTCTGGACTTTAATAGATGAATTAGAGTAGCAAGATATTTGGTATGTCTGATGAAACATTGAAACTAGATGAACATATGGCATTGTCTGAAGCAGCTTAAACAAACAATCTAATTATTCTGCATGTTGAAGATGTTTCTTGGCAACATCCTCCAAACTCCAGTTTTAACAACTTAAAGCTGCATAAGGATTTTACATGAACATTTGCAAAACAGACACATCTTTGTTAGATAAATCACCCTTACTGACCATTAGCCGCATTTTAATGTCACCATGCGCACTATGTAAAGTACTAAATGTTGCATGAGCCAGTTTTAATCATTTTGATGATGTGTGCACCAAGGGCCAATCTAAAGTAGCTGAAACTAGCTATGAAGCAATTTATAATATACCTTAATGTATAGCAACAATGTGGTTGATGCTTAACTGCCTCTGAAATGGCCTAGCAAGACACTCAAGAACTTGGGAACAAGAGTAGGCCGTTTGGCTCCTTGAGCCTGCTCCATCATTTAACTAGATCATGGCTGATCATCTACCTCAACACCATCTTCCCACATTATCCTCGTATCCCTTGATGTCATTGGTATCTAGAAATCTATCACCCTCTGCTTTGGAAATACTCAATGACTGAGCCTCCATAGCCTTCTGGAGTAGAGCATTTCAAAATTTTACCACCCTCTCAGGTGAGGAGGAATTTCTTCATTCAGTCCTAAATGGCCTTCCTCTTATTCTGAGACTGTTTCCCCTGGTTCTAGACCCGCCAACACAGGGAAACATCCTACCCACATCTACCCGGTCAAGTCCTCTGAGAATTTGGTACACCTCAATGAGATCACCTCTCATTCTTTTAAACTCTAGCGAATACAGGCCCAGTCTCCTCAATATTTCCTCACTGGACAATCCTACCGTCTCAGGAATTAGTCTGGTGAACCTTCGTTGCACTCCCTATGTGGCCAGTATATTCTCCCTTAGGTAAGGAGACCAAAACTGCACACAATGCTCCAGGTGTGGTCTCATCAAAGTTCTATATAACTGTAGCAAGACTTCCTTATTCTTATACCCAAATCCCCTTGCAATAAAGGTGAACATACTATTTATCTTCCTAATTGCTGTTGCACCTGCATGTTAGCTTTCAGTGAGTTATGAATAAGAACACCCAGGTCCCTTTGGACATCAATACTTCCCAATGTATCCCCATTTAAGAAATACTCCGCATTTCTGTTTTTCCTACCGAGGTGAATACCTTCACATTTTTCCACGTTTTGTTCTATCTGCCATATTCTTCCCCCTCATGTAGTCTGTCTAAATCTCCTGGAAGCCTCTTTGCATCCTCCTCACAACTCAGTTGTACCAAACTGCTACAGAAAAGTTGAAAAGGCATTACACTGGACAGCCCACCCTAGCATCGGCCTAGGCACTGGAGATGCCCAGTCAATTCTGCAAAGTCCTCCTTACTATCATATGGCAGCTTGTGCTGATATTTGGAGAGCTGTGCCACAGACTGGTAAAGCAAAAGCCTGACATAGTCATACTCATGGAATTAGGCCTTCCACCCAATCACTCATCACCATCCTTGGGTATGTCCCAGCAAAGGTGGCAGCACAGTGGTATACAGTTGGGAGACAGTTGCCATGGGAGTCCCCAACATTGACTCTGGACCCCCTGAAATTCCATGGCATCAGGTTAAATATGGGCGAGGAATCCCCCCTGCTGACCACCTATTGCCCTCCCCCAGCTGAAGAATCAATACTCCTCCATGTTGAACGACATTTGGAAGAAGCATCGAGGGTAGCAAGGACACAGAATATACTTTGAGTGTGGGATTTTAATGCCATGACAAAGAGTGTCTCAGTAGCATCACTACTGACCAAGCTGATGAGTCCTGAAGGATATATCTGCCAGATTGGCCTTCGGCAAGTGTGAGGGAACAAACACTTGACCACACCTTCACCAATCTACCTGTTGCAGATGCAGCTGTTCATGACAGTATTGATAGCAGTGTCCCTGTGGAGATGATGTCCCATATTCACGCTGAGGATATCATCCATCATGTTGTGTGGCACTACCACCGTGCTAAATGGGGTAGATTCAGAACAGATCTAGCAGCTCAAAACTGGGCATTCATGAGGTGCTTTAGACCATCAGCAGCAGCAAAATTGGTATTCAACCACAATCTATAAACTTGTGGCTCGGCCGATCCCTCACTCTATCATTACCTTCAGCCAAGGTCCAATGAGCAGTGCAAGGAGGGCATGCCAGAAGCAGCACCAGGCATACCAAAATGAGATATCATCCTAGTGAAGCTACAAAACAGAATTACATACATGCTAAAAAGCGAAGCAGCATGTATTAGACAGAGCTAAATGATCCCACAACCAATGGTTCAGATCAAAGCTCAGCAGTCCTATCATTTTTTAAAAATATTTATTCATGAGATATGGGTATCGCTGGCTAGGCCAGCTTTTATTGCCCACTCCTAATTGCAGTTAAGAGTCAACCGGGTTTGGAGTCATATGTAGACCAGACCAGACCATAACATTAGTAAACCATATGATTTCATGGTCATCATTAGACTCTTAATTGCAGATTTTTGTTTTACTGAATTTAAATTCCACCATCTGCTGTGGTGGGGCCTGACAACATCCTGGCAGTGGTATTGAAGATTTGTGTCCCAGAACTAGCCGCACCCCTAGCCAAGCTTCCAATGCAGCTACAACACAGGCTA
This sequence comes from Carcharodon carcharias, assembly GCF_017639515.1. Lineage (NCBI taxonomy): Eukaryota > Metazoa > Chordata > Chondrichthyes > Lamniformes > Lamnidae > Carcharodon > Carcharodon carcharias. Next base: position 19,882,661 of record NC_054481.1, on the reverse strand, counting down.
TCCAACAATATAGAAAATTGCCCAGGTATGTCCTGACCACAAAATACAGGACAAATCCAATCTGGCCAATTACCGCCTAATCAATCTACTCTCCACCAGAAGCAAAGTGAAAGGAAGTGTTGTCGACAGTGCTATAAAACAGCCCTTACACAGCAACAACTCATTCACAATGCTCAGTTTCGGTTTTGCCAGGGCCACTTGGTTCCTGACCTCATTACAGTTTTGGTCCATATATGGACAAAAGAACTGAATTCAAGAGGTGAGGTGGGAGTAACTGCCCTTGACACCAAGACAGCATTTGGCTGAATGTGATATCAAATGTAGTGTAATGGGTTAATAGAATAGTTATGCTAATGAGTGATGTAGACCAAGAGGTAACAGTGGCATCAGCCATCACGTGTTAGAGACCCTGTACAGTAGATGGAACAGGCAGCACTCAGGAGAGATGCGCCTATTTAGGAGCTCATCATGTATATAGTGTACATCCAAGTCAGGCTACAATATCTCTAGGTAAGATACACCGCGCCACCAGTATATGAAACATCAAAGAGCCTGAAGAAAATTGAAGTCAATGGAAATCAAGATGAAAACTCTCCACTGTTTGGAGTAATACTGAGCACAAAGGAAAGTGGTTGTGGTTGATGGAAGCCAATCATCTCAGTCCCAGGACATTGCTGCAGGAGTTCCTCAGGATAGTGTCTTAGGCCTAAATATCTTCAGCTCCTCCATCAATGACCTTCCCCCCATCATAAGGTCAGAAGTGGGGATGTTCACTGATGGTTGCACAATGTCCAGTACCATTCGCAATGCCTCAGATATTGGAGCAGTCTAGTGGTCATATACAGCAAGACCTGGACAATACTCAGGCTTGGGCTGATAAGTGGCAAGTGACATTCACACCACACAAGTGCCAGGCAATGAGTATCACCGACAAGAGAAAATCTAATCATCCCATCTTGACATTCAACAACATTAACATTGCTGAATCCCCCATCATCAAAGTCTTGAAGGTTACCAATGACCAAAAACTGAACTGGACCAGACATATAAATACTGAGGCTGCAAGACAAAGTCAGAGACTGGGAAGTCTGAGTTGAGTATCTCACCTCCTGGCTCCCCAAAGTCTGTCTACCATCTACAATGCAAAAATGAGTAATGTGATGAATACTTTTCACTGGATGAATGCAGATTCAAAACACTCAAGATTCAAGAAGCTTAACATCATCCAGAACAAAGATGCCTGCTTGATCACCACCCCATCCACCACTTTAAACACTCATTTCTGCGCCCACTGATGGACTGTGGCATTAGTGTGTACCATTTAACAAATGCACTACAGAAACTCACCAAGCCTCTTTCAACAGCACCTTCCAAACCCACCACCTCTACTGCTTAGGATAAAGGCAGCAGATGCATGGGAACAGCACCACCTGCAACCTCCCTTCCAGACCATATGCAATCCTGATTTTGAACTGTATCACTATTCCTTCACTGTCACTGGGTCAAAAACCTGGAACTCCTTTCCAAACAGCACTGTGGATGTATCTACACCAGATGGACTGCAGTGATTAAAGAAGGCAGTTCATCATCACCTTCTCAAGGGCAATTAGGAATGGACAATAAATGCTGGCCTTGTCAATGACACTCATATCCCATGAAAGAATAAAAAACATTGTTCACACCACCCTCCATAAACTTCAGCTCATCCAAAACTCTGCTGCCTGTATCCTACTTTGCACCAAACCCCACTGACTTAGGATTGCTGTCCTTGCAAACCTATACTGACCCCGTTGTTCCCCAATACTTCTATTTAAAATATTCATCCTTGTGTTTAATTCCATTCATAGAATCGCTCCTCTACATCTCTGTGATCTCCTGCAATCTTCCAACATCTCCCAGAACTCTATATTATCTGACTCTAGCCTCTTGCGCATTTTCCCTCTCTCAATTTACACTACCACTGACAGTTGTGTCATCAACCACCTAAGCCTTCGGCTTTGAAATGTTCTTCCTAAATGATATATAGTGCAAGGAAAACAGAGCAAGAGAGCAAGGAAAGCTAAACAGGTCTTTTATCCAACCAAATTTATAATGTGCAGTTTATAGGAAGTATTGATTCATTGCTATGATTAAAAGTATTGGCTTATGAAAGCAACAGCATAGATTCAATTGAAATGTGGCATCTTTACAGACGTAACAGTATTAGGGCAACTATTAACAGAGAAAGTACCTCACCAGGTGATACCTCACCTCACAAATAGAGAAAGTAGGTTTGGTAACTGGAAGTAATAGCTCCATCACAGGACAAAGGAATGTAATAAAATGACCATTAATCTAATCATCAAAGGAAACTGTTAAAAATGAAATGTGTAATAAAATCAATAAAGAAAGAATCACTAAAAGAGAATGAAATGACTTGAGTTATACATTTTAGGTTTAGATAGTAAAGATTTTGTTGGAAAAGATTAGAATTAATTATATTCTAAAGCACTGAGATGTAACATGTTGATCTGTTTTTTTTTCAAATTCTTTTCTTGACTGTGAATGGTGCACAAGGTAGACCATGGCCAGGAATTATATATAATATATATATATACTAAAGAGGGAGAGAGAGACAGACAGAAAGACAGCTAGAATAAGAAAAGGAAGGCTTAGCACAAGGTATTGTGAGAAATGTAAAACTGGACATTATGCACTGTGCTATTATATTTTGCGTCAAATTCTTCATTCTGCTATTTTTAACAGGTGTATTAATGGGTTTAATATTAATGGGTTTATTTTAGAATTTAAATAATACTCTGCATTGTAATCTCTAGGTGCTATGCCATCCAAACCAATAGCCAACAAATTACTTAAGTCAAAGCAAAATACTGCGGATGCTGGAAATTTGAAACAAAAGCAGAAAATGCTGGAAAAGCTCTGGAGGTCTGGCAGCATCTGTGGAGAGAGAAAACGGAGTTAACGTTTTGAGTCTGTATGACCCTTCTTCAGAGCTGCAAATTTCTGTTGATGGAATTATTCAGGAATTAACTCTGGTTTATTAAAGAAATCTGGAATGATTGACTTCTGATGCTAGTATTGCTATTTTAATGGTTTAAATATGGAGAATACATCCAATGGATCAGCAAATGAAAAGGGCGCACAATTAATTTTCTAATTCAGCGATCAACTGCAATTAGGAAACAGTTATGCCTGTGGCTAGCATCTTCCTAAAATCTGGGGGCTTGTACCAAAATTGAGAGCATTCCCACAGACAAGTCAAGCAACCGCCTGACTTTGACATACCCACCGAATTATACTTTACAGACAATGTCCCACACATCACCACCACTTCCATGGGTGTGTCTTGTCCCATTAGCAGGACAGACCCACCAGAGATGGTGACACTGTGGCATACAGTTGGGAGGGAGTTGCCCTGGGAGTCGTCAACATTGAATCTGGAGCCCATGAAGTCTCATGGCATCAGGTCAAACATGGGCAACGAAACCTGCTGATTACTACCTACCGCACCTCCTTCCCCCATCCACCTCAGCTGATGAGTCAGCCCTCCTCCATGTTAAACACCACTTGGAAGAATCTCTGATGGTGGCAAGGACACAGAATATACTCTACGTCAGGGGTCTTCAATGTCCATCATCAAGAGTGGCTCGGTAGCAACATTACCAACTGAGCTGGCCAAGTCCTTAAGGACATATCTTCTAAACTGGATCTGCAGCAGATGGTGAGGGAACCAACAGAAGGGAAAACCTACGTGACCTCGTCCTCATCAATCTACCTGTTGCCGATGCATCTACGCATGACAGTATTGGTAGGAGTGACCATCACACAATCCTTGGGAAAATTAAGTTCCGCCTTCACATTGCAAGTACCCTCCATCGTGTTGTGTGGGAGCTTTCACCGTGCTAGGTGTGATAGATTTTTAACAGATCTAATAAGTAGATTTTGAACAGATCTAGCAACTCAAAACTGGGCATTCAAGAAGCACTGTGGGCCATCAGCAGCAGTAGCAGAACTGTATTCAACAACAACCTGTAACCTCATGGCCCGGCATATCCCTCACGCCACCATCACCATTAAGCTGAGGGATCAACCCTGATTCAATGAAGAGTGCAGAAGTGCCTGGCAGGAGCAGCACCAGGCATACATAAAAATGAGGTGTCGACGTGGTGAAGCTACACCACAGGATTACTTGCATTCCACATAACAGAAGCAGCATGCGATGAACAGGGCTAAGCGATCCCACAACCAACAGATCGAATCTAAGCTCTGCAGTCTGGCCACATCAGCCATAAATGGTGGTGGACAATTTAAGGGTTAAAAGGAGGAGGAGGAGGCTTCACAAATATCCTCATCCTCAACGATGGGAGAGCCTAGCCCATCAGCGGAAAAGACAAGGCTGAAACATTTGCAACAACCTTCAGCCAGAAGTGCCAAGTGGATGATTCATTTTGGCCTCCTCCTGAGATCTCCAGCATCACAGATGTCAGTCTTCTGCCAATTCAATTCACTCCACATGATATCAAAGAAAGTCTGGAGGCACTGGAAAGTGCAAAGACTATGGGCCCTGACAGCAATCTGGCAACAGTGCTGAAGACTTGTGCTCCAGAACTTGCCATGCCCCTAGCCAAGCTGTTCCAGCACAGCTATAACACTGGCATCTACCTGGCAATGTGGAAAATTGCCCAAATGTTTCCTATCCACAAAAAGCAGGACGACTCCAACCCAGCCAATTAGCCATCTCTCGATCATCAGTAAAGTGGGGGAAGGGGTCATCAACAGTGATATCAAGTGGCACTTACTCAGCAATAACCTGCTCATTGACACCCTGTTTAGGTTCTGCCAGGGTCACTCAGCTCCTGGCCTCATTTCAGCCTTGGTCCAAACAGGGACCAAAAAGTTGAATTCAAGAGGGGAAGCGAGAGTGACTGCCTTTCTAATCAATGCAGCATTTGAACGAGTTTTGCATCAGGGAGCTCTAGCAAAGCTGAAGTAAGAGGGAATCAGGGGAAAAGCTCTCCACTGGTTGAAATCATACTTTGCATAAAGGAATGTTGTTGAGGTTATTGGAAGTAAATCTTTTCAGTCCTGGGACATTGCTGCAGGAGTTCCTCAGGGTAGTGTCCTAGGCCCAACTATCTTCAACTGCTTCATTAAAAACCTTCCCTCCATCATAAGCTCAGAACTAGGGTTGTTTACTGATAACTGTACAAATGTTATGCGCCATTCACTACTTCTCAGGTACTGAAGCAGTCCACGTCTAAATGCATCAAAACCTGGACAACATTCCGGCTTGGGCTGATAAGTGGCAAGTAACACCGACACCACATAAGTGCCAGGCAATGACCATCTCCAACAAGAGAGAATCTAACCATCTTCCCTTGACATTCAATGGCATTACCATCATTGAATCTCCCACTATTAACATCCTGGGGGTCACCATTGGCTAGAAACGAACCAGGCCAGCCACATAGATACTGTGGCTACAAGAGCAGATCAGAGACTGGGAATTTTGTAGAGCAACTCACTTCCTAACTCCCCAAAGGCTGTCTACCATTGAAAAGGCACAAATCAGGAGTGATGGAATACTCTCCACTTGCCTGGATGAGTGCAGCTCCAACAACACTCAAGAATCTCAGTGTTATGGATTTGATTTTCCAGACAGGCTTCTCATAAGAAACAGTGAACTTTATTTACAGCGGCAGTTACATGTTTCCATCAAGAACCACAACGCGACACAAACTCCACCCCTAAGGTTCCTGTGCTTTGGGCAGATTCCTTCACACTGTCATGTGATACTACACAGTACAATAAGCCTTAAAGCCACAGTCACTATATTCCTTAAAGCAACAGTTACTACATTCCTCCCTCTTTGAATTTTTTTTTACAATTTGTATTTATAAGAGCAACTACATTCTTGGTATTACAAATATATACACAGGTTATGAAATTATAAATTCAGTCCCTCATTTGGTTCCTGATTTGGTTGGAAGGTCGTAGCTCCACAACTTTAGAATCTCTTACTGAATCCTCATTTTCTGGAGCTGCAGAAATATCAGGTACATCCTAGGCATGGGCAGTTCAGTATTATTCACTCCAACAGAGTATGTCTATCCTTGGTTGATCAATCGCAACGAGGACCACAGGCTCTACAATGGTTACAGGTGGAACATTGATTTCTTGGGGTATCTCCCTTCTTCTGAAACGATCCATGTGTTTTTGGGTGATCTGGCCCTCCACTTCTACATCGTATGACAACGGTCCGGTCAGAGAAACTATTACCCCAGGTAACCAACTCGATCCACCCCTGAAGTTTTGTACAAATACTATTTCACTGGCAGTAAATTCTCACTCTCGACTATGCAAATCATGAGTCACTTTTTGATTCTGTTGACTGTTCTATACTTTCCCTTCCAAATTAGGAAGTACTAGGCTTAATCTCATATGAAGGCAGCACTTCCCAAGTAATTCTGAAGGTGTTGAATCTGTAGTAGTGTTGGAGGTCATTCATTGCCTTTCCTGAAACATCTTCCATCTTGTCTTCTGTCTAACACAGAGTTTAGTTTTGTCCTTCATTTTGACTTCACAGTTGGCCAGAGTTCTCTCAGGTGAAATCTCAACTTGGTTCAGTTCAAGGATTGAGCTACCCATGGCTTTATTACCCACTTGCATTTGGAAGGTTCTATGACTTTTCCTTCTGAGGCCTGTTTTGTTTCGTTTAGCTGATTCTTCAGCTCTTGCGTTGCCTTCTTGTATCTTTTGGCTTCCTCCTAGAACATCGAACATTGCTGCGCCTTCTCTGCCAACTGATTCTTCAGTTTGTTCAGAGTGATGTTAATTTCATTCTGCTTCTCTTCGTAATTTTCCAGAGGTACAATCTTTGACCTGAGGGACCCTCGCAGTGTGTGAAGGTCTTTCAACAAGTCTTCCTTTTCTTTGCGAAGCTCACTTGCTTCATCTTGAATTCTGTAATTCAGCAGAGTCTCCTTGAATTCCTCCTGCTGTTCTTCCATGCTACTGTTTAAGACAGTCTTCATTTCTTCAGGTTGCTGATTGGCTACACATTCCTTTTGCATCCTGTTAAGGTCCTTGGACTTTCCAGGCTCTTTCTGAAGTACTTTGCCTTGTTCCTTTTCCAACACAGGAATTCTTCCTACTTCTTTTGAAATCTCACTGGCCAATCAAGGTTAATCATCCTCAGCCAATCACAACCTAAAAGGTTTCAACCTTCACCTTCCATTACAATTACAGGGAGCTGTGCTGCCTGGTGCTTGTAATAAACAGGTACGGTGATAATACCTTTCACTTGTATGACTTCCCAGTATATGTTTTCACTTTGGCTGAAGTCTGCCCCATATTCAATTGTTGAGTACCCTTGTTTAAATATTTGAATGTGTGCTCCCCTAAAAGAGTGGCTGATGCACCGGTATCCACTTCCATAATTAAAGGTTTTCCGTTGACCTGCAGAGTAACAGTGATTGGCTCTGTTTTTCCTACTTTCACATTAAATAAAGAATAATAAACTGGAAATAAAACAAAAATAGCTTGAAAAACTCAGCAGGTTTGACAGCATCTGCGGAGAGGAATACAGTTAACGTTTTGAGTCCGTATGACTGTTCATCAGAACTAAGGAAAAATAGAAATGAGGTGAAATATAAGCTGGTTGAGGGGGGTGGAACAGGTGGTGCTGGATAGAGGGCCAGTGATAGGTGGAGGCAAAGAAGAGATTGCCAATTATGTCATAGACAAAAGGACAAAGGGGTGTTGACGGTGGTGATGTTAGCTAAGGAATGTACTAATGGTGACATTAAGGGTAGAAAGCAGGACGAGCAAGTGACAGATGGCCCTAGTGGGGGTGGGATGGGGGGGAAGGGATCGAACTGGGTTAAAAGGAGAAGCTAAAAAAATGGATGGAAATAAATTTAAAAATAATAGTAGAAATAGGTGGGAAAAGAAAAATATATTTAAAAAAAATATTTTAAAAATTATAAATTATTGGAAAAAGGGAGATCGGAAAGGGGGTGGGGATGGAGGAGAGAGTTCATGATCTAACGTTGTTGAACGCAATGTTAAGTCTGGAAGGCTGTAAAGTGCCTAATCGGAAGATGAGGTGCTGTTCCTCCTGTTTGCTTTGAGCTTCACTGGAACATTGCAGCAGCCAAGGACAGACATGTGGGCATGAGAGCAGGGTGGTGTGTTGAAATGGCAAGCGTCAGGAAGTTCTGGGTCATGCTTGCGGACAGACCAAAGGTGTTCTGCAAAGCGGTCACCCAGTCTGCATTTGGTCTCTCCAATGTAGAGGAGACCGCATTGGGAGCAGCAAATGCAGTAGACTAAGTTGGGGGAAATGCAAGTGAAATGCTGCTTCACTTGAAAGGAGTGTTTGGGCCCTTGGACGGTGGGGAAGGTGGAAGTAAAGGGACAAGTGTTGCACCTTCTGCGGTTGCATGGGAAGGTGCCATGGGAGGGGGTTGAGGTGTAGGGGGTGATGAAGGAGTGGACCAGGGTGTCCCGGAGGGAATGGTCCCTACTGAATGCCAACAAGGAGGTTGAAGGCAAAATGTGTTTGGTTTTGGCACCATGCTGGAGTTGGCGGAAATGGTGCAGGATGATCCTTTGAATGCGGAGGTGGTGGGGTGATAAATGAGGACAAGGGGGACCCTATCTTGGCTCTGGGAGGGAGAGGAAGGTGTGAGGGCAGATGCGGGGGTTGAGGGCCCTGTCAATGACCGTGGGTGGAAAACCTCAGTTAAGGAAGAAAGAAGACTTGTCAGAGGAACTGTTTGGGAAAGTGGCATCATCAGAACAGATGCGACAGAGGCGAAGCAACTGAGAGAATGGGATGGAGTCCTTACAGGAAGCACTGGAATTAGTGGTTTCTGGCTCTTCTACATAATGTACTCTGATCAGTTTAGTTTGCTGCCTGGGAGTCTGTCTCAATCTTGCTTTACATTGCTTCAGTATATGCCCTCTTTTATGACAATAATGGCATTCCATCCCTTTAAAACAGCAAGTTCCAGGGGTATGGTTACTTCCACGTTGGTACAAATTCATTTTCAGATTTGCTGCTGAGCTGCCTCCTGTATATTTTTAAAATTTTTGGGTAGCAGGCATTGCCTCCCACTTCGTGACTGACTCCTGGTTTTCATGCCACTCCTGGTGGTCTGTTCCCATCCCAACTGGAAAACGGCACCATTATGTACACCCTGTAAGACCTGCGAATCCCGCTCGGCAATTTCCATCGCAAACACTATTTCCAATGCTCCTTTAAAATCAATATTTACTTCGGCTAATAACCATCGTTGAATGGCATCACCATGCACACTGCAAACCAAACGATCCCTTAACATATCAGTTAGGGTCTCCCCAAAGTCACAATGCTCGGTTAGCTGTTTCAACTTTGCTATGTATGTTGCTTTGATCTCCCTCAGGCTCTTACTCATGAATTAAATTTGAACCCCTGCATAATTATGGAGGGTTTGGGTTGAAAATGATCCTTTACGAGATCTACCAATTTCACTGAAGGTCTTCAAATCGGGAAAGTTCAGGACTGTCAAACAATGGATTAAATTGTAAGTTTTACTCCCACAGGCGCTTAGGAGAATTGCTTTCCATTTTCCCTCCACCGCTATTTCATTTGCTTGGAAAAAGAAACCAAAGCATTCTATATCTTGACTCCAATCCTCTGTGGATGAATCCAAGGGGTTGATCCTGCCAAAAAGTGGCTTACCTGATAAGTATATTTCCCTTTCTTCCATTTAAAACAAGATACTCACATTCACTGTGTGAGGGTCAGTGCCGGGACCAACTTATCCTTGGCGTTAGTTGTTATGGCCTTGATTTTCCAAACAGATTCTTCATAAGAAACAGTGAACATTATTTACAGGGCTTTGGCAGTAGTTACATGCTTCCATCAAGAGCCACAACTAGACACAAACTCCACTCCTAAGGTTCCCTGTGCTTTGGGCTAATTTGTTCACACTGATACTACACATGATACTACACAGTACCATGAGTCTTAAAGCTACAGTCACTATATGCCTTAATGCTATACTTGGCAACATCCAGGACAAAGCAGCCTGCTTGATTGCCAACCCATCCATCATTTTAAGCATTTACTCCCTCCACCACTGATGCACAGTAGCAGCAGTGAGTACCATCTACAAGATGTACTGTAACAACCCACCTAGGGTCCTTCAACAGCACCTTCCAAACCCACAATCTCTACCATCTAGAAGGACAAGGGCAGCAGATGCATGCGAACACCGCCACCTGCAAGTTCATCTCCAAGACACACAGCATCCTGATTTGGTACTATATCACCGTTCCTTCACTTGTCGCTGGGTCAAAATTCTGGAACTCTCTTCCTAAAGCACTGTGAGTGTACCTACACCACATGGATCATAGTGGTTCAAGAAGGTAGTTCATCACCACCTTCTCATGGGCAATTAGGGATGGCCAATAAATGCTCATCTAACCAGCAATGCCCAAATTCCATGAAAGAATAAAAAAAAGTCTAGCTTTTTTGTGCCCGAGTCCTGGAGAGGGACTTGTACCCACAACTTCTGTATGACAAATAAGGGGGCTGTTCTAGACTGATGTTCCCTCCTGAGGTGGAACAGGGATTTTATGGCTCAGCAGATGGTAGATGCTAAGCTGCTCAAATCCCAAAGGGAAACTTGAAACAACTTCCACAACTGTTTTGCAATTTGTATATTTATTTCAAGGTGCGTGCCTTGAATTCAGTAGTAATAAGTCCACCAAGTCTTAGAGGGATTTTACAAAACTAAATTAAACATTTATTAATAAAAGAAATAATTTTAAGCACACACATATGTCTACAAATTACCCTTATAACTCCAAGCTCCCCTAATTAATCTAACTCCAAGTTACACCTTCCTTAGGGCAACAGTAAAACACATAGATTTTAAAAGAAATAGGTAAAGTAACAAGATGACCTGAACAATTGAATTCAAAGTGAGTTTTCTTGGCTTCAGTTCTTGCATACAGCAACTTGAGGCTTAGAGGCTGGAGGCTTTTCACACTTGTTGGATCTTAGAATTCCTTCTTTCCTATACACAACCTCATCTCCTTTATACAGATTTCCCCTTTGAGTGCAAATTCCCATTGTTTCACTATGTCTTTGGGCTTAACCTCTCTAATAATAAAAATCTACCATAGTGTCAATTTTACCAGTAATCTTTAGGAAAAAATAAACACACTTTCTTAATTTCTCCTGGGTAGGTGAAACATTTCACCCCCTCTTTTGAATTTAAGTTACTCTGGTTTATTTAAAAATGCAAACGTTCCCTTTATACCTCAGATTCTAAAACTTCACCATGTTTACCTATTTAGCATTAAAAACTTAGCTTCTCTTCTTACATCAAAGCCTCAGACCAGCTATGCCTAGTTGAATTAAGTACCACACACACAGACAGACACACATACATATACAGAGGCCCCACTAATGTCCTACTTTACAATAAATTCCAAATACCATTATGAAACTTATTATATCTTCCTGACAAGGAATGGGAAGAGGTTGACAGCAGGCAATACCAGTCAGCCATCACTTTCCTAGATTTTTCTGATGCACACGTAGACCCTTAATAATGCAGAGGGCAAGGAGATCCAAGGCCCCAAAATCTCAGTCAGCTGTCAGTGAAATCCTGCAGTCAACTGGCACACTTAGGAAGTAATTGTCCTCAAAACCCCCTGGGTGGTAATTGAGCAGAGCAGATCATCCATCACTTAGAGAATCCACTTGATTTTCACCCCATTGAAAGTCCAGAAGAGCGGGACATTTGGCTGCCTGTATTCCTCTTAATCAGCCTTGACATTCCCAAGTCCTAGGAATGGGGTAATTTGTATAAAGTTGGCACACACTCATGCAATTTTGGGCTCCATAGGCATCTGCCTGTGGGTATCAGGGATTTCAGAGCGGTGCCTTACTATTGCTTCAAGGGATTAAAGATTGGGGAATTTTTTTAAAAAATGGATTCTTTACACAGCAGTTGTTTTCTAAAAAGGGTTGATCGCCCTGCAGTTAATTACTGCTGGAACACAGGGCTTGTGGGCTCCGCTTGCACCAGCAGAATGCAACGCACAAGCAAAAGTATAATACTACAGATGCTGGAAATGTGAAGTAGAATCAGAAAATGCTGGAAGTACTCCGCAGGACTGGCAGCATCTGTGGAAAGAGAAACAGAGGTTGACGGGCTAGATTTTTGTCCTTGGGGCAGGTGGCAGAAGTCAGGAAATTTCCTGCCTCAGGCGAAAGTGCCCGCAAAGATGGGACTTTCATTGCGGAGAGGCGGGTGCGGGCTGCTGTTTTGCCAGCTGACCCTGGAAAGAGCTCGGACGCAGCCACAGGGGCTGCCAGGTGGCAAGGAGGGCTGTTTAAAAGGCTCACCTCGGTGCTCTGTGTCCCAGTTATAATAAAAACAGTAAGGCCCTCTAGTATTCATCACTCAAACACCCTCACCACCCCCCCAAACACTCCCCATGACCCATCTATGCCACTTAATGCCCTTCCACCAACTTCCCCATGGCCTTCCAAACCACCATGCAAAGCTATGCCCCCCAACCACCTGCATGGCCCCTCATGCCCTCCATACCAAAGTTGTCCCCCTCCACCTATCCCCATGGCCCCTCATACCCTCCATGCCAAGCTATGGCACTCCCATGCACATTCACCCACTGTATAGAGCCAATGATCCCTATCGTGATGATAGGATATGTTAAAAAACTTTAATAAAAGTTCATTCATAACTTTCCACTTTCTTAAAAAAAAATTCCTTTCACTACAGGCCAAAAAAAGTGTTGATCATCTAGCACCTCAAAAATATCAATACCCGGCCAGCTTCATTGTGGGGATTTACATGTCCTGATCTGCAATTTTCATACAGTCAGGATAGCTTTTAAAGGGCTCGTGATTCAAGGCACCTCAGAGATGCCCCTGGCAAAGGATGCATATGAATGCATACCTGAAACTGCAAGCACTTGAAACCTCTTTATCTTGTGTAAATAGCATTGTGCATTTGACAGAAGAGACCAGAGAGCCAGAACTGTCAATCAAGCAATGTTTACCCTGGGACTCAGCTGCTTCAACAGTCTAGTGGATGTTTAGGCTCTCAATCAATCCTCATATGCATTCCGTGCCAAGGGCATCTCTGAGGTGCCTTGAACCACAAATCCTTTAAAAGCTCACCTGATTCCTTGAAAATTGCAGAAGATCAGGGTATGTATATCCCCACAATGAAGTTGGCCAGGTTGTGAGTGCAGGGTGTGGGCTCACCACCAGCCTGCACCCTTAAATGGCCCTGTTAAAAATTTGAAACCCTGGGAATGGGATCAGGAATCCTGGAATCAGGTCCTAGCCACCATTTTCACACCTCCATGGAGTCTCCCCTGCTGCATGAAAATCCAATCCGACGTTTCAGGTCAATGACCTTTGTCAGAGTCCAAAAAGATTGCAATGAAATGGGTTTTAAGCAATTACAGAGTTTTTGGGGAAGGGGCAGGGGAAGAATGAAAGGGAAGGTCTGTGATAGGGGGGAAGGTGGGAGAGATTAAATAACAAGATGGAAAATGATGCAAGTCAAAAGGAGATGGTAATGGTGGTGATAGTAAAGGAACAAAAGATAGGTCTCGACGGGGTGTAAATGGAAAGAGCAGAATCAATACATGTATGCACTTTCATTAAGCAGGCATACTTCACACTCTGGACAAAGAAGATAGAAATGGTACCATTTTTGGCAGGTGATATCAGCCTACCGGTCTCACCCCCTGCTCTGATATCAGAACAAGGGAGATATGGATGGGAGAAGCGTCCACTCACTTTTGTTAGTGGCTAAAAATGAGTAGAGACCCAGGTGGAATGGACCCTGTCACACATTCCAACCCATTCATCTTCTGGAATGTATGGCCCCAGGAATTTTGATCCCTACATCTCCACTCTCCAAAATATAAATAAGGAATTGGAGAGTGCCAAGGATGGAATCTGAAACACTTTAAAGGAGATAATGTGGGCATGAGAGGAAAGGCCATTGCTGGAGATATTCTGACTGGATAGGCACCACATGGCCAGTCATAGAGAATGTCATTGTAGATATAATCCATGGGATGCTGTAGTAAATCATTCAATATTAGCCAGCCATTGGAATTTTGGTGCAGTTCCTAAATTTGTAACTGTTCAGCACGTTAATCAAATATTGACAATGAAATGAATCTGGATCCACAATGATTCATACACTGTTGCAGGATTAACATGTTTTTGAATTCTTTCCTGTCTAGTATTTATGTAGATTTGAATGAAGGACAGAAAGCAAAACTACAAACCCTGACACAGTAAGAAATGTTGGGCAGAATTTTCCGAGCCCACTGGCGCTGGGTGTGATAGGTGGTGGGCACGGAAAATATGGCGGGACCCACTTCACGACGGCGTGAAGGCAGATCACGATCTTCCGCTCAGCCCGCTGACAGTGGGCCTTGTTTCCCGCCGCCGGTCGGTGGGGAGCTAATTGTAATACATTAGCATATAATAAAAAGGCCATCCTACCAAGCTCTTGGAACCCTGCCGTGTCCTCCGTCCATGTCGGTGGGAAAGCATACCAATGAGTTTCACAACAGCACGCAGGTGACGCGCACTTGGTGGCCTTCACTTTGGGGGAACTAAGGTGGTGGAGCAGCAGCGTCCTCCACAGCTCGCCCATTGTTTACAGGCGCCGGGGGGCGGGGGAATTTGATGCCTGGCCCCGCAGGTGATTGCTGAGGTGGGGGTGTCCAGGGGCATGTGCTGGCCAGCCTGGGGGGTGGTGGGGGGTGGGGGGGGCATGGTGGTTGAGTGCTACCCTGGCGTTGTATCCCACCCACAGTTGGGGGGCAGGGTAAGCAAGGAAAGCGGCCTCGCATTAGGGACACCCACATAAACTGACCGTGCCTCAGCAACTAAGACAGATCAGTGATATGATTGGGGTCAGACACCTAGCCTGCCTGCCCATGCAAGCACCAAATATGAAAGCACCAAAGAGCCACCAAGTGCCACATACTTTACCCTTAATGGTGCTGAGATCACACAGAGAGTATGAGAGAACCCTAAGGTGCCTGCCATTACATTCTGGCAGCAATGACCAGCACTGCTGAGGTGTAGGCATCAGTAATGTTTCCAGGGGTGTGAGGCTAAACTATCACTGTGGTCTGAAGGCTGCACAGAGCACAGGGAAGAGGCCCTGGACTGAGACACCTGCCTTTATCTTGTGAAGAATGGTTTCACCTCTGAGTGAAATGAACACTGCTCATCAGGACAAGGAGCCATAGACAGGGAGACATCCTTAGGAGTTTATTGACAATAGTGAACATTATGTACAAGCAATTAACACCCATGCCCAGACTGCAAATAATTCTCCTCAGCTGTCCTAACCCTGCCACTATGTCTTGGTGCTCCCCTAACATCCACAGCGGAGGTGGAGGCAGACTGCTGACTGTGACGTCCTGTCTGTGATGACTTTGGCGGGCATCTTCTGGAGGGCCAAGACTTGGAGGGCCCCGGCCTGCTTTCGGGATCCTGCTGTGTGGCAGTGGCACCCTCCTCAACCTGTGAAGCTGGATCTGCAGATGTCACAGGAAGAGGGGAGTCAGATGGGCCGGTCACTCCCAGTGTGACCTGGGTGAATAACCCCAGAGCATGCGCCTACTGATCCTCCTCCTTCCTATGGGTGCCCAAGGGCCCCTGGCTGACTCCATGAGCGGAAAGGGTAGCTGGAGTGAGATCAAGCTGCCCAGCACCCCTCTCACGTACATACTATTGGAGGCCAACTATGGCATCTAGAAAGTGCGGTGTGCTCATCAGATTGTGATCTCAAGGCTACTCTAAAGCTAGGTCCCACCGAGGTGTGTGTCTCTGCACTGATGGAGGGGGTGGGTGAGAACTGTTTCAGGACTTCAGGGAGAGTGCCTTCAGAATCCTCTTCAGAGGTTTCTTCAGACTCTGCTTGGAGGCTCTTGATCGTGGACTCCGTTGGCTGCTTCCCAGATGTGCCTGCGAAAGGGGAGACAATCAGTGCATGGCAGTGGCCTGTGAAAGAGGACACATCACTCTGATGTATTCTGCGCTGCTTGATCCTCACTTGGTAGAGCAGCGCCGACCGCACCATCAGCACAGGACCGGTCCCAGTCAACGCTGGCCAGCTAGGTGGGTCTGTTTTCAAATTCTGTCAGGACTTTGAATTCCGGCAGCCCTCCACCTGTCTGCAACCTTTCCCTCCTGTTGTGAGCCAGTTTGTTCTGTATGGATAGAGATGGGGAGAGTGTATCAGGACGCCTGCCGGCCCAGATGATAAGTATGCCTGGCCTGTGTGGGTGGTGAGTGGTCCCGTGGATGGGATGAGGACAATGAAGGTGTGTGTGAGAGAATGAATGGTGATGCCCCTTGAACTGGCAGTGAATGACATCCCTGTGGGTGTGTGATGGGTTTGTGAGTGTGTGAGTTGGGAGTGATGAAAAGAGTGGCAACCCTAGTGGAACGGAGGAGATCATTCATCCTTTCACGGCACTGGGTGTCTGTCCTCTTCTGAAGGGCGTTGGCACTGACCACCGCTGCCACCGCCTCCCAAGCTGGGCTGGTGACATTGCTACTCATCCTGCGCTCAGACCCGCGGTAGAGCATATCCCAGCGGGCCTCCATGGCATCCAGCAGTCGGGGGGCTGCAGTCTTTTTTCCTTTGCTGGCCATGTCTCCCAGGCAGCAGTGCTGAGCTTGTGACTTTTTGTGCTTTGCTGGCGGCTGCCTTTTAAAGATGGCGGCCTGTATGAGGCAACAGCGAATGAGAGCCCAGCTACCATGGAAACGGCGTGTTTCGCAGGGCTGAATATATAATGAGGCGGGCTCGGGAAGATACGGCGTGAAAACCCGCCATTTTCATCGGTGGTTAGGACTCCATTTTACCCGCCCACTACCACACTTAGTGCAATTCTGGGAAAATTCAGCCCGTTATTAAAAATCATAAAAGACTATTACTCATATTTTACTCTGATCAACAAACCAGTAGAATAATCAATTTAATTAATTTATGTCCAAATGAGATTTTGTTTTTACAGGGAAATTGTAGATTTATGAAGCTCAACCTCGGGCCTATAGTTCAATTACTAATTATAGCCTGAGGAAAAATGAGATAACTTACTTAAACAATGAAGAGACTGCGCTGCCTGTGGTTTGAATTGTGGTAAAATGCATAGCACTGACATTTTGAACTGTGTGCATCACCCTAATGTACTTTGTGTTACAAAGCAAAGTTGACATAGTGGATTTCAAACCGTTTATGCCTTGCCAATTTCAAAGCAAATCACAGCATAAGTTTATCACATTCCCACAGACATGCATAGCCATCGTTAAAGTGTTGAACTACAATCAATTCTCGAAAAGATTTGCTGATTTGCACTAAACAGGTGGCTTTCAGACAGCAGCTGCCATTCACACCTCCTCTAGATACATCTTTTATTCCATTACTGCTACTTCACTAGCTTGATGGCATGGATCACTGACAATTTCCGGGGATTGTTTTACTTCAATTATTTGAAGAGGAATCTGCGATTAGGATGTGTTGTCCTTTCACCATTCGAAAAAGGTCTATCTTTTAGTGACCGAATGCTGACAAAACAATTGCAAATGGGGAAGGTCCAGGGAAAGCTTAAGATGTCTCTACAGCAATTGGCCCCAGAGGAGGTAAAACAGTCTGCGATTGGATGCATCCAACTATTTAGGTAGCTTCAGCTGGCCGGAATTGGACAACTCCAATCATATATGGCAACCATTAACTGTAGCAAAGTTGGGGAAAGTTAATGATCAAAATTGCTTCCAACTGTCAGTAGCAATTTGTGTTGAACCAGGAGGATTTAAAGAGAAAAACAAAATACTGTGAATGCTGGAAATCTGAAACAAAAACAAAAATAGCTGGAAAAACTCAGCAGGTCTGGGAGCATCTGCGGAGAGGAAGACAGTTAACATTTCAAGTCCGTATGACTATTCATCAGAACTAAAGAAAAATAGAAATGGGGTGAAATATAAGCTGTTTGAGGGGGGTTGGACAGGTGGAGCTGGATAGAGGGCCAGTGATAGGTGGAGGCAAAGAAGAGATCGCCAAAGATGTCATAGACAAAAGGACAAAGGGGCGTTGACGGTGGTGATATTAGCTAAAGGATGTGCTAATGGTGACATTAAGGGTAGAAAGCAGGACGAGCAAGTGACAGATAAGGGTCACTAGCTTTCCAATGATTTGCAGAAAAAGCAACAGGATCAAATCTCAACATGAAAGCAAAACACTGTGGAAGCTGTTTTATTTCCTTTTACTTTGCTTTCGGACAGCAGCTACCATTCACACCTCTTCTAGATACATCTTTTATTCCTTAACTTGTCCCATTACCACTCCCTTTGGCCTTCCGAAATTAACCTTTTTGTCATTTAATCTCTGCTGCCTTCCACCCTATCACAGACCTTCCCATTTATTCATTTTCCCATCGTCCCTCCTTCCACTTGCCTAAAGCCTATTACATCTCCAACTTTTCCCATTTCTGATCAAAGGTCATTGATCTAAGACATTGGGCTGGATTTTTCTTGCAGGCTTCTGAACCCCAGCAACAGGCTGAAATGAGGGTCAGAATACTGTACAGTGCAGGAAAGTCACTCATTGTGATTTTACCTGAGGTAACCATTTAATGGCCAGAGAGCAGACCCTCTGTCCAATTAAACATGGCGGGTGGGCTTTCGAAGTTAAAGTGTAATAAGAGGCCTTCCAGTTAGAAAGGAGCAGCAGACCATGAAGGGAGTTAAGTGAGGGAGAGGGTGCCCCAAAATGGAGGCATCCTCTTTCCAAATTTTTAAAGCCTAAATTAAGAAATGGGTTTTGCAGCCAGGCCACCAATGTGATGTGGGAAACTTCACTTCTGGGTGGTCTGCAGTTGCTGCTGCACCCAGGCAGGCAAGTGGTGGGGGGGCTTCTAAGTCTACCTGGAGCTTTGGCCTCCTGATCTGCCCCAGGGAGGTTACCTCCAGGCACTTAAACTGGCCCCAGAAGCCTGCAGGAACCTGGAAACATTCCCCCATCCCGCTTCAGCGAACATGGCCCCGGGGTGAGATGCAGCTGGGGAACCCACACACTGCTGGTGGGCGTATTTTTAGCTGCCACCCACCTCTGATCCCAACCCCAGTGGTGCCTAAAAGTCAAACCCATTATGGTGATTGTTGCTTTAAGGCCGGCCTTACTGAGTAAGGGCCACGTGGTCAGAACAACCAATCAACACTGAGCACGTGGGAATCTCATAAGGGGGTGGAGTTTTCCTAGTCTGTGGGAGTGTATTGTAGCCTTGCTAGAAGCAGGCAGCTTATCCAACACCTCTGTAAATAAAGCTTGTTGTTCAACTAAAGAAGCCTCTCGGTAGTACATCTCTACATCTGACGACGAGGATAAATGATCCTGGCGCTACCTCTCACCCTACAACTGTCGGTATCTCATTTTAAAGAAGGAAAGAAAGACAAAAATATATACTCACCAGGATGCCTATCTTCGGGAGGACCCACCCATGGAGGACTAAAGTCAATACATCAAGTGCCTCAGGTTTTATTTCTAGGCCAATGAAATAGGGGAGGAGGCAAAATGCAAAGCAGTTCTCTTGAGCATCTGTGGGAGTCAAACCTACAGCCTTATTTGCAGTCTCAGACCCAAGCATGCCTGACTCCAAATCATTCAGTGAGCCCATGGATTTAGCGAAGTGCCATTTTCAGCCCAAACCATCAGTCATTATGCAAAGATTCAAATTTAATACAAGGGTGAGGGCCCCAGGTGAATCGATCGTGACTTATATTGCTAAGTTGAAGCAATTGTCAGAGCATTGTGATTTCGAAGTGACCTTGAATGACATGCTATGGGGTTGGTTAGTTTGTGACGTGCACAATGATGCCATTCAGTGTCGATTGTTGGCAGTAGTCGATATAATTTTTAAACAAGCAATGGCGTTAGCGCTGGCCATGGAAGGTGCTGAAAAAGATTCGCAGGAGCTACAGAGCTTGCAAAATGGTGCAGTTTACCAACTAGGGCAGGAGCCGATAGCCAGGCATGGCGCCAAAACCACTGAAGCAGCTGCGAAGCGGGAATCATTCCCAATCACACAGAAATCAAAAAAATATACTGGAGGCAATCAGTCAGTGACCCTGAAGTTGAAATGTTACTGATGTGGGGGTAAGCACACTTGTGAATGTGTAGTTTTAAGTAGGCCGAATTACTGTTGCAAAAGAGGACACCTGATAAAGCAGTGCAGAGCTTATGTCCAGACTGCAAAGTCACCAGCCAACAAAGATATTAAAAGTACATAACGTGAAGGAGCCTGAGGTAACTGATTCTGACATTCGCTCTCTTTTTAATCTTAAAGCAATCAAAGCCAACCTTTATTACTGTCACACTCCACCTGAACTGGAAGCCTCTAGTTACGGAGGTGGATACAGGGGCATCAGCCACCGTGATGGGTGAGCGTACCTTTCAGTACCTGAGAGAAGCCTGGAGAGAACTTTTGCCCAGTTGAAGACTTACACAGGAGAAGCAATAAAAGTAAACGGCCCCGCCATGGTGTCTGTGAGCTATGGGCAGCATTCAGCCCAGCTCCTAGTAATGATAGTGACTGGGCAAGGACTAAGCGTTCTGGGCTGGGACTGGCTAAAAGAAATCAAGTTAAACTGACCTGAGATTTTTCAAATGTGGGCAGGAAGACTGCTAGATTTGTTGAAAAAATATGACAGCGTCTTTCCCACCCAATTAGGAAAAATCGAAGGCTTGCAAGCCAACGTTTATGCTGAACCAAAGGCAACACCTCAATTTTTTAAGGCAAGACCAGTACCATATGCCTTAAGAGGAAAAGTGGATGCTGAAATAAACAGGTTGGAGCAACTAGGCATCATACAGCTGGTTCAATTTTCGGAATAGGCAGCACCTTATCTGCTGAAACCAGATAAGACCGTCCGCATTTGCAGTGATTATGTGCTAACAGTTAATCAGGCCACCAAGTTGGACAAATATCCAATTCCAAGAATTGAAGACTTGCGCGCAAAGCTGTCAGGAGGTCCATTCTACACTAAGTTGAGTCACGTTTACCAGCAACTCGAGTTAGATAACACATCCCAGGGGAAATCACAATATACACACACAAAGGCCTATTCCAGTATACGCACCTCCCTTTTGGCGTGCCTTTGGCATGTGCAATATTTCAAAGGGCGATGGAGTCTGTTACAGGGACTACCACGGGTTGTAGTATACCTTGACGATGTCCTCACAACTGGATCGATAGAGGCTGAGCATTTAGCGAATTTAGAGGAGGTATTAAAAAGATTTCTGGAAGCAGGAGTTTGCCTAAAAAAGGAGAAATGCACTTCCCAAGCCACCGAGGTTACCTATTTGGGGCACAAGGATTACACCCCATGAAAGAAAAAGTTAAGGCGCTAAAGGAGGCACTTTACCCCACACATATCTGCGAACTCAAATCATTTTTAGGGATGTTACGGGACAATTTTTACCCAATTTATCAACGGTACTTCCCCCTTGCACATGTTGCTGAAGAAACATCATCATTGGTCATGGAAGGTTCCAAGGATACCGTCAACAGAGTAAAACAACTGCTGCACTCCTCAACCTTGTCAGTGCACTTCGACCCATCGAAAGAATTGATATTGACCTGCGACGCCTCTCCATATAGCATTGGTGCAGTGCTGTCCCATGGAATGGACAACAGCTCTGAAAGGCCAATAGGTTACGTTTCAAGAACCTTCTCAGTGGCTGAAAAATATTATTTTCAGATCAAGCAGGAAGGACTGTCAGTAGTCTTCGGAGTTAGAAAATTTCACCAGTACTTACATGGCAGGCACTTTACCATCAACTCCGATCATAAGCCGCTTTTGGGCCTTTTCAAAGAAATCAGTCTCGGCAAGAATTCAGCAATGGGCATTAATTCTGTCCGCCTACGAATACACTTTCAAGCACCGACCTGGGATATACATAGCAAACATGGAAGCTCTTAGCTGCCTACCCTTGCAAGAAAGCATCGTGTGTACTCCTGTACCCTAAGATATCGTCCTTGCCTTGAATTTCTTTGACACATCGCCCCTCTGTGTGAAGCAGGTCAGGAACTGGACCAATCGAGAACCATTTCTGTCTAAAGTGAGAGACCAGCCTTACTAAGTAAGGGTCACGTGGTCAGAGCTGCCAATCAACACTGAATGCCGGGAATCTCATAAGGGGGTGAAGTTTTCCTAGTCTGGGGTAAGGTATTATAGATTTGCTAGGAGCAGGCAGCTATTCCAATAGCTCTGTAAAAGACGTTCATTGTTCAACTAAAGGTATCTCTTGCTAGTATACCTCTACCTCTTTAATCTGTTTCTCTCTCCACAGATACTGCCTGACCTGCTGATTATTTCCAGCATTTTCTGTTTTTATTTTAGAATCAATTTCCATCCTACATAAGGTATAGTGAGTGAAAGTAGCAGGTAATAGTTGCAACATTGAGAACATTAGATACTACATGGTGGCTGAGCTGTTAAGTCTTCTATGTGACCATGTCCCTAGATCTACTCTGCTTAACACTGAAGCTGATGATTCAAGAAAACAAAAAGTACCCACAATTGATCTGGTCTTGCCTGATGGTACAATAGTTTTGTCATTGAGATGTTATTGTCTACAGTGGTATCGGGTAAATGGTTGAAATATAGCAACTACAACCGATGTGATGACCGCTTGTGGGAAAATGGCGTTGAGGTGGAAGTTTAGCCATGATCTAATTGAATAGCGGATCAGGCTCAAGGGGTTGAAAGCCCCACTCCTGCTCCTATTTCTTTAGTTCCTATGTTCCTTCCAGGAATATGTTACGAAACCCAAAATACCTTAATCTCGAGCGGAGGTTGGGAACTCCAAGCTCCGACAAACTTTGTACATCCTGGGCATGCGCAGGTTCCCAGCGGGCTGCACATGTGCAGTTCTGCATCTTTAAGTTCTTTGGGCTGCGGACCAGCCCAGTCCGCTTGTGCAGAAAGAAAACAGCGCAAAAACCCCGGTCAGTGGAATGGGGCGCCATGGAAGACTAGCGTCCCCTGAGGCCTCAAAAAGGGGAGAGGGGACATGGAGAGGTCCCAAAAGGAAGTGCTAGATAGGGGCAGAGGCAGGAGACAGAAACAGATCCCAGTTAAATTTCATTTAAAAGAGAGGAGCAACGAAACAGTCTCCAAGTTAGAGAAAGGGCAGCAGGAAGCAGGTTTTAAGTATAGAGGGCTCAGGAGAAGCCCTGATAATTGAAGTGCACCATTGAGGCAAATGTACCCCTTCAAAGTAGTAGTGTTCTGCTTGGCACAGCCAAAGATCTGAAGATGTGAAGTTGTGCCTATAATTTGGTGCTTGGCTGTAGACTCGGGAATCAAGGGGAATGGAGATTCTGAAGCTGAGATTGAAACTCTGTGAGGCAGGCCACCATTGAGGCTATCCGTGTTTGGCTTAAGGAAAGTCCTGAAGATCCAAGAAGACAGCTGAAAGTTGATGACTCCGTGCTGTGGGCTGTTGGGGCAAAGGTACCCCTTCAGGGCAGTAGTGTTCTGTTTGAGTGATCAAAAAGCTGAAATTTTGCTTGTGAGTTGTTACTTGAGTGTTTACTTGGGAATCCAGGGGAACAGAATCTCGGGAGGCGAGACTGAAACCCTGCAAGGTGGGCTGTCGTTGAAACCATCCAAGCTGGAATGACCTTTGGAGAGAATTCCAAGGCGAGACCTTTGAAGGTGAAAATTGGAATCCCCTATGAGAGAGACAGAGTCTCAGTGAAATTGGTTGACTTACAGTGTTTCTGATGTCTGGTTGGGTTGTTGAGAAATCTGTGGACTAAGTTTTGGTTGTAACTGTCATTTATTGTGCAGTTTGTGCAGTGTGGTGTGTTCAACTACAGTTTGCCTATTAGTTCACGTGTACCTCATGTTAACCCTAAATGTTAGAGTATAAGATAGATATTGTAAATTGTTTTTGTAAACCAGGTCAATTGTGGGTACTTTTTGTTTTCTTGAATCATCAGCTTCAGTGTTAAGCAGAGTAGATCTAGGGACATGGTCACATAGAAGACTTAACAGCTCAGCCACCATGTAGTATCTAATGTTCTCAATGTTGCAACTATTACCTCATATTACACAATAATGCTGCTACTTTCACTCACTATACCTTATGTAGGATGGAAATGGATTTTAAAATAAAAACAGAAAATGCTAGAAATAATCAGCAGGTCAGGCAGTATCTGGGGAGAGAGAAACAGATTAAAGAGGTAGAGGTAGACTAGCAAGAGATACCTTTAGTTGAACAATGAACGTCTTTTACAGAGCTATTGTATTTGACCTTGCAGAGTAAAGTTATTTTTGTTTGTTCAAAACTCATAGAATCTTGTGGCTTTATTCACTTCGTAAACATCTTGAACCTCAAACTTTTGTCTACTTTAAGCACTTTAAACAAAATATTATTGGTCCCTAACCAGATTTTACTAATAACTTGGGGGTCATGGCCAAGGATCATAACAAATACCAAATGCACAAGTCACTGTGCTACACCTCCTTCCCTGGGGGCTAAAATATAAACCAGTAGCTAGCCAGTTTGTGCACTAGTGAAAGCAGTTGCTCTATTGATGTTCATGGGATTTTAACAACATTTTAGGGGAAACCTTTTATTCCATTGAGTGCAGGAGAAATGTAAATAAAAATGGCTTTGGTCCTTTATCCTCCAACTAGCTATTATGCCTCTTCTAAAAATGGAGAGTTCTTGAACTACTGTAAACTCCTGCCATTTGTAAACTCTTCTTTCACAAATTTGTTTACCCTCGTGAGAGTGCTTGTGCGCACAATCGGCCATCACGGCCCCAAATCTTCACCCATCCACGATTTAAGCATTAAAAGTTTTTACTGGAACATATAATGGGCCTCAAATAAAGAAAAGTCAGAATTTAAAGGCCATAGAAAACAAGGTTTCTGTGCATTTCCCGTAGAAAGTGTGCACTGCACATGTGCTATCTCTAACTGCATATGGTTTGCTGTGATTTACAGGATACAGTAACTCCTGACCAGTACTTTGCAGTACAGGCATGTGCAGCATTTTACTAAAAATGTGCAAGTCAGAGCCAAGCAGAAAGCGTCCCAGGAAAGTGATGACACTTGCACAAAAAAACCACAGTCTTAGATAGGTTAAAAAATGGTACAAGTGCTCCCATGTTGGCCAAGGAATACATTGTCAATTCACCCACAGTCAGATACATTAGGCAGTCTGAAGAAAAAAATAAAGGCCAGTTTTAGTGCTGCTGTTGGCCAAATTGTCAGGTTAACTTTTGTAATTAGGGGAGATCCACACTTAGAGGAAATGGAGAAGTTACTCAACGTGTGGATAGAGCACCTGCATCTACGGAGGACCCCAGTTCATGGTCCAATCATTAGTGATAAGGACTTGAATTGTACCAGGACATAAAAAGTAGTCAAGGGGATGGTGCTGGTGTCACCGGTGATAATAGTGACACAGAAGGTGGTGCAGAAGGCGCCTCTCCCTTGCCTTCCAAAGGATTCTCAGCCCGAATAGGATGGTTTGATTGCTTTAAAAAGCATTTTGTGCCGCATAATGTGAATTTGGTGGGGGAGGCTGTATGAGCTGACCATGCAGCTACAGAAGAGTTGTGCAAGGTGCTGCAGGAATACATTGAGGAGAGAAGCTACCAGGCAGAGCAAGTCTTTAATGCAGATAAAACTGGCCTATTCTGAAATAGGACTAACACATCTAAAGAAGAAAGGACAGCTCCTGGCTTTAAAGCAGCAAATGACAGGCCACTTTGTGCCAATGCTTTAAATGTAAACTAATGCTGGTTTATTTGTCAGAAAACCCTAGAGCTCTTTAAGGGAAAAATAAATCTCATCTGCCAGTCCTTTGGAAGGCTAACAGCAATGCCTGGGTTACAGCAGTAGCTTTTGAAGACTGGTTTGAGAATTCCTTTCTGCCAGAGGTCAGGGCTTCTCTAAGGGAAAAGAACCTGTCTTTCAAGGCCCTACTAATGCTCGATGATGCACCTGGACATCCACACTCTCTCGCAATGAGCCATTCAGATGCTGACATTTTGTTTTGACCCCCAAATACGACTTCACTTATCCAGCCAATGGACTAGGGGATCAGTGCCTCATTCAAGGCTTACTACATCCAATGAAGTCTCAGCCTCGATCCTTCATCTCCTGGAAGCAGACCCTTTAACCACAGTCCATGATTGCTGGAAGGTATTCAACATCCTCATAGCAATAGGTATAATTAAGAACTCATGGGATGAAGTTAGAGCTTCAACCATAAATGCCTGCAGGAAAAAAGTTTGGCCCGAGGCTGTGAATGATTTCACAGGGTTCCCCAGTGTAGATGAAGCGGCCAGGATTGTTGACTTAAAACAAGGTGGATGGGAGGGATTTGAAGGCCTGACCACAGTAAAGCAGTTGCTTCAATGGCTTCAGGAGGAACTCTCTCCGGAAGAACTGGTTGAACTGATGAAACTAAACCAGAGCAGGAGCAGGAAGATGAGCCTATGAAGGCTTATTATACAACCAAGATGAAGGCAGATCTTTCAGCTGAAGATTTGAAAATACTGGCAGCAGACCAGATACAAACACAGAAAGAAGCATTGCCTTTAGTAGAGTGATTGACACTGTTCTTGCTCCTCACCAAGAAGGTTATAAAATTGAAAAACGAAAAGCGAAGCAGTCAAGAATAATATTGTTCTTTTCATCCATATCAATGTCTATATCAGCCACTTCAAGCACTCCTTCTACATCCACTCTCAAGTAAAGTACTGCACAGTACTGTACTATAATTTGTACTGTATGTGTGACAAACTTTACCGTACTGTACACTCAAACATTGTTTTTAATTGCCTCTGAGTGTCAAATTTTCTCTTGCTTTATTGCATTATTAAATCATTTCTCCAGTAAAATTGTCTTAAATTTACTGTAATCAGAAACATGGAGCGGAATCGTCCCAGATTTGCACTAAGTGCAGTAGCGGGTGGGGAAAAGGGTGTTTTACCCGCAGGCCACAACGGCTGCTTTTCATAGCAAATCGTCCCATTCCTGCCTCATTAATTTTGCAGACACAGGAAACACGCCATCTCGCTGGCAGGCAACCACCGATTGTAACCTCGCTGCTTCCTCATACAGGGCACCATATTTAAACTGCAGCCGCGTGCATGTTTCTCAATGCTTGCACCAGTAAATACATGGCCCCAAACACCAAGAAGAGTGCAGCCACCTGATTCAGTGACACATCCCCAGGATGCCTTCTGAACAAGGTGGAGGCCCACTGCAATATCCTCTACCCCAACTCTGACCACAGGAGGCCCATCAGTCTCACCACTCCGGCTTGGGAGGTGGTGGCAGAAGTGGTCAGTGCCAATGCCGCACACAAGAGGTCAGCCATCCAGTGCAGAATGCAGATGAATGACCTCATCCATGCCGCCAGGGTAAGGCAACCATCTCATCACTCTAAATTCACACACTCACAAGGCCATCACACATTCACTGACATCTCATTCACTGCCAGCTCAAGTGACATAACCACTCACTCTCTCATACAAACCCTCACATCACATTATAAAAGCAAAATACTGCGGATGCTGGAAATCTGAAATAAAAACAAAATGCTGGAAGAACTCAGCAGGTCTAGCAGCATCTGTGGAGAGAGAAACGGAGTTAACGTTTCGACTCCATATGACGGCTCTGAAGAAGGGTCACTTGGACTCGAAACATTAACTCTGTATCTCTCTCCACAGATGCGGCCAGACCTGCTGAGCTTTTCCAGCCTTTTCTTTTTTTATTCCCTCATATCGCCATCTGGCTTCATTTCCTCTGGAGACTGCCTCCTCAGCCTTCACCATCTTGAGGCTACTTGCACAGGTCAACATGTGCCCCCACACATCCCCTGGGATCCACCCCTTCCCCAGTATAGACCTCGCCCTTCGGCCCCTTTCCTTGCCTGAGGCCACTTCTCCCCCTTCCCCAAGCCAGTCCTAGTCCTGCAGCCATTGAAACACCACCCCAACCTTATGGCTGATCTGGTAGGTAAAGACCTGCCTGTGTGACACCCCGTAAAAATGATGTGGTGGTGCCTGTGAAGCCTGATGTCCTCTACCCCTGCTCTGGGTGACAGCCAGCAAGCAAGGTCACCAATACAACATTGGAGGTGGTGGCAGCAGTGGTCAGCGCCAATGCCCTGCAAAAGAGGACAGCCACCCAGTGCAGAAAGAGGATGAATGGCCTCATTCATTCCACCAGGGTAAGTCACTCTTCTCATCACTCTCAACTCTCACACTCACACATCCACAGGGATCTTGCACCTCAAGGAACAACACCATTACCTCTCACACACACCCTCACATCTCCATCAGGCTCACACCCTCTGGAACTCACGTTCTCATCCCATCAATGGCTCTGCTCACCACACAAACATTCCACGCAGTGCCATGTGTCCTGCTCACACTCTCTTCATCTGTTTTCATGCAGGAGAAGTTGGCTTACATCGGCAGGGCGAGGTCTGAGACTGGGGGTGGAGTGGCCCACATTAGGCCCCTTACTCACTTTCAGGAGTGTGCCATTGCGCTGACTGGTAAGTACGTGGACCCTGCCTGCAGCAACAATGAGGTCAGCGGCAAACACCCTTGTGAGGATCCTGCACCACATCACCCCTCCCTCAACACAACTGTGAGTGCTCTCTCTCCTGCTTTTGACTCTGCTGCCATGCACTAATTATCTCTACTTTGGTTCACAGGGAGATCTGCCAAGCAACCGAAGCCCCCAGCCAGCCAGTCCCTCAGCTCCATCCAGGTTCTCACGTCCAAGATGACTCCTCCTCCATTGAAGAGCTGGAAATAAGTAGTATGGAAGACCTGTCACAGTGCTTTCCCACACCCTCCACCAGTGGGACCTAGGTCTAGAGCAGACTCAGTTTCATAATTTGGTGGTCACTGCACGGATACATGTCCGCAACAGGAGGAGGCAGATTCAGCTGAGCTCCCTGGCACTCGGAGGACTGCTGGGAAAGAGGCATCTGTGAGGTCTGAGTCAGATGAGGATTCTCTGGATTCAGCCTTCCAACTCACAGTGGGGAGTCAGCAGAAGGCAAGGGAACATCATACAGAGCCATTGGAAGACCTCAACAGAGTGCCATGCGAGTCAGAGGAGCGTATCCGCCTGCTCTCTGATGAAGTGGTGCCCTCTTGTGTGCATATGAAGGTTTCCATGGGGAGGATGGCGGATGCCATGGAGTCCCTGGTCTAGCAGAACATGAAGATGTGCGCAGACCTGCACTCCATTGCGGTAGCCATGGGTGGGTTCCTGCAGTGAAAACTGGAGAGGGAAATGGGGCACCTCGATGTCTGTTCAGCTGCACCTTCCCCTCAAAGAGTCAAGCTGGGGCCCCCCGGCACCTGAAGGGAGGAGGAGTGGCAGTTGGACATCACTGCACCATCCATTCAGTAACCTCAGAGGCTGTCGGCTCCCTCCAAGTCCCCTTTGCCTGTGACATCCCTCAACCTCGTCCTCTGCCACTACAGAGGGAGCAACTGGCCCCCAAGGCCTCGGCTCTCTAGAAGATGCACGCCAAAGTCATCAGAGGCAACAGGGCCAACCATTGCACAGGCTGTCTCCACCTATCCTGTGGATGTCAGGGCAGCGCCTAGAAGAAGTGGTAGGCCTAGAAAAGTTAAGAATTTCTGATCGCAATTGATTCAGAGGTGAACACATTTTGTCACTTTATAATCTGAAAATATATTCACTTTCCTCCATCACACTCATCTCAATGTCCCGAGCATTTTTAATGCTGCCTGCTGGGGTTCTGTTTCAGTTGTCCATCTGAGCTGACCTGCATCTCCACCCACCCACTGATCACACTCCCATGCAGCACCTGCTCCCATCCAACACAAGGCCCCTTTCACTTTTGATTTTGCAAGATGGCACTGGCGAAGTATGTCTTTAGCTCCCCCATCCTTTCTCTTCCCCCAGTCCTCCTGACCTTTACCCCCATCACTGCTGACACCCCAGCATCACCTTCCAACTCCCCAACGTCATCTACCAGCCAGAACCCTTTTCTTTCCAGGATGTCCAGGTGAATGTGCATGTTCCCTACCTTCCTGAGAACCCCATCCCCATCCACTTTGACCTTGATGACCTCCTCCTTCCCACCCCCAGAGTCCGTGTCTGTCTCCGAGTCCCCAACAACCACCCTCGCTGTCCCTTCTACCACTACCATCGCACCCTTACCACCCCCCCACCCTACCAGCTCACTCTGCCCTCTCTCATTCTCACCATTCCCTCTTACTACACCCACCCTCATTTCACTCCCCAGGAGGCAGTCATTGACTCCACAGACCCCTCCCTTGCACGTTCACATTGACTCCACATTCCCCCTCCCAACCTCACCCCACTTCACCACCGTTTCCCCCCCAACCTCACCCCCCTCGACACCATTGTTCCCCGTCTTCCAACTTCACCACACCCTGACACCATCATACCCTCCCTCCCAACATCACACCCCCACCTGACACCATTGTTCCCCTTCCTCCCAATCAACGCTACCCACCCCAGACATCCCCACCTTCTTCCTTCCTCCACCCTTACTCCTTCCTTCCCCCTTACTTCTTCCTCCCCCTCAGACTCCTTCCTGCCACTGGACTCCTTCCTCCCCGTGAACTCCTGCCCCCCCTCCAAACTCCTTCTTCCACCCAAAGCCCTTACCCCCCTCCCAAATCCTTCTCCCCACTGAACACCCCTTATATCTTCCTCCCCTCTTACACCTATCTCCTCAGTTGCCGCATTCTCCCCCATTACACCCTCCTCCCCCTGTACTCCCTCTCCACTCCCAACCTCACCTCCCTGACACCATCATTCCCTCCTCCCAACCTCACCCCCCAATACCATCATTTCCCCTGCAACCTCACCCCCCCTCGACACCATTGTTTCCCCTCTCTCAACTTCAACACACCCTGACACCATCATGCCCTCCCTCCCAACCAACCTCCCACCCTCCCCCCCGCCCCCCGTACACCTTCCTCTCCCAGTTAAACCTAGACCTTCCTCTCCCGCCTGCCGATACATCTTCCCCTCCCACTCAAGCTGGACCTTCCTCTCCATCCCCTCGATGATCATCTGTAGTAGACCATGGCCAAGACACTGATGTCCCGAAGCAGACTTTCAACGGTGACCTTCCATGAGTTGTTTCGAGGTGGAACCATGCCCATCAGAATCCACCTAGCATGCAATGCATGTGTTCCTCCAGGGTCTGGTTACTGTCAGGCTCCAGCAGCTTCTGCTCCTTGGATGTCCACGATGTGAGCAAGGCCCTGGCAGGAAGTCCCAACTTCAGAACGTCACACTTGTCAAGACGTGTTCTGCACCGGCGTGTTTTCCCGCCGATGTAGGCAGTAAATTTGACGTGGAGATTGATTCCATCAAGCTGGGCTTATAATGAAATGCGGATGTATTAAAATGAAGTTCCTGACATCCAGCGGCATATTCGATGGAGTTTAGAAGGCTGAGGGGGGATCTGATTGAAACTTACAGAATACTGAAAGGCCTGGATAGAGTGGACGTGGGGAAGATGTTTCCATTAGTAGGAGAGACTAGGACCTGAGGGCACAGCCTCAGAGTAAAGGGAAGACCTTTTAGAACAGAAATGAGGAGAAACTTCTTTAGCCAGAGAGTGGTGAATCTATGGAATTCCTTGCCACAGAATGCTGTGGAGGTCAGGTCATTGAGTGTATTTAAGACCGAGATAGATAGGTTCTTGATTGGTAAGGGGATCAAAGGTTATGGGGAGAAGGAGGGAGAATGGGGTTGAAACTTATCAGCCATGATTGAATGGCAGAGCAGACTCGATGGGCCGAATGGCCTAATTTCTGCCCCTTTGTCTTATGATCTTATAGCAGGATGGTCACGGAGGCATCCACAGCCGCCAGATGCTCGTATCTTGCTGCATGTCAACCTAGAATACAGACTAGGAACTCCTTTCTCTACTTGGGCTATTTGGAGAGGGGTTCAAACCTTGCAGCTCTCTAACTCAAAGGCAGGGCTGCTATCACTAAACCAAAGGCTCACTCCTGTAACAATGACACTTTTTTTTTTCTACCTTCTTTGACCAAACTGACCCAGCATGTCTCTATTTAAGGGAAAGCTAGCTGGTTATGTGAGAAGGAAATGAATGGAAGAATAGACTTTTAGGGTAAGATGAAAAAGGGTAGGAATAGGTCCAAGTGAAGCATAAACACTGGCATTTGGGCTAAATGGCCTGTTTCTGTTCTTTAAATTCTATGCAATATGATTTGATTGTATTATATTGACAAACAATATGATTTTTATTGTTCGAACATTTGGGGTTTAAGTTAGCAAAGGGAAACTTAGATTGACGTGGTATGGCGTAACAACAAATTTATTACCTAACTATCAGATCATCCTCAATAATATGTGGAGATGACTCTTCCTCAACATTATAAACAGGAACTCTAATATCAGCTGCTGTTACTGTCACACTTAGAAAGCCATTAGCAGAGTTTCCAATTTTTGTCTGGAATA